>NC_090025.1:73651794-73958877 GCF_037176765.1 Anolis sagrei | reverse complement strand
TGTCATCAGTCATATTTTTAAAATTTATTATTGGTTAATATTTCATGACGCCTCTATTCTAGATTATCTGCTTTCGACTGGATTACATAAATCTACACTACCAGATAAACTGGGATAATCAGATAATCTGGGATCAAATTCTGGTTTATAAGGCAGGGTGGAAGGGGCCTTAGTCAAGTACTACACAAAGGTATTTTTTCAAGTTGTTGAAATATAGACTACAGCACCTCTGTTCTGGAATGGCTGTTCCAGGGGCTCCAGTTTTGTGTTTTGCACTGAGTGTTTGTTCATAGCCCTAAATTGCAGGGACTTTGCAGATAGGTAGCTTCTTTTGGCTGCATTCATAGGGCAAGCCACCTGTCAATAATAGTTAGGATCCCTGGTCCCGCCCCTCTCTGGGTTTTTTGGAGGGAAAGGGCCATCTGTCAGTCAGTCAAACACAAGGAAGCCAGCCTATAGGACGAAAATCAGTTTGTCCCGTAGGAAAGGCTTCATTCCTCAAGACCATCCAGGGTCCAAACTGACTATCCAGTTCCAGGGAAACGGAAGGAAAAGGTCCCAAAGGCTCACAGCCTCTCAGTCTCACAGCACCAGAGGGGAAAACAGCCCTGAAGTTTCCACAGGATAGCACTACAGAACCACAGAATTCCAGCTAAATATCTTCTAGCTTCGTCTGGTAGGTTACTCGGTTTCCAGGCGCATTTGGGATCGGCAGTTATACCCAGACCAGCGAGGCCTAGGTGATGGATGGCCTGGGAGAGATTATAAAGGGTTCTTCTTCATTGAGATAGTACACTTAAACCAAGTTAATGCCAGTCTCTTAAAGACTAGAATAGTAAAGCCTTGAAGTTTTGTTTGAAGATTTGTTCCTTAATAAAGACTTTGTTGCACTTTTAAAGAACTCTAAAGCCCATTACTTCTGAAAGTCTCTAACAATCTCTCTTCGGGCACCCCGGCTTCCCACTGGGTTTAAAGTGTGCGTCCTATAGAATAAAGACATTGAGTACAGGCCCAGTGGCAACAGAACAACCACAGTTACTTTTGCAGTCTCCCATCCAAGTATTAACTAGGGCTGACATGCCTCCACAAACACCCTAGTGTGATGTCTTGCTTGAAGTGCTCCTTTTACTCCCAAGTTACTTTTTTATGTGTGTATCATGGTGTCTGGAAAAAAATACATATTTCTTCTGAAAGGCCATGCAAAATCCAATGTAAAATTGCAATATGTAACACATTTGGAACAACTAAAGACTTCTAGCTCATATTTCTTGCAATTGCCTTAGGCTATACATGCTTATCCACAACCGTCAAACATATTTTATCATCGTATTCATTATTATTCTGAGCCAAAACTGTGCTTACTGAAATGCTAGGAAAAACTTTATTTGATTTATGATTTTTCTTTCACTGTACATATATGTAGTTGTTTTACAAGGAAAGAAATTTATACTATAGATAATGCAATGTATGGTATATAATATATATGTTCTTGTATGCATTTCTGACTTATGCCAACTAATTTTCTGAGGCTAAAAGTGTGTGACTTTCACAAGGTCATCCAGTGATTTTTCATGGCTGAATGGGGATTCAAACCTGTTCTTCAGAGTAATAGGGCCCTTCCATGCAGGACCAAAAACCTGTGATGGGTCATGGGTTTACCTGTGGCATCCAAACCTGGATTAATCTGGAATATACTGGGATTTCTTAGTTTACTCCAGATTATTAATAAAAGACGTCAACAGATATGGACCTTACAGAAAGATCCAGATCTGTTGAGGTGCTGGGACTGTGGGGATTCCACAATTTTGGGGGTCAGTCCTCACAGTGATCTGGTTCTTTGTGCTTCTGGAGCCCGAAGAAGCATGATGGTGCCCCCACCCTTCCCTCTCAGCCCCCACCCTTTTACCTCCTAAATTTACCTTCATGCTCAGGCTCCTCCATCAAAAGCTCCTGGAGCATCAAACATTTTGAGAGATGGTAAAGTTAGTCATAAAGACCTCTTAGATAATGTCTGAACTAAAAACCTTTTAAAAAATATTTATACTGATTATGTCGAAAAGAGGATGTTTATTATTTCTGTGCCTGCGACTTCAAGTCACCTGTTGATTTATGGTGACCTTATGAATTACATTGGGGCTTCTCAGGCTTCTTCTACACTGCCCTATCTATATCCTAGGAACGGATTTCAGATTATCTGCTTTCAACTGGATTATATGGGTCCCCTTCTGCAGTGCCATATAATCCAGATTATCAAAGCAGATAATCTATGTATAATCCAGTTCAAATCTGATAATATGATTTTATAAGGCAGTGTAGAAGGGGCCAGAGTCTACACTGCCAGATAATCTGAGATAAGAAGATAATTTGGGATCAGAAAGTGGCACTGTGGAAGGGACCTTAGGCGTTTCCAGACAGGTAATAAATGTGTGCCAAAGTGGGCGCCAAAACCTGTTTTGGAGCACATTACTGTTCTGCTCCCCCCCCCCCCCCCAAGCCCGGGCTTTCCCGCAAGAGGCATTGTTTACATGCCATCCCTGTAAATACCAGGATGGCATGCAACCACCCTGAAGCCCCCCCCCCCCCCCAAACATCCCTTAAAATTAAAAAAAAAACTTACCCAGCTGCCATTAAGGAGCTCTTTCAGTCCTGCTGGCACATAGGGCCCGTCCACACAGCCCTATATCCCAGAATATCAAAGCAGAAAATCCCACATTATCTGAGTGTGGACTCAGATATCCCATTTCAAAGCAGATATTGTGGGATCTTCTGCCTTGATATTGTAGGATATAGGGCTGTGTTGAAAGGCCCATAGAAATGATGTGCCAGGAGATGGGGTGGGGCCATTGTTTTCAACTTAGAGGAGATGGAAGCACATGTATAAATGTTTGAAAACCCCATTTCCTACCTGAAAAGGAATGAATGAGATTAAAAATAAATATGAAAACACAAAAATCTTTATAAATATAAACCATATGCCGGATCACCCCATCCTTGTCCCCTATCAACGGTGGTCTGTAAAAGCAGCCCTATTATTTTGTTTCTTTAAAGAAATAATCTAACAGCAAGATCTCTCTTCCAAAAACTTGGTTTCTGATTCATTTGAAGCACACATGAATCAATCACAGGATGACTTTTATTCATTGTGACTTTGTCAACAACATTAAGGAGCTACTCAACCACTGCAGTAGATAAAATTGCTGTGTCATATTGTAAAGGGCATGGCAAATCCTGAAAAACCCATGTGAGGGGAAGGGTGTCTTGAGATAGCTGGATAACATCTCTAGTCTAAAGGCTTTGTGCAAAAGAGAGATTCAAATAACTATTTAGATGAGCCATGAAGCTGGATTACGCCTCCATAAATATCTTAAACAGACATATTGCTTGAAGTGCTCCTCATACTCCGAATTTATTTAGTTATCTGGGCATCCTCATTTGTGCAACTAGTCCATTTTATTTCTGAAAGGCCATAAAAATCAAATGTAAGAGTGCAATCACATCTTCAACACATTCAGAACAACTAAAGACTTTGAGTTCATCTTTCTTGCAATGACCTTAGGCTGTGCATGCCGCCTATCCACAACCAGAAAGAACATATTTTAATATAGTATTCATTCACTTTTATTCTGAGCCAAAACTGGACTTACTGTGAAATGTTGAAGGAAATGACAGCACGGATCTGGATTTGAAGAATGCTATTAATTTTGGCTCAGGCTACCATTGACTTCTCTTCTTCTTTCCATTTATTCCCAGCTATATTGTGCATTTCTCTCATTAGATCCCAATCTCAGCCTCTCACCATCTTTCAAATTATTCATCTGCAAAAAATATTTTATTATCCATGTGTCCTCAATTGCTTCTCTGGACTCCAGAATTCTCTTCCTCTTGTCTTTTCTCTGCCTTTTCATCATTCGTCTACCGTATACCATGCAGCTGTGGACAAGTTGAGGGAAATGACTGGATGATCCATGAGGTCTCTTCCAACTCTTTGATTCTAAGTCTACATAGGGACCACCAAACGCAGCATTGCCCAAAACACGAATCAAGGAACATGACAGGCACTGCAGATTACTTCAACCAGAGAAGTCAGCCATAGCAGAGCACCTGATGAACCAACCTGGACACAGCATATTATTTGAGAACACAGAAATGCTGGACTACTCCAACAACCACCATGTCAGACTACACAGAGAAGCCATTGAAATCCACAAGCATGTGGACAATTTCAACAGAAAGGAGGAAACCATGAAAATGAACAAAATCTGACTACCAGTATTAAAAAACTCTACAATTAGAACAGCACAACAACATAAAGGAAACAAACAAGGACATATAATCACCTCTCAACAAAAGATTGCTCCAGGCACTGCCAGGCAATCAAATGCTAATCAAGGTGATCAGTTGAAACATTCACACCTAGCTCCAACAGACAAGAGTCCTTTGTCCCACCCTGGTCATTCCACAAATATATAAACCCTTTTTCCTAGTTCCAACAGACCTCACTACCTCTGAGGATGCTTGCCATAGATGCAGGCGAAACGTCAGGAGAAAATGCCTTTAGAACATGGCCATATAGCCCGAAAAAACCTATGACCATGACTGGAATGAGGATTTGGCTTAGGTAATTGTAATGATGATGTTTTAGTGTACTGTATTGTACTATTTGAATATGTAATGACTTTGTACTTGTTGTTCTTTATATGATTGTATTTTATATATGCTGTAAACCAACCTGAGTCCCTCGTCGAGGTGAGAAGGCCGGTACAGAAAACTTCTAAATAAATAAATACAACAACCCAAATTTGTGTTGCATTGTCAGTGTGTTTTGGAGTTCTTTTACAAAGAAAAAAAGTTATCCCACACTTTAAAATAATACAAGATACATGTATATAAAACATATTTTTGAAATCTTCACCTTCAGTCCAATAGTGTTGTCTCCCAACTTTTATTTATGATTTTTTCCCCACTGTATGTAAATGTAGTTGTTGTGCAAGCAAAAAGAATCTATAATATAGATATGAGAGAAGCCTCCAACAAGGATGATAAAATATCAAAACATCCGGGCATCCCCTGGGCAACGTCCTTGCAGATGGCCAATTCTCTCACACCAGAAGCAGCTTGCAGTTTCTTAAGTTGCTCCTGACATGACAAAAAAATAGATAGTGTAGCATATGGTATATAATATATATGTTTTTATATGCATTTAAGCTGTTTCTGACTTATGCCAACTAGTTTTCTGAGGTTAAGAGTGTGTGACTTGCAGAAGATTATCAGGTGAGTATTTATGGCCCAATGGGGATTCAAACCCTGCTCTTCAGAATCACAAAGCCCTTCTACACAGGCCCTTAAACCCACAATGGGTCACGGGATTACCTAAAGTGTCCAAATGATGCCTTAGGTAAACCTGGATTAATACAGAGTAAACTGGGCCCCTTGTGGCACAGCGGGTTAAAATGTTGAGCTGCTGGCCAAAAGGTTGGTGGTTTGAATCCAGGGAGTGGTGAGCTCCCGCTGTTAAGCCCAGCTTTTGCCAACCTCACAGTTTGAAAACATACAAATGTGAGTAGATCAATAGGTAACACTTCATGCCAGTCACCTGACCTTGGAGGTGTTTATGGACAATGCCGGCTCTTCAGCATAGTAATGGAGATAAGAACAACCCCCTCCCCCCGCCCCCAGAGTCAGACACGACCAGACTTAATGTCAGGAGAAACTTTTACCTTTACCTTTAACTGGAATTTCCCAGTTTACTCCAGGTTATTAATGAAACACCTCAACAGATCCGGACCTTATGTCCAGATCTGTTGAGTTGCTGGACCTGTGGGGATTGACTTCTGGGTCTGCGTTCCACAATCTTGGGGAGGGGGGGGGTCAATCCCCACAGCAATCCTGGTTCTTCATGCTTCTGGAGCCTGGAGGAGTGGGATGGCACCCCCACCCTCCCCTCCCAGCCTCCCTTTTATCTCCTAAACTTACCCAAGGGACCTGGCTTCATGCTTATGCCCTTCGGCAAAAGCTCAAGTTGCGTCAAATTTTTCAGAGATAGTAAAGTTAGTCATAAAGCCCTCTTAGATAATGTCTGAACTAAAAACCTTTAAAAATATTTATATTCATTATGTTGAAAAGAGGAGACTTATTTCTGTGCCTATTTCTTCAAGTCACCTGTTGATTTATGGGGACAACATGAATTGCATTGGGCTTTCTTAGTCAAGGACACCACAGAGATAGTTCTTCAAGTCTCTGAAATATAGAGTACAGCACCTGGGATTCCTCAGTAGCCTCCCATCCAAGTACTAACCAGGGCTGACCCACCATAGCTTACATAATCAGAGGGGGTCTAGTCCCGTTAGTGCTTAAACCTTTATTACCTTACTACACTGAGAGAAAAATCCACTTATGTTATTATTTCCCCTCCTTGTTTTGAACTTAGAAGAGATAGAAGCACGTGAATAATTTTTTAAAACCCCATTTCTTACTCAAGTGTCCACTGAAAAGTATTGAGTGAGTTAATATATATATATATAAACAAAAATAAAAAATATTTTATCTATAAATATAAACCATGAGATGGTTGATAAAAGCAGTCCTGTTTTCAGTTTGCTTAAAGAAGCAGTCTAACAGCAAGATTCCTCTTCCAAAAACCTAATATCTGATTCACTTGGAGTACACCTTTTTGCTCACAGACTCGCAAACCTCATTAGACGCACTTTAAACTAGGTCCACCAGGGGAGGGGGACAGCAGCCTTGCGAACACTACTTTACCCATAATGTCTGGGAATCGCCAGAAGGCTAAACGGAGGGCTGCACAAACACAACAAGGACCAAGTACCAAAAACACAATAATCCCAATTAAACAGCTCAAGGGAAGATCTCAGGGGCTCACATGTCTTTACACTAATGCACAGAGCATGGGAAATAAACAAGACGAACTCCAACTTTTAGCACAACACCACAAATATGATATCATAGGGATCACTGAAACCTGGTGGGATGACTCCTATCGCTGGAATGTAGATATCGAGGGGTATAACCTCTTTCACAGAAACCGAACAAAGGGGAGAGGAGGCGGAGTAGCCTTATATGTCAAAAGCTCTTATGCTGCAGAAGAGATTCAAGACAGCAATCTGGGAAACCAGCTTGAAATCATCTGGATAAGAATCAAGGGAACTGGGACTCAAAAAGATGTCGTTGTAGGCGTCTACTACAGACCCCCAAGCCATGAGGAAGAACTTGATGAAGTCTTCTGCCAACAGTTGACCAAACAGGCACAGAGAAGAGATGTAGTAGTCATGGGCGATTTCAACTATCCCGATATTTGCTGGAAAACAAACTCGGCCAAGAGTACAAGGTCCAACAAATTCCTCGCTTGCCTTGCAGACAATTTCATGGTCCAGAAGGTAGAAGAGGCAACAAGGGGATTGGCTACTCTTGATCTCATCCTAACAAATGCAGAGAACCTGATCGATGCGGTCGAAGTGGTAGGATCCTTAGGGGCAAGTGACCATGTGCTCCTGCAATTTGAGGTACAAAGGAAGGCCGAAACTAAGACAAGTCAAACCCGCATTTTGGACTTTAGGAGAGCTGATTTCCAAAAAATGAAGGAAACGCTGAGCAGCATTCCATGGACACAGATACTAAAAGACAAGGGAGTTACGGAGGATGGGAATTTCTCAAGAGTGAAATATTCAAGGCGCAATTGCAAACCGTGCCAACAAAGAGAAAAAATAGGACAAGTGCAAAGAAGCCAGAATGGATGTCCAAAGAACTTCTAACTGTGCTAAGACACAAAAGAGACATGCACAAGAAGTGGAAAAAGGGAGAAATCACCAAAGAAGAATTCAAACAAATAGCCAACACCTGTAGGGAAAAGGTCCGCAAGGCTAAAGCAAAAAACGAGCTCAGACTTGCCAGGGACATTAAAAACAATAAAAAGGGGTTCTATTCTTATGTCAGTAGAAAAAGGAAAAACAAGGAGGCGATAGGACCTCTTCGAGGAGAAGATGGGGCAATGCTGACAGGGGATAGGGAAAAGGCAGAACTACTTAATGCCTTCTTTGCCTCGGTCTTCTCACAAAAAGAGAGTCTTCAACCTCAGCAAGATGGAGTGGATGAGGGATTGGAGGACATCCAACCCCAAATTGGGAAAGAAGTCGTCCAGGAATACCTGGCCACTCTTAATGAGTTCAAGTCCCCAGGGCCAGATCAACTACACCCCAGAGTATTGAAGGAACTAGCGGAAGTCATTTCGGAACCATTGGCAACCATCTTTGAGAGTTCTTGGAGAACGGGAGAAGTTCCAGCAGATTGGAGGAGGGCCAATGTGGTCCCAATCTTCAAGAAGGGAAAAAAAGATGACCCAAACAACTACCGTCCGGTCAGCCTCACGTTGATACCGGGCAAGACTCTGGAAAAGATTGTTAAGGAAGCGGTCTGCAAACACTTAGAAACAAATGCAGTCATCGCTAATAGTCAACATGGATTTATCAAAAACAAGTCATGCCAGACTAATCTGATCTCTTTCTTCGATAGAGCTACAAGCTGGGTAGATGCGGGGAATGCCGTGGATGTAGCATACCTGGATTTCAGTAAGGCCTTCGACAAGGTCCCCCATGACCTTCTGGCGAGGAAACTAGTCCAATGTGGGCTAGGCAAAACTACGGTGAGGTGGATCTGTAATTGGTTAAGTGGACGAACACAGAGAGTGCTCACTAATGCTTCCTCTTCATCTTGGAAAGAAGTGACAAGTGGAGTGCCGCAGGGTTCAGTCCTGGGCCCGGTCCTGTTCAACATCTTTATTAATGACTTAGATGAAGGGCTAGAAGGCATGATAATCAAGTTTGCAGAAGACACCAAATTGGGAGGGATAGCCAATAGTCCAGAGGACAGGAGCAGAATTCAAAACGATCTTGACAGATTAGAGAGATGGGCCAAAACTAACAAAATGAAGTTCAACAGTGACAAATGCAAGATACTCCACTTTGGCAGAAAAAATGAAATGCAAAGATACAGAATGGGTGACGCCTGGCTCGAGAGCAGTACGTGTGAAAAAGATCTTGGAGTCCTCGTGGACAACAAGTTAAACATGAGCCAACAATGTGATGTGGCGGCAAAAAAAGCCAATGGGATTTTGGCCTGCATCAATAGGAGCATAGTGTCTAGATCTAAGGAAATAATGCTACCCCTCTATTCTGCTTTGGTTAGACCACATCTGGAATATTGTGTCCAATTCTGGGCACCACAATTCAAACAGATATTGACAAGCTGGAATGTGTCCAGAGGAGGGCGACTAAAATGATCAAGGGTCTGGAGAACAAGCCCTATGAGGAGCGGCTTAGGGAACTGGGCATGTTTAGCCTGAAGAAGAGAAGGCTGAGAGGAGATATGATAGCCATGTATAAATATGTGAGAGGAAGCCACAGGGAGGAGGGAGCAAGCTTGTTTTCTGCTTCCTTGGAGACTAGGACGCGGAACAATGGCTTCAAACTACAAGAGAGGAGATTCCATCTGAACATTAGGAAGAATTTCCTGACTGTGAGAGCCGTTCAGCAGTGGAACTCTCTGCCCCGGAGTGTGGTGGAGGCTCCTTCTTTGGAAGCTTTTAAGCAGAGGCTGGATGGCCATTTGTCAGGGGTGATTTGAATGCAATATTCCTGCTTCTTGGCAGGGGGTTGGACTGGATGGCCCATGAGGTCTCTTCCAACTCTTTGATTCTATGATTCTATGATTCTACACAGGAATCAACCATAGGATATGTGTCTTTTATTTATTGTGACTTTATCAACAATATGTAAAAGCTATGTAACCACTGCATTAGATAAAATTGTTTTGTCATATTGCAAAGGGCATGGCGAATCCTGGAAGACACATGTGAGGATATCTTGAGATAGCTGGATAACATCTCTAGTTGAAAGGCTTTAAGCAAAAGAGAGGGTCAAATAATTATTTAGGAAGGCCATGAAGAAGACTAGATTACATGCCTCCACAAATACCTTAAGAGTGTGTGACTTGCACAAGGTTATCCAGTAAGTTTTCATGACAGGGCTTTATGTCAGGAGCATCTGCGTTTAAAAAGCACGGATGTTTCCGAGGCCCTGTCTGCACACATCCCAGAAATCGCATACTTTCTGAGGTGGGTGTCCAGATATTCTTCCAGGACTGGCCCAGGAGTATTAACCAAGGCTGTCCCCACTTAGCTTCTATGATCACATGAGATCTAGTGCCATTAGTTTTGAAGCCTTTAATACATTACTACACTGAATGAAAAATCCACTTACGTTATTATTCCCCCTCTCCTTGTTTTCAACTTAGAAGAAATGGAAGCACATGTATAAATGTTAGAAAACCCAATTTCCTACCTAATTGTCCACTACAGATCCACCTCACTACGGTGAGGTGGATCTGTAATTGGTTAAATGGACGAACCCAGAGGGTGCTCACTAATGCTTCCTCTTCATCCTGGAAAGAAGTGACGAGCGGAGTGCTGCAGGTTTCCGTCCTGGGCCCGGTCCTGTTCAACATCTTTATTAATGACTTAGATGAAGGGCTAGAAGGCATGATAATCAAGTTTGCAGACAACACCAAATTGGGAGGGATAGCCAATAGTCCAGAGGACAGGAGCAGAATTCAAAACGATCTTGACAGATTAGAGAGATGGGCCAAAACTAACAAAATGAAGTTCAACAGTGACAAATGCAAGATACTCCACTTTGGCAGGAAGAACGAAATGCAAAGATACAAAATGGGGGATGCCTGGCTCGAGAGCAGTACGTGTGAAAAAGATCTTGGAGTCCTCATGGACAACAAGTTAAACATGAGCCAACAATGTGATGTGGCGGCAAAAAAAGCCAATGGGATTTTGGCCTGCATCAATAGGAGCATAGCGTCTAGATCTAGGGAAGTAATGCTACCCCTCTATTCTGCTTTGGTTAGACCACACCTGGAATATTGTGTCCAATTCTGGGCACCACAATTCAAGAGAGATATTGACAAGCTAGAATGTGTCCAGAGGAGGGCGACTAAAATGATCAAGGGTCTGGAGAACAAGCCCTATGAGGAGCGGCTTAAGGAGCTGGGCATGTTTAGCCTGAAGAAGAGAAGGCTGAGAGGAGATATGATAGCCATGTACAAATATGTGAGAGGAAGCCACAGGGAGGAGGGAGCAAGCTTGTTTTCTGCTTCCTTGGAGACTAGGACGCGGAACAATGGCTTCAAACTACAAGAGAGGAGATTCCATCTGAACACGAGAAAGAACTTCCTGACTGTGAGAGCCGTTCAGCAGTGGAACTCTCTGCCCTGGAGTGTGGTGGAGGCTCCTTCTTTGGAAGCTTTTAAACAGAGGCTGGATGGCCATCTGTCAGGGGTGATTTGAATGCAATATTCCTGCTTCTTGGCAGGGGGTTGGACTGGATGGCCCATGAGGTCTCTTCCAACTCTTTGATTCTATGATTCTATGATTCTATGAGTGAGATTAAAAATAAATATGAAAACACAAAATCTTTACCTATAAATATAAACCATAAGCCAGACCACCCCACCCTTGTCCCCTATCAACGGTGGTCTGTAAAAGCAGCCCTATTATTTTGTTTCTTTAAAGAAGTAGTCTAACAGCAAGATCTCTCTTCCAAAAACTTAATGTCTGATTCACTTGTGGCACACATGAATAAATCACAGGATGACTTTTATTCATTGTGTCTTTGTCAACAAGGAGCTACTCAACCACTGCAGTAGATAAAATTCCTGTGTCATATTGCAAAGGGCATGGCAAATCCTGGCAAACCCATGTGAGGAGAAGAATGTCTTGAGATAGCTGGATAACATCTCTAGTCTAAAGGCTTTGTGCAAAAGAGAGATTCAAATAATTATTTAGATGAGCCATGAAGCTGGATTACGCCTCCATAAATATCTTAAACAGACATATTGCTTGAAGTGCTCCTCATACTCCGAATTTATTTAGTTATCTGAGCATCCTCATTTGTGCAACTAGTCCATTTTATTTCTGAAAGGCCATAAAAATCCAATGTAAGAGTGCAATCACATCTTCAACACATAGTTTTACCTGAGCTATCCAAATGACACCTCAGGCAAGCTTGGATTAATCTGGAGTAAATTTGGATTTCCAAGTTTACTCCTGATTAATAAAACACCTTAACAACTCCAGACCTTACTGAAAAGTCTGCATTTGTTGAGGTGCTGGGCCTGTGGGGTTTGACTCCTGGGGCTGTATTCCACAATCTCAGGGGTCAATCCTCACAGCAATCCTGGTTCTTTAGGCTCCTGGAGGGCGGCCCATCCTCCTCTCCCGACCCACGTTTTACCTTCTAAGCCTACCTGAGGACCCTGAGTTCAAGCTGAGGCCCTTCCATCCAAAGCTCCTGGTGTGTCAAAATGGAAGCCCCCCCCCCCCCACCTTATGTTTGCAATGCAACAAATCAGGTTCTCCACTCTAGCTTTGGAATTGTACAACTGGGTTACTAGCTTCTGACCATCTGCTCATTCGTTCTGTAATGACACAGCTCTCAAATTCTAGTATGATATGTGAATGGATATGTTTAGTCCTTCATAATTTAACCCATAAATGGCACAGCTCCTTGCCAGAGTAGCACACAGCAGAAGTTCACTTTACGTGGATGAACTGGATGTGCATCATGGATGTGTATGGTCACTTTAATGTACAAGCAAGTTATGTTTAATTTGCTGTAATCCTCTCTGTTGAGCAAATTTAGGTTAACATATTTACTGACTGATCTTTCATATTTTGCAGACTTCCCTGTTTCTCTGGATCCACCATTACTCAGCACACAGACATCTCTCATTACTGTCACTGAAAATGATACACTACAAATTACCTGCAGGTAAGAAAAAAACCACCAAAATGATACAGAAAATACAAGTTTTAAATTAGTTTATTTCCTTTCTTTGACTTTCTTTGTTAGATCTTGACCTTAATGTAAGATGCATCCAACTGCTATGTCTTTGGGTGATATGTGATGTTATTTTATGTGATGTGTTTAATAATGTTTAAGATTTTATCAGGGAAGAGTCAATTTTGATGTTTTATACTGTTTTTTATCTATAGCATTGAATTGTTGCCAACATAGTGAACCACCCTGGTCCCCTTGAGGATTGAGAAGGGCAGTATACAAATATCACAAATAAATAAATAAATAAATAAACCTAGTATGTTTTGGGTCAAAATGGGGGGGGGGGCTGTCACACACACAGGGAAAGCACGAGATTTTGTGGAGACATGGGGACTAAATCCTGGGAGGAACTGGGATTAAACATTCCAGCACCTTCCTGGATTTAACCCTGTCTGGGGGCGTTTCCAGACAGGCCCCAAAATGCAGGGAGATCTCTGGTAAAAGAGAATTAATTTGGGATAAAGCAGGTAAATTCTACTTTGTCCCAAATTCAGTAAATACCCCATTAGACCTGGGCCTTCCTGAAAGGTGTGGGGAGGGGGTGAGAAGAGGAAAATCCACCCCCCCCCCACACACACACACATCTAGTGTGTCATTTATATGCTCCAGCAGGCTTGCTGGAGGAGGTTAATGGCGTCCTGGTTTGTTTTTACTTAAGGGCATGGGGAGGAGGTGTCATCCCAGAAGTTACCGGATGGCTTGGGGACACCCAACTGGGAAAGTCATAGGGACAAAAACCCACACTGAAAAGGGTTTTTAAAACTTCGGTGTGGGTTTTCCCTGAAACACCCTGGAAGGGCCCTTAGTAAGTTTTGGAGATTCAAACACTGGTCTCCGGAATCATAGTCCAACACTCAATCCATAAACTTCACTAGTTCATATACAGTCCTTTATATATCTGCCAGATTATGTGTAGTTATGTGTGATACCTGGTATAAACATTCAGCTGTATCTCCCTTGAATGCTTTCATGATGGAAGAGTCTGAGGAATTTTAAAATTTAGCTCTTCCTCACAAGATCAGCTATAATTTGGAATAAATTCACTTGCAAAATCCATTTGGTTCTACTCCTACATCAATAGCAAATTGTCTAACTTCTGATTGTTGACCAGTATTTTACCAATTTTCCACTTCAGTTCAAACAAGGCTTCTTTTTGCTTTGCTATAAATGCATCAGTGGTGTTTGCCATATCTATCTATCTGATCTGCTTGCTCTTTCTCTGGCTGGATCTGCTCTGCCCTACATCAGAGGATCTGATCCCAAATTATCTGCTTTGAACTGGATTGTACGAGTCTATACTTCCAGATTATCTGGGATAAACAGATAATCTGGGATCAGATCCTGGAATATAGGGCAATGTATATCCAGCCTTTATTGAAAGAACAGCTAGTCCTAAAGAACAGCTAGTCTTGTGCTGTAAAATTCCTAGTTTGTCTTGATTATGTCAAGTTCGAACATTCTCTTTCTCCCGTGACAACAGCAACAATAGAGTAAGAAAGAGCATTAAAGCACTCTAAATATTAGCTTTGATTTTATATCTTGGTCTGTATTATGTAACATTGCACATATGTAGCTGATAAGAAAAAGGCAGTATGAAACATTCCAGGTGAACTGTGACGATGTGAATCAAGACATCTGATACATATTTTTGGAATTTCTATCATCCTCTTTGTGAGAGAGAGAGAGCATCAAGAAAAAAAAACCTAGACCCCTTTACACTGCCCATGGAGCAGAGGACATTGTCTACCAACCTCTATTCTCAGTGGTAATCCTTTGCTGACTGGGGTTCTAGGTGTCAAATAAGAAGCTTGCTAAAGTGAGAGGATTTCAAGTTTCACCCTACCTAAACTCGATTTACGTGTTCATCATTTTTTGTTCTGACTATAGCCTTTTTCTCTATGTGCCTAAAAATTGGAGTTCACATATTTTTTATTTTTGGAACACAGTTTAATGTAGTCTCATTTGCCAATGTTATGAATGGGTACTATTGAAAGATCGGGGGCTACATTTGTCCATGAAGAGGCCTTGGAAGGCCATTTATACCTATCTGTAACGCTCCAAAAATCAACAACCAGATTTTTTTTTTGGCCCCTCAAGTTCTCTCTAGGGCACATTTTGACCATGGTTTGTGACTTATTTAACAACAGGAAACAATTTCCTATTTACTTTTTGTTTTAAACAAAAACTTCTTTGAGGCATACATTTTTCCAGGGGTCCCAAAACACAAGGAAATATTCCCTTCCCTCACCCTTAGGGGAAAAATATTAGAGTATTTTTGGGGGAGGGGAAGAAATCACAAAAAAGATTTTGACAATCACCCTTGCCTACATGGCTTTCAGATGTGCTGAAAATGTCCTCCATACACCCATGTGGGCATTTCAGAATTTTTTTAAATAAATGACGCCGAGAATCATAGAAATCTCCTAGCTCATGAGCTTCACTTTGCCTGCCTTTGGCTTATGGCCATGTAAGTTAGACATGTATACTGCATAGTGTGAAAATGCCTAA
Organism: Anolis sagrei; assembly: GCF_037176765.1. Taxonomy (NCBI): domain Eukaryota; kingdom Metazoa; phylum Chordata; class Lepidosauria; order Squamata; family Anolidae; genus Anolis; species Anolis sagrei. The sequence continues at coordinate 73,943,452 of NC_090025.1, read as the reverse complement.
AGAAAGGCAGTGTTGTCATTTAAAGAACCTGGTTGTGTTTTATCACAACTGTAAATAAATACAATATATAGATTTTTATGATTATGTTTCAAGTAAGCCCCTGACACGATAAATAAATAAATAAATAAATAAATAAATAAATAAATAACCCTAGGGGGAAAAATGAAGCATAATTTAGTCATGGCAAAACTAAGACCCATTTACTTCAGTGGGTCTACTCTAAGCATGACCAAGACTGAATTCAACCCATCAAGTTGGAAGACTTGAACAAGTGTTGTAACTGAATAATCTAAATCTCAGTTTAGACATCATGCCATATTGTCAGGGGCGGCTCAAGCATTACGCAAAGTAAGCCGTCGCGGAACACTTTATTTTGGCAGGGGCGCCGCGAGCGAGGGACGCGGGAAGCTAGCAGAGGCCAGAGGGACCCTGCTGGTGGTGGTATGGAAGCCTGCTGCTCCTCCTCCTCCCATCCTCCTCCTTCTCCGCCTCCACTACCAGCAGCAGCAGCAGCAGCAGCAGCAGAGTCCCTCTTCCTCCCCGCCCCCGCCGAGCGGCGCAGCCTGCTGCTCTTGCCCGCCCCTGTGGATGGCCCCTCCCACTGCCGGCACGCCCCGTCACTCCAGGCTTGAGAGGGAGCCAGGGGCAGGGACAGCTCAGCTGGCCACCACCCCCGCCAGTCTCCCTGGTCATGGGGCCTTCCGTTCCTTCCCCTCCCAGCCCATCTTCCGTCCCTTTCTCTTCCTCCTCCTCCAGGCCGCGCTGCTCGGAGATGCCGAGGGCGAGGGGGGAGGAAGAGGAGGAGGAGCGGCAGGCCCCGTTATCAGGGAGACTGGTGGGGTGGTGGCCAGCTGAGCTGTCCCCGCCCCCCGCTCCCTCTCAAGCTTGGAGTGCCTGGGCAGCGGCAGCAGGAGCATCCATGGGGGCAGGCAGGGCAAGAGCAGCCTGGGGCGACCTCTCCCGCCGACTTCCTCACTCCACTCCCAGCCACCCACTCCCTGTGAGTATCGGCAGTGTAGAGGGAGGTTTAGAGCCCTTCTGCACAACGACATAATCCAGAATATCAATGGCAGGGGGATGTGCACAAACAAAATCAAAAAAACCCCAGAGTTGAGGGTTTTTTTTCTTTTTCTTATTTTTTTTTCATATTATCTGCTTTGAACTGGATTGTCACAGGGCCCTTCCAGGCAGACCTTATATCCCAGGATCTGATCCCAGGTTATCAGTTTATCCCAGATTATCTGGCAGTGCAGACTCATATAATCCAGTTCAAAGCAGAAAATCTGGGATCAGATCCTAGGATATAGGACCTGTCAGGGACCTTCCACACAAACATATAACCCAGAATATCAAGGCAGAAAATCCCACAATACCTGCTTTGAACTGGGTTATCTGAGTCCACACTCAGATAATGTGGGTTTTTCTGCCTTGATATTCTGAGATATGGGGCTATGTGGAAGGGCCCTGAGTCTACAGTACCATATAACTCGGTTCAAAGCAGAGAATCTGGATACAGCTGTGTAGAAGGGGTTTTGGATCTACACTGCCCTATAACCCAGGATCTAAACCCAGATTATTTTCTTATCCCACATTAATAAATAAAGCTCATCATCATCATCATCATCATCATCTGGCAGTGTTTAAACCAGTTTAAAGCAAATAATGTCAGTTCAGATCCCAGGGTATAAGGCAGTGTAGAAAGGGTTTTCAGCCCCATCTATGCTGCCATATAAAATACAGATAGAATCATAGAATCAAAGAGTTGGAAGAGACCTCCTGGGTCATCATCCAGTCCAACTCCATTCTGCCAAGAAGCAGGAATATTGCATTCAAATCACCCCTGACAGATGGCCATCCAGCCTCTGTTTAAAAGCTTCCAAAGAAGGAGCGTGCACCACACTCCCTCCGGGGCAGAGAGTTCCACTGCTGAATGGCTCTCACAGTCAAGAAGTTCTTCCTCATGTTCAGATGGAATCTCCTCTCTTGTAGTTTGAAGCCATTGTTCCCTTGCGTCCTAGTCTCCAGGGAAGCAGAAAACAAGCTTGCTCCCTCCTCCTCCCTGTGGCTTCCTCTCACATATTTATACATGGCTCTCATCATATCTCCTCTCAGCCTTCTCTTCTTCAGGCTAACTATGCCCAGCTCCTTAAGCCGTTCCTCATAGGGCTTGTTCTCCAGATCCCTGATCATTTTAGTCGCCCTCCTCTGGACACATTCCAGCTTAGAGTCAATATCTCTTGAATTGTGGTGCCCAGAATTGGACACACTATTCCAGGTGTGGTTTCACCAAAGCAGAATAGAGAATGGGGACCATGACTTCCCTAGATCTAGACACTATGCTCCTCTTGATGCAGCCCAAAATCCCATTGGCTTTTTTTGCTGCCACATCACATTGTTGGCTCAAGTTTAACTTCCTCCCCACGAGGACTCCAAGATTTTTTTCACACGTACTGCTCTCGAGCCAGGCATTGTCCCCCATTTTGTATCTTTGCATTTCGTTTTTCCTGCCTAAGTGGAGTATCTTGCATTTGTTACTGTTAAACTTCATTTTGTTAGTTTTGGCCATTCATCTCTCTAATCTGTCAAGATCCCTTTGAATCCTGCTCCTGTCCTCTGGAGTCTTGGCTCTCCCTCCCAATTTGGTGTCGTCTGCAAACTTGATGATCATGCCTTCTAGCCCTTCATCTGAGTCATTAATAAAGATCCTGATCAGGACCGGGCCCAGGATAGAACCCTGCGGCACTCCGCTCGTCGCTTCTTTCCAGGATGAAGGGGAAGCATTGGTGAGCACCCTTTGGGTTCGTCCATTTAACCAATTACAGATCCACCTCACCGTAGTTTTGCCTAGCCCACATTGGACTAGTTTGTTTGCCAGAAGGCCATGGGGGACCTTGTCGAAGGCCTTCCTGAAATCCATTCTCTGCTTTGAACTGGATTATATGGCAGTGTGAACTCAGATAACCCAGTTCAAAGAAGATAATGTGGATTATCTGCCTTGTTATTCTGGGTTACATGGCAGTGTTGAAGGGCCCTTTGATACCTGATAAATTGCACTTTGTTATGTTTGCCTTAGGGTACCCATAAATTGGAAATGACTTGATGGCACACAACAACAACAATTTAAAACACTTTAATCTGATCAGAGGATAACCTTGTTAGTCAGATAATGTAACAGAGCTGCTTATTTGTGGTCCGGCTGCATTTACTTAGATGATTGTTAGCTTGGAAATTCTGCCTCAAATAGATATTTATGTACTGCATGGCCATCCAGACCAACTCCCTTCACCAGAGCAAGAAAACATAAAGTCCTCCTGACAAAGAGCTATCCAGCCATAGATATAGATCTATATGATTCTCTCTCTCTCACACACACACACACATATGGAAGAAATAATATCATAGATTTGAAAGGGATCCCTAAAGAAGGACAATGATATGTTGCATGTTCCAGAGTAGGCAAACCAGACAATCTCCACATCAACACTGACAAAGAAAGAAGAAATACTGTTTACCCACAAGCAGAAAGGCATTACATAGATTAGAAACCAACTTTCTCATTACTTTCTTTTCAAGATCACCAGACTGGATCACAGCAACGCGTGGCAGGGGACGGCTAGTGTGTGTGTGTGTGTGTGTGTGTGTGTGTGTGTGTGTATATATGGATGGCATAGGCCAACTTTGGCCCTCCATGTGTTTTGGACTTCAACTCCCACAAATCCAAACAGCCAGTAGGAAGTCCAAAATACCCGGAGGGCCAAAATTTGTCCATGCCCATATGTGTGTGTGTGTGTGTGTGTGTATCACAGTGATTGGTTGGGGGGGGGGGCGCCAAAATATTCTTTGCTTACCATTGAAAATTACCTAGGGCCGCCTCTGCATATTGTGATTAGATAAATTTAACTGTAGTTTGGTTGGATGTTTGTCTTGATACCATTGAGGGGCATCAAGTATGGTTCCAAATGAGTTTATAGGTATGGTTTGGTATGATGTTTGTAAAACTGAAAAAGTATTATTACTTCCATTGCTCTTTCTCCTGAGCATAGAAGACAGGAAGGCTGGAGATACTGAAATTGAAAGCAGATACATAATTTCAGTCCTTGAGCTACCATAAATTGGAACCTGTGGTTGTGTTATTAATTATGGTGTCATGCAACTTTGTTATGATACTAAAGTGAATAAACCTTTTTTTAAAAAATTGAAGTTATAAAATTAAATTCGAGCATAAAAACTGTACATTTGATATTATTTATATGTGCATGTGTATCACCAGATTAATGTCAACTGGCTAAGTGAACACTCTATTAAATGCTAGTTTATTTGAAGTGATTGTATCTGAAATGGCGTTGGTTTGCTTATTCAAAGATTGATGTGGTGGTTTATCAGTGAATAAACACAGCTCTGTGTACCCTTCAATAACAATGGGGGAATGTTCATTTATAACTTGAGCACTGTAACTGGAAGTCAGCTGTTACCTACTGTGCTGTGGATTTTGAAGAGACACAAATACAGGGTGAAAGAAAAAAAACATGCCAAGAGGAAGGTGCATAAAGGAAATCCTTATTGTGACCACCTCCCATCTCGAAATCTATGTCCTCGATATAAAAGACCACCTTCTACGCACTCCTTTAGGAATTCAGGAATTGTGCACTCATTGAGCCTGAACTCAACTTGATTCCCTTTATCCCAGCCATACTGTTTTATGTTGTTGTTTTATGACTATGTTGTTTTATTATTTTATTGATTGATTTTAATTATGTCACTGTTTTTATCTGTAACTTTCTGGGCTTGTCCCTTTGTAAGCCACCTCGAGTCCCCTAGGGGAGATGATGGTGGGGTATAAAAATAAAGTTGTTATATTATTATTATATTATTATGGACCCAGAATCGTTGTTCACAGTCATTTGTTGATCCACTGTTCAAACTCTACTTCTGGAGGACAATCATACTTGGCCACGAATTATCATCCATGGTGATCCTTAAGGTATTCCTTTTGTATGTTTACGCCTCTGTCTTTGTCTCTTAGTGGTGAAAGAGCCTTGGAATGGTTTTGGCCCAACAATCAGATGAGTTCTGAAAACCGTGTGGCAGTGACAGACTGTACAGAAAATGTCTACTGTAAACTCCTCACAGTTAGCAAAATAAAAGGCAACGACACTGGAGCCTACAAATGCTTTTATCAAGACAACCATACAACAGCAAGTGTTTATGTCTATGTACAAGGTAAGGTGTTACTGATGTAATTCCCTTTACTTGGTAATAAATGAGAAGCTAAAAGATGAACACAGCAATCCTATAGACCAGCGTTTCTCAACCTGGGGGTTGGGAGCCCTGGGGGGGGGGCAGGAGGGGGGCTTCAGAGGGGCCACCATAAATCATATTTCTGATGGTCTTAGATGCCCCTTTGGTAGAGAAGACTGAAGATCTCTCTGTCTGACCGCTTCCTTTTTAGAAACAGATAGTGAATCCTCCTACCAAAAGCCCTCCTTCGCTGTGATTGGCTGGCCTCTCAGCAAGAAGAGGGCAGTTTCTGAGCCAATTTTGTGTGGCAAGTTTATTAGTTTCATTACCAGTTTGGTACACCCAGAATTCAAAAACGGCTCCCCCTGACCCCACAAGTATACAATGTTGGCCATGTAGGTACTATGCCAAGTTTGGTGCAGAACATTCTGAGTTCAGAATGTTCTTTGATTGTAGGTGAACTATAAATCCCAGCAACTACAACTCCCCAGTTTTCCCCCAAACTCCGTCAGTGTTCACATTTGGACATATTGAGTATTCATGCCAAGTTTGGTCCAGATCTATCATTGTTTGAGCCCACAGTACTTTCTGAGTGTAGGTGAACTACAACTCCAAAGCTCAAGGTCAGTGCCCACCAAACCTGGGAGTTCTGTGTGCCAAGTTTTGTTCAGTTCCATCGTTGGTGGAGTTCAGAATGCTCTTTGATTGTAGGCGAACTATAAATCCCAGCAATTACAACTCCCAAATGAAAAAATTAACTTCCCCAAACTCCACCAGTATTCAAATATGGGCGCATCGAGTATTTGTGCCAAATTTGGTCCAATTAATGACAATACATCTTACATATCAGATATTTACGTGACGATTCATAACAGTAGCAAAATTATAGTTATGAAGTAGCAATGAAAATAATGTTATGGTTGGGGATCACCACGACGAGGAACTGTATTAAGTTGGGAAACACTGCTATAGACTCTTCTTCTTTGGAACAAAATAGAATTTATTTCTGTTTTTGCAATTCAGTTATTTTCAGGCTGTAAGGTGGTGCCATAAAGATTACTATAACATGAGAAAAAAGTCACTTTTTTGTTATAGTAATTGCGCAAGTGGGATAATGCACCGGGATTGTGGCTCAGCTGGCTGAGTGTCAGCTGCATTAAGATCACTCTGACCAAAAGGTCATGAGTTCGAGGCCAGCCCGGGCTGGAGTGGGTGTCCAGCCATTGTGTAGCCCGTTGTCAACCTTTGCAACCCGAAAGACAGTTGCATCTGTCAAGTAGGAAAATAAGGCACCACCTTGTGTGGGAGGCTGAATTTAACTAATTTATGAGGCCATAAAGAAAAAAACTCCGGGAATGTGGAATGCGGAAGAACTTCATCGGTGTCGTTGATGGACGATGAAAAGCAGCAGCTCCCCTGGCGGCCAGAAAAAAGTTAAATAGCCTTGGTATATTTGTCTGTATTTGTTGTCTGTCAAACTGGCATTGAATGTTTGCCATATATGTGTTTACTGTAATCCGCCCTGAGTCCCCTGCGGGGTGAGAAGGGCGGAATATAAGAACTGTAAATAATAAATAAATAATAAATAATAATGTCAGAGGCTGCTATCTCCCTCATTTTTACAGCTATTGGGGTGAAACATGCTAGAATGGTAGAACACATTTACCAGTGTTAGCCCATCAACTTTCAAAATGTTTAACTTTTCCATGGATTTTCAGGAAATTTTTCAAGTTTTATACACAGCATTTGGTTAAAAAACTACAAGAGCTATCTCCTTAAATTTTCTATACAATGACACAAGATAACGGGGGATCATTCCCCCCAACTTTCAGAAATAGTCATAAATCTACTAATTTTAGGGATTTTTAAAAAAATGACAAAAACCTTTATCTCATTGAACGGCTCTCATATTAACCAATAGAACTTCCATTTAGTGATTTCTTCCCAGCCTAACAAAGAGATTTATTTACTAGAAGTATCAGTCAGTCTTTACAGATTCAACAATTTATGGGAACTCTGGCTGGCTGCTGCTATGGAGGGACAAATCTCTCCCCTATCCTAACTGAGACTTTCTGATGCTGAGCAGAATTCTGGGAAATGTAGTTTAGGGCAGGGCCTTTTGAAATCTCTGGCATAGGACTGCTTGCTCTCCCAAACTATATTTCCCAAAATTCCGTGCTTTCTCAGTCTATTTCTCAGCAAACTCTGCTTTTTCCCTGATGCTTCCATCTCCTAAGGGTGAGAGGCCATTAATTTAAAGAGGAAAGTCTTTGGTTTTGCTTCGAGTCTTTGTGCTGAAAAATGAAACTGACTTTGGGAGGCTTCCAAGATTTACAAAATTCAAGCAAACAAGTATTGTGTACATTTTGATTCTTAAATCTTTGGCATAGGCCATGCCCGCATGTCGGATATTGCATTGTAAGTATGAATTCAACAAATCTGATACAATTTAGGACATCTAATGAAAAAAATTGCACACCACTACTAAACACCTTCTAAAACTATATCTTGCGTGATTCCATAGCATTGAACCATGACAGACAAAGTGGTGTCAAATTGCATTCATTCAACAGTGTAGGTGCACCCACAGTGAGGAACTGTATAGTATATTGTCAACATATCACCCAGTTGTAAGTGGTAATAAAATTCATCTTAGTAAAATGCTGGGGTGAAATTTCTGATAGTTCAGAGCAGTATTCTCAATTGTGGATCCCCAGGTGTTTTGGCTACAACTCCCAGAAATCCCAGCTAGTTTACCAGCTTTTAGGATTTCTGGAAGTTGGAGGCCAAAACATCTGGGGACCTACAGGTTGAGAACCACTGGTTTAGAGTAAAGTATGAAATGACATCACCTCAATTTTTTTTTATTTTTTTTTTTACAAAAATCACCGTATTTCAATTCAATCACTATTGTTTTGCGTACAAAAGCATGCATTTCTGGAAATGGGAAAATACAATTAAATACTCTGAAATGCTTGTTTCATTAAAATCTTAACAGAAAAGCCTTTCATCTCTTTGGGAAGAATGCCATCCTTGGTGGAAGCAAAAATTAATGAACCAGCTAAAATTCCTGTGCTGTTGAGAGCTTCTCCATCATCAGATGCAAAGTGGTAAGAATAAGAAAAGGTGTTCCTTTTAAAAGTGATTCTAATTCTTTGCTTTGTTACTGTTTCCTTATGTAAACAAGATAATTTATTTTATTTAAAACTTTTTATAGCACTCATACAAATAAAAAGACATTAAAATGTTAAATGAAACAACAGGACAGTGGTTGGAGCTACACTGGCCTATATCCCAGGATCTGATCCTAGACTATCTAGTTTGAACTGGATTATATGAGTTTACACTGCTAGATAATATGGGGCAAGCAGATAATCTGGGGTCAGATCTGTTAGTCAGGTATTGCTGTGTATTAGCTAGAAATGGAAACTGCATGGGTTGAAATATGTGCAGAACATGTGTTCACTTCTGGTAGAAGCCACTGCAGTGTTAAAAGTAAGTGGGACTGGTCAGAAAGCTGTCTAATGCTGTGTCACACCCATGTGACAGGGTGACAAGTTTTTCATGTCACATCCTTTGTCCCTGAGCATGATGAGTAAGGACAGTTGCGACTATATAAGGAAGAGAACCATATTTTAGTTCTCTCTCTCTCTCTCTCTCCCTCTCTCTCTCTCATCACTTCTCTCTCAACTGTAATCATCATAATGATGTTCAAGAATGGAATGGGGATGTTGATCCGGTTCCTGGGCCGGATCTGGAGATGAGGGGTCACTTGGGCCTGAATTGAGTTTAAAAGAGAGGCTTGAGTTGCTGCAAGGGGATTCTCAATGTCCCGGGCCTGGGAAAGGCCTTTTGCCACAGTTCCTTGGTCAGTTATCTAAGAATGAAGCTGATTTGGATGTACCAGTGCAGGAGTTAATGAGACCTTGAACAGGAAAAGGAGTTTTAGTACACAGAGGCAGTCCGGGCAGCAATTAAGACGCTCAGCTCAGTTTCAGCAGAAATTAGATAAGAAACCAAAACTAAGAAAGAATCCGTTCCTAGCAGTTTGGGAGTCAGGAGTGAGCTTATAATGATTTGGCTACATATATTCCTTAATAAACTGCTTGCTGATTTTACCCAGCTGATGTGGTGTTTAAAGTCAGAGGTGATACTGTTCTGGAGTACGACACCCAGAGACTGCATTAGCACTGGCAGTTAAGTCAGAACAGATCTGAGCAACTTTTTTTGCAAAGAATCTAGCAGATCCCTTGCAATGGGCTGCTGATTGGTCAGGGATCCCTTATTGTGCAGGGTTTAAAAGTCCTCTAGCCACTCGGAACATCTCTCTTGGGCAGTTCTTTGCAGATGAAGATGCAACAAATGATTTTTCTGCTGCCTTCATTGCTACAGAATAGGCTCTTAAATACGCCCTAGCCCATGTTCGGTCAGTTTCACTATGAGTTTGGCACCAACTCTACTCTAGTCTCCATTTCACTTGCCTCATCGCTGCCAGCTCCCTAGAACACTAGGAAACTGATTTGGCTCTGCTTTGTGAAAGGAGACATTTGGGAGCAATTGTGTCAATTGCCCTGGCCACCTCTGTATTCCAGAGGTCTGCCAAAACTTCGAAGAGGCAAGAAAATCCCCAAGAATCACCTACCAAAGAACCCCAAGATCCATTAGGAATCCATCAGGAATCTATCAAAATCCATAAGCCTCATGTGGCGTACCCTCTAATTGGTCCTCCACCCCTGCAGTGGTTTAAATCCCAAGTGAGTCTAAACCTAACCAGGTAGTGATTGGTCCATGACAAAGGTACTGTGGACTGTCCCTCCACAATACCATCGCCATCATCCCGCTCTAAACAGAAGACCAGATCTAAGGTGTGTCCAGAACTATGAGTAGGGCGGCTGAGACCTCAGCTGACTCAGCTGAGAAGCAGACGTATGGGAGAGCGCTCCCAAGGACTGCAGGTTTTAAGGATTTATTTTTATTCAATAGTGCTATTTTATTTTATTTTATCAACTTTACCTAGATTAGATTACCCCAAAGGGAAAGGCTCAATTACAAGTCCTTGAAGCCCATGAAAGTTTTCTAAACTGAGCACTAGGAAAAAGGAAAAGAAGGAAGCATCTTGGCGTTAGCCCAGGTTCATTCCCTCAGCTGAAACATGCCAAACAGCCAAGAAATGAAGATTATTATTTTTTTGCATGGAAAGGAGATGTAAGTAAAACAAACCTTCTTCCTATGGCCAATAGATTTGAAATCTTGGAAGAAGAAACTCAGATAGAGCAGGGAATAGAACAGATAATGAAATCTCCCTTGTCTACCAGAGAGGAGCTTGAAGGAGTCCAGGATCATAAATTGGGATTCTTGCTGATGTTGCTTCTGTATGCATTTAGCCCAGATATCTGCTGCAGGGATCCTGAAATGAAGCCTAAAACTAAAACATGGGGAAACACAACAGTGTTTATGGGAAAGCAATGTCTTATAGCAGCACGAACTGTAATTTCGATATTCGATCAGCTAACAGGTATAAAAGATAAGCTGAATGAGTTAAAAGATGATATGGACACCCTTATGCAAAAACATGTCCCCCGTCCTTTTACTACTGCCTGTGTGAGAGCCACATATTTATGTCCAATATGCTGAGAATGAGCAAGTGGTTAAAGAAAATGTTAAAAGACTGAATAAAAAGTTGCAGCCCCAAAAGAGCCACCGTCTAACTTTTGATAAGATTAAGCACAGAGACTGGATAACTATTAAAGACACCTCGGAAGTAAACAACCTACCCCCTGTTCAATCCAACCGTTTATAACAAGCAAAGCAGATAGCCCTCAACATCTTTAAGAATAGACATAATATTGGTCGCTGGAACACCAGGAAAGCAATTAAAAATTCTCTCAGGAAACCCCTTCATTGCCAACAGGGGCAACTAGACCTAGACACTGTTGAATGGCTCCCAGGAGACCTTAATTAAAAGTCGATCCTCCTGAACTTCAAACAATCCACTATTTTTCTTACGTTAATTAGGATAAGAAGTTTTCAAGTCCACTATCAAATCTTTTCCATCAGAGTATTTTGTGATGAAGGGATCAATCCACTACTTCGTGATATGAGAGTCCCCAAGTTTGCTACCTCACCACCTGTGACCCTGAGGGAGCAAAAGAGTGGAAATCAATCTGTTTTATTTGAAGAAGAGGACCCCAAGCTAATTAAGGATGTTTTCATTGATGCCTTTGGCTCGTCCACAAGACAAGAGCAGAATAATATGTGGAATAAGTTGAAAATCCTGAAGAGGGACTTGATTATTTAAGAGCAGTACATGTGAAAAAGATCTTGGAGTCCTCGTGGACAACAAGGTAAACATGATCCAACAATGTGATATGGCAGCAAAAAAAAAATGCCAATGGGATTTTGGCCTGCATCAATAGGAGTATAATGTCTAGATCCAGGAAGTCATGCTACCCCTTTATTTTGCCTTGGTTAGACCACATCTGGAATACTGTATCCAATTCTGGGCACCACAGTTGAAGGGAGATGTTGACAAGATGGAATGTGTCCAGAGGAGGATGACTAAAATGATCAAGGGTCTGGAGAACAAGCCCTATGAGGAGCAGCTTAAAGAGCTGGGCATGTTTAGCCTGAAGAAGAGAAGGCTGAGAGGAGACATGATAGTCATGTATAAATATGTGAGAGGCAGTCATAGGGAGGAGGGAGCAAGCTTGTTTTCTGCTGTCCTGGAGACTAGGCCGCAGAACAATGGCTCCAAACTACAAGAAAGTTGATTCCATCTGAACATTAGGAAGAACTTCCTGACTGTGAAAGCTGTTCAGCGGTGCAACTCTCTGCCCTGGAGTGTGGAGAAGGCTCCTTCTACAGAGGCTTTTAAACAGATGCTGGATGGCCATCTGTTGGGATGCTCTGAATGCGATTTTTCTGCTTCTTGGCAGGGGGTTGGACTGGATGGCCCACAAGGTCTCTTCCAACTCTATGATTCTATCATTACAGCAGAGCCACTAATAGATCTTGTTTCACCAAATACTGATTATGATTATTCACTCACACTGAATAAAGGAGTGACTAATTACAAGCAGCCAAAGCAACGTAGTTGGGATCCCTTTGGACCCATAAAGGTACTTACAAATGAGAAGGAACCACCACTGGGACAGACGCAGAATAATATAATAATCATATCGCCATCCCTAACTCCAATGATGTTGAATAAAGCCCTGACAGGACAAAATCACCTAGAAGTTGACAACTCTGACCTAAACTCTCACGAACAGAGGCAGATTACTTTAGAGCCCTCATCGGAAAAGGAAGAGATGGAGGCAATTCACCAGGCACTCCCTCCTGATGAGACGTCATGGAATGAGAAAGAAGAACAACAATTGCAACCTCTGGTGAGGATAACTGGACATCCCCATAATAACTGGGTTTTTATGGATTGTATTGATAATATTGTATGAGATTTTGAATCAAATTGACTGTCTGTACCATTATGTCCTAACCCATTATGTCATATAGAACAGCCTGCTGTGGGGAAAATATGCAAATGGTCTCTTGGAATGTAGCTGGATAGAAGGCAGCGGTGGATAGTGAATTAGTAGGTTTCCTTTCCAAATTTGATGTAATAGCCACTCAGGAAAGTTGGTTAATTGGAGAGGAGGATCCAATAAAACTCCCAGGCTTTCAAAGCTGGAATGTACTGGCCCGAAAACTAAAAAAAACAAAGGACGAGCTTCTGGTGGACTTTGCATTCTCAGTAAGCAAGAGCTGCAATGGTCGGGTGAGAAACTATACATTGAGAATACATTTTCTCATCTGTGAATTCAGATACAAGGATTTTGAAGTCATACTAGTAAATGTATATATTCCCCCAAAAACATCCTTCTATTATAATACTAATCACTGAATTTGTTTAGAAGAAATAATGGATGAATTAACAACATCATATCCCCAATCTATAATAATATTATTTGGCGATTTTAATGCCAAATTAGGACCATCCCTCTATGATTTTGCTCAGAACAGATTTCCAAATGATTCATGCAGAATGGCGCTCAAGAAACAGCAAAAATAACAGTCCTGTCTTATACTTAGTCTCGCTAATTTTTAAATATAATCTTCAAATCTTGGGAGGAAAGGATAACTATACATATCCACACACACATTACTCAGCTAGCTCAAGTAGTATATTAGATCTCATTTGTTTATCAAGAAACAAAGTGGACCTTTTCTCAGAGATTACTGTATTTCCAAGAGGAGAAAGTGATCATCAACCATACAGTGTGAAACTATGGGGCAGTTCAGATTTAAGACCAAGTAACAGGGCTGATAAATGGTTCACAAATAATTATGAGCTGTCCCAAGACAAAAGATTAATATGACCAAGGTAGATACTACAGCAATAACAGATATCCTTAAAACAGAGAATGCAAAAAATTCAATCCAGCCACCTACAGCTGACTGGCCACTAGTTTCCAATTCATTTACAAACCTGTGCCACATGTTGAAGAAATATGTAACAACCAAATCTTCCATAAAAAATTATCAGACAGGTAGATAACCCTGGTTTGACACTGAATGCTAGCTGTTAAGAAAGAAACTGAAGTCAGCCATGAAACTTGCCCAGAAGTGTCCCTCCGCCCCAATACAAGGCAAGGTGTTGACCCTTAGACAGAAATATAAAAAACGTATACAATTAAAGAAAAAATATGCCACTGCAACTTGGTCTGGACTTGAATTAGCAGCAAAGAGCCATAATTCGGCTATATTTTGGCATTCTGTAGCAGGAATATTAAAAGAACGGAGATTTTCTCTTGATATACAAATTACAGCCAAGGATTGGGATAATTACTATCAAGGTTTATTTGCTTTAACAGAACCAATAGAGAAACAGCACTTAACCAGAGATTCATTATGCATGGAAGCACCTCCCCCTTGGCCACCAGTTTCAGAAAAGGTGATAAAGTGTATAATTAAAGGTTTAAAGAGTGACAAAGTACCTGGGGAAGATTTTTTACCAGCCAAATTATTTTAAAAAGATCCTGATTGGTGAGCTCCTCTTTTGGTAGGCCTATTTACACATAAAAACAATACCTGCCAGATTCCAGTCGGATGGAAGGTGGCAATAGTCATATTCCCATATTCAAAAAGGGAATATAAAGGATCACAGTAATTGCAGGCTCATTCGTTGAATAGATATTGTTGCCAAAATTTACGCTAGGTTCCTATTGAGCAGAGTCGAAAGCTGGGTAAACAAAAAAGGTATCCTTGCGGAAGCACAAGAAGATTTAGACAAACAGATCTACCATTGATAACTGTTTTATTTTGAATCATTTGATTGCTAAATACACCTGTAAGGGAAGACACTTGTATGCTGCCTTTATTAACTTCTCTGCAGCATTTGATACTGTGAACAGAGAAATGTTATGGAATAAGTTGTTCAACCTCAAAATTGAACCTATACTGTTGCTACTGATAAAAGTCTTATACACAAACACCTGGAGATATGACAAGCTTGATCAACACATATAAAGGGGTAAGACAGGGGTGCATTTTAGCACCAATATTATTTAATCTTTATATCAATGACCTGCCTAGAGTAATGAAGGACCCCGTAGCTCATATGCCTAAAGTCCTTAACACATTTTGTAACACTCTATTGTATGCTGATGATATGATATTACTATCACACTTGCAAGTTGGACTTTGTAGGTTGTTAAGAAGACTCAGCTCCTATTACCAGGATAACTTTCTAATCATCAACAAAATAAAAATAAAAATAATGGTATTTGGGGGGAAAACAGCAGAGACACAGATGGCAATTAGATGGTCAGGTAACAGAACAAGTGAACACCTTCCCTTATCTTCGAGTAACTTTCTCTGAGACTGGTTCTTGGACTTCTCATCATCAAAGCAGCCATCTCAGAAAAAATAGCTTTAAAAAATTGCTACCCAGGTACCCTAATCCCAATAATTTAAGTATATAAAGCCAAGGTTACACCTATGCTTTTATATGCAGGAGTAGTATGGGGTTTAAGTTCCATCTCAGTAATAGAACAAGCATAATCCCAGCACCTGAGAAATATACTGGGAGTAGATAAAAGGACCTCAACTGCTGCAGTGAGACTGGAACTGGAAATTTGCACAATCCATGCACAGTCTTAGAGCATATAATTACTGGCGTAAAATCAATGTAATGGAGCCCGATAGATTCCCAGAATTGTGCCTATGAGAACAGATAAAATCCCAACTAAAGACGTCTTGGATTACGCAACTGATAAATTATATAAGAAATTGCGATCTTCCTGTCTCCTGCCCTTAAGAAAGAGTGTTATACAAGCAGAAAAAGATATAGCACAAAAAGATATAGCCACCCTCAGTCTGATTGCCAACCAAAAATGCCTGAGTCAATATAAACATACCTTTCAAATTACTATCTAAAAATGCAAATACCAAAACATTTTAGGGAGGTATTCACTCGAGCTAGATTTGATTAGCTTGAGACAATGGTCAGGTATGGGAGATTTAACAGCATCCCTTATAATGAATAGATTTGTATCTGCGGGGCACTTGAAATTGAGGATGTAGCAAACGTATTATTTAATTTTAAATTGTATCAGAAGGTGAGAGATTATATCAAACAGACAATGTATTGGGAATCTCACATCAGAACAACACATTTTATGTGTGGTCAAGACCCAAAAATAACACTGTATTTAAGCCAAACGATATGTCTGATAGCCACATATGTGGGGCCGATCGGGGGAAAATTGTAGGAGTGATAAGGAAATATGATGTATATATTCAGTTTTATCAGTTTTATCATGTCATTTCATATTTATTTACTGTGTTGTTATAAGTGTCTTATTTTAAATTACTACTTAGAGTGCAATCACACCTTATCAAGCCTCATTGTTTTGTTTGATATTGTGATATATGTTTGAGAGGCCTAAATGTTTTAAGTTTTTGTCTTGTTTTTTATTCATGTTGTATTTTGTATTTGTCATATGACTGGTCAAATAAATAGATTATTATTATTATTATTATTATTATTATTATTATTATTATATTCTAATTATGCAGATAACCATAATAGGTATATGGTTTTATTTAGTATCAGCTTGTTTTGAGGATCTAATTCAAAGTTCTCTGTTTCTCTGATATTGTCCTCATGGTAGATAAAAAGTCTCATTTCATTTAATGGGCATCACTTATTTTCTAAGCTTAATCTACCTTTTCAGAATGTTGACAAAACAGTCCATAAAGAATATTAGGTTTAGAAAATAAGTATAACAATAAATGTACATCCAATTTTTCCCTCTGATCTCTTCAGGTTAAGTACATATGGAATCATATATCTATGTTGTGTAAATACATTATCATTCCATCTTAACAAAGAATCTGTTGTTTTTTCTGCAGGCATGAAAAAGGAAAGACCATTGCTGCAAATCATATCATTAAACTTGGTTACTCCTTGACAATTACTGAAACAAATGAAAGAGATGCTGGGAATTATACTGTTGTGCTGACTAATCCCACAAAGAAGGAGCAGAAAAGACATACATTTCATTTGTTTGTGAATGGTAAAATACTACCCCGAAATCCTTGCTTTAATCAGAGTAAAATAACAATAATAACAATAATAGTAATAGTTTTCAGTTTATCCAGCATGTGTGTTTGTCTTTGTGTCATGCTCTTTTCCTGTCTTTAGGATGCTCTTTTACCAAACCATTCTCTGCTGTCCTTGTATTCCTCATCCATCCTTCCTGGCCTTCCTGTTGAGATCAGGTCGGCCCCCTCCCTCCTGTTCTTTAGAAGGATGGTAAAAACTTGGCTGTGGGACCAAGCTTTCGGGACAGGGCAATAAAGCAGCAATAGGAATTACCAGGCCAATTAGATTTGATGTTGTTGACTAGGACAGTTTTAAATCGTGTATTTTAATATTTTGATTAAAAAAATTAATGTTTGTGTATTGTATGTGAATTTGTGTCCCAGCAATGAATGTTTGCCGTGTATATGCTGTGCTCTGCCCTGAGTCCCCTTCAGGGTGAGAAGGGCGGAATATAAATGTTTTAAATAAATAAATATGTTGAACTCTGTAGTTTCAAACTGATGTGGCACTGGGGCATCGGGGGCTGTGTGGTGCTAGAGGGTGTGTGGAGGGATGAGTGTGTTGCTTTGGTGTGTGTACAGGGGTAGGTATGTAATTTTGTTGTGCAATAGCGCAATGAAAAATAAAGCTATTTTATTCTATGTTAACATGTACAGTCTATGCTGTTCCAGCATCCATCAAGATTCAGTGGTGCTGGCAGTTGGAAGAAGAATGTACTTTCAACCCTCAGTAAGTAACATTTACCCATGGTTCTGGATTTATCTTTGATCCCCTTTTTTTGAGGATCGCAATTTTAATATTTTTCTTGTTTGAGCCCAGTAATTCAAAGAAGTGGACTCGTTCCCTATTCTACATCCCATAACTATTCCTAAGATCACTCGAATGCAATTTTCCATGTAACACTGCACGACAAATTACAATAATGTGCACAAGCATCATTTTATCTCAGTAGCTGTCATTCTTCTTTCTCTTGGGAGATCAGCCCCAATTTTCCCTGAGCTTCTTTTGGGAGCAAACTGGGAGTCACTTTAAGTCCCACTCCAGGGAGAAAACTAGAGTACTAAGACTAGTACTACTAGTAGGTTAATTTCAGGTATAAGAGGAAGCCATAATGTACTTTTCCTCCTCTTTTGCAAACCAGAGTTTAGTTCAAACAGTGTGGTTGAGGCCTGAGTCCTTTAGAGAAGGGGAGAGTGATGCATTTCCAACTAAGAAGAAAGTTAAAAGCTTAAGTACAAAGAGTGAAGAAATCCACAGAGTGGTAAAAACAAAGGGCAGGCTTTCTCTAGACATCCCATAATATCCCTTTACATGCCGCTTTGCTTCCAGCAAAGCTTGGCTTTTCTGCATGATTCACAGTTTAAACCAATAATATTCCTAGTTTAAATATCATAGGGGTTTGTAGATTGTGAGTGCTATGTGTGGGGGCAACATCAATATTGTCACTACTGGCACAAAAAAGGGAATGAAGATAAGTCCAAAATGTGGGACTTGTCACAGGTTTACCTGAGGCATCTAAACGACACCTCAGGTAAACCTGAATTAATCTGTAGTAAACTGAGATTTCCCATTACTCTGGATGAATTAAACACATGGAAACCTCAGAACCTTAATATAAAGTCTGGATCTTTCCACATGTGGGCCCTGAGGGAATTGACTCCCAGGATGCGTTCAGCGATTCTCAGGTATCAATCCCCACTCTGATCCCGGTTCTTTGGGCTTGAAGAGCTTGAAGGAGAGGGATGGCACTCAGCCACCTCCCTCCCAGCCCCCCATTTAGCCCCACAACTTACTGAAGGCACCTGGCTGCAGCTCAACCTCTGAATGACCTAGGAGGGTATATAACCACACCTCCACACAGGGCAAACCCAGGGGTTGTAGTGGGTGTGGTACCCAACCCCAGGAGAAACAGGGATAAAATATCCCAGTTCATCTTGGAATTGAAGCCTGTCTGGAAGAATCCTTAGTCCCAGTTAATCAATTATCATATTAATTATGTCATAGCTATAAATTCACAAATTTGACTCAAAATGAGGGTGAAATGTCTTGCCTTGATTCTAAACACTTAAGTCCTCATTGGGTTGTTCAAAGTTTTATATTTTCCACCCCTAGGTTCATCCAGTGGACATTTGTGGACAATCATTTGTGAATGTTATTTTTGAAAAGCAGATACTAGCTTGTTAGTCATTAATATTTCAAAACCCCTCGTTGCTATTACGGGTGTGATTTTAGCGTCCTAGGATGCTTTCACCCCATCTGAGGGAAAGACTCCAATTTTGGACATTGTGTGACATCTGGCATAGGCCCTGCCCCCAACTGGGTTGAAAGCATTGCTAGACACTTCCACTCCAACACCCCAAATGGAGCCAGCACGGGGCCTCTGTGCATGTGATGAGGAAAGTGTCCTGGAGAGGAAGCTGCGCATGGGGCAACAGATTTGCCTCACTGCTCCCTTTTTCCTTGCAGAATCCCAGCGAAGTAGGACACTGTGCCTACGCTTTCCAATAAGATTGCATTACACTGTGCAACAAATTTTGGGGAAAAACGTTCCAGATTCCTAGTTTGAAAATGTTACTTCCTGTTTAATTCTGTGGTACTTACTTTAAAACTAGTTGTTATACTCCAGAAACTTCACTTTTTTGGCTGCCACAAACTATGTTGAAGTGGTTGATACTTTGTGAGATATTACCATATATCCCGGCATATAAGACGACTGGGCGTATAAGACGACCCCCAACTTTTCCAGTTAAAATATAGAGTTTGGGATATATTCACCATATAAGACCACCCCTCTTCCAACACACACCAAATAAAAATTTAAAAAGCATCAGATTACCTATAGGTAATTTTCCTATTTCTGTACCTCCTTCTCTGCCTCTCAGATCTTGCACATGTGCACCTGCACCACTTCACTGCAGTCTTCAGGAGCGAGATCTGAGAGGCAGAGGAGGAGGTATGGTACTAGGATACAAGGGCAGGCCAGACAGGTAAAAGAGGTGTGTTTGTCTGGGCCCAGAGCCACTCTATCTCTTTTTTTTATACCCTGGGCGCCCCGGAAGCCTGCAGCTTGCTCCGCCCTTCACTTACACCTTTCCGGTGCGGCGCCCCTTCACCTCACCATCGGGACTGCATTGAGTCCACGAATCCTGATGAATGGATTTTCTTCTACCATACTTGTACAGCGTCGCCCTTAATGCTTTCATACAGTCGCTGCATATGGCATTTTTTAGTTTCCCTCACCATATGTGGCAACCACAGATTCTCCAATCCGATTGGAAGTTTCAGCATCTGCTCTATAAGATGGCTCCCATGTATAAGACTACTCCCATGTATAAGACAACCCCATGTATAAAATGACCCCTGACCTTTGAGAAGATTTTCCTGGGTAGTCTTATACATGAGAATATACTGTAATTGAAAACCTCAAAAGCAAAATGTGCTTTAGGATGTTCCACAAAAAACATAGTTTTTGCAGTTTAATAAATTTTTATATGTTTTTATGATAGAACCAATTAAGAAATAACATTTATAACTCAGAAACAAAAATTGTGTTCTGTAGTGTTTTCATTAGAAGGATAAAGCATTACAAATATGTTACCTCTTTATTATTATCTTAAAATGAAAAAATATCCTATTCCCTGTCCCTTGCAAGAATATCCAAACTGACCCTAAGCAAAATGACACCAGTAAGTATTACTACTTAGACTATTTGTGCAATCAGTCCTTACATGACTTGCATTGGCCTGATTAGATTGCAGAAATTTAAACTGTTTATTTTTATATGAAAAATTAATTCATCTAAGAAAATATTAAACTTTTTAAAAAATTAAACCATGTAAAATGGCTCAGTGTTGTTTTGATCTCTGTTCCTCACTCTGAGTTTATTTAAATGTTTATTTCTTATCCCAAGTGAACAAGAAATAAATATTTAAAGAAATACTTTCATGAAGTACTTATTTACAGGAAATGTTGTTACTGTCAATGTATTACTTCTTAGCTGTGTTCCTTAACAGCAATTTACATAGGGATTCCATCAACATTAATCCAGATTTTGTATTAGTTTAATATTTCACGACATTAGATTTTCCCACATTGCTTTCTAATCTATTTTTCGAACGGAGAGGTTAGCATTGTGACTGTCGTTTCCACATAGTCTTGTTTTGGGCATCCTCAGGTCTCAGATTGGCAACACGCTTGTCTTTGTTGATGATGTCCATCCATCTTTTCTTTGGCCATCCACATGGTCGTCATCCTGCTATCTCCAAAAGTAGTGCTGCTCATGCTACTGATCGTAGGTTCTCTTCTCATGACATGGCCATACCACCATAGTCTTGCTTCCTGCAGATGTTCCCACACTAATTTCTATTATTAAAGTTTACAGCCACACTTTTGTCCTGCACTCCTATCTCTTTTGTTCACATACCTATTTCATAATTTACTAAGACATACAAAGATGTAAACTCTTGAAGTGTAATTTTTGGTCATCTTTTCTCTTGTAGCCAAGCTGGACTGGGAAATAATCCTTATTTCTGTAAGAAATTGAAAGATATAACTGACAGAAGAGGTGGAAATCAGACTGAAATAATGAAACCTCGGTCTGCTTTTATTGCTGGGAAAAGGAAGGTGGGCTTGTCATCTGTTTTCTGTATTTGCCGATTTTATTTAGTGGCTTATCTGGCATTACTATACTTTTGTATTTTGGTATCCTTGGGGGTCGTGGAACCAAACTTCCGTGGATGCCAAGGATCCACTGTAAAAACAATTGTGTCCAGAGATAATTCAACAGAACTCCTATATAAGTGTGATATTCTCCTGTAAACATGCAGAATTATAGCCACGAAACAGAGAGCCATCCTAGGTTAGTGATAGACTTAGAAAACTCACAATCCTGCCCAAAGCTTGGAAGTCATGCATTACAAATAACTCTGCAAACAGCAGCTAGTTTTTTTTAATAATGTGGGGAAAACTTAATTATATTTGAAAAACAATGGAACACCTAAGAACATTGATCTAGTGCAGTGGTTCCCAACCTTTTTTTTAACCAGGGACTGCTTGACCAGAAACCATTTTGACCAGGGACTACTTGGCCAGGGACCAATTTGACCAGGGACCACTCCCCAACATTAGTACCAATAGGGTTATCAAATCATTTATTTCGGTCATTGACCAGCACAGGAAATAGAGTCACATTTTCATACAAACTTGGTATGTTTGGTACATTAAAAATATAAATATAACTACAGAAGCACAATATGGGCGAGGGAGCGGAAAGGAAGTGGAAACAGGTTAAAAACATAAAATGCCCAGATCCATCACCAAATTGTAGATTCAGAGAAGATTACTGGACACACAGTTAACTTTTGGGACTAGTCATTCCCTGACGGATTTTGTATGCTGCTGCACGGAACTTTGCAACATTGTAGGTTGTAGCTGAATTAATATCTGCAAGTAGCAGGGAGGTATAAAATTGTCCTGAATGGCCTGGGTGCTTGTATAACAGAGGTAAGATAAGCCTGGCACGGATATCCCTGTAGAACGGGCACTGAAGGAGCACATGTTCTATTGTTTCTACATGACCCGAGTCACAGGGGCAGAGTCTCTCTGGGAAAGGGATCTTCCGGTAGCGGCCTTCGAGTACAGCTGATGGGAGAGCGTGGCATCGGGCCAGGGTGAAAGCCCTTCGATGAAGAGGAACCTCTAAGTTTGTTAAATATGCCATAGGGGAGGCAAGATATCTGCTATCTTCATTGATAAGGAAGGTTGGAACCGAGGCCAGATCTAGTTGTCGCTCTGTGTCTGTGATACGTTGTTTAATAAGTGCTTTGGCTTGATTGTAATCCATAGTGAATTCTCTAGACCTGGAGAAAATCCCAATGAGGAGATTTTTGATGCCACCGCCTGCTTCCATGTGGAAGGGTTATACATTTGGTCAACTTTAGATTTGGTTTGGGGTGCTGATACAGAACATTGCATTAGATAGACCACATCAGTTCTAGTTTCTGATACAGAACATATGCCATGGTCAGTGACAGGTGGCAGAAAAAGAGCAGAAATAAATAAATAAATAAATAGGAAGGAAGGAAGGAAGGAAGGAAGGAAGGAAGGAAGGAAGGAAGGAGGTTCGTGGACCAAATTTTTGTCCTTGTAGCCCACTGGTGGTCTGCGACCCACAGGTTAAAAACCACTAGTCTAGTGAGTAATAATGTTTTAATTTTTAATGCTTCCTTTAAAAACATCATTTAAGAAGTTTTATCCTCTGATCAATGCCAATCATTGTATTGTCGAAGGCTTTCATGGCTGGACTTACTGGGTTGTTGTAGGTTTTTTGGGCTATATGGCCATGTTCTAGAAGCATTCTCTCCTGACATTTTGCCTGCATCTATGGCAGGCATCCTCAGAGGTTGTGAGGTCTGTTGGAACTTGGAAAATTAGGTTTATATATCTGTGGAATGTCTAGGGTGGGAGAAAAAACTCTTGTCTGTTGGAGCTGGGTGTGAATGTTTCAATTGGCTACCTTGATCAGCATTTGATGGCCTGGCAGTTTTTTGGTGTGGCTTGTTCCTGCCTGGGAGAATCTTTTGTTGAGAGGTGATTTGCTGTCCCTGATAGTTTCCTCTCTGGAGTTTACCTGGGTTTGACTGTTGTCTTGCAGTTATAATTTTAGAGTTTTTTTAATACTGTAAAAGCACGCTTCAAATTGGCCAAAAGGAATGCTGAAGAAAGTGTTCTATTTTGGATTTTACTTAAAATGTTAAGATCGTAGTTGGCCAAAATCAGATCTCTATTGACAAATTGTAGCAAGATGGCTTAGGAAAGTTAAATAATTTCATTTTTGTTAGCCAGAATGGGTAAGCAACAGGTCATGTAAGCTTCAGGTGCAAACAGGATACTGAAACAATGGTAGGTTGTGTTGGGCTGGACAGTATAATAGCCAGGGTTGCTGCAGCTGACTTATTGTGTAAGATTCAGAGAAGCGTTGTAGTCCCAACATGGCCTGACTGCTTTGCCTCTTTCTCTTGTAGACCTTAAGCACTCTCATCATTCAAGCTGCAAATTTGTCTGCTCTGTATAGATGTACGGCTAATAATAAAGCTCAAGAGGGCAAGACAGTGATCTCCTTTCATATTTCCAGTAAGTACTATATAGGGGTTCACAAATAATATCTCAGCCAGTTTCATTAAATGCACTAGAGTCCTTATCTGGTTGTACTGGAGTAGGAACAGTGTGGCCTCCTTCTCCTCTTTTTTGATTTCAGCAATGACAAATCCTAGTTTTAAAAATTTAACAGCATAAATACATTCTGATCATACTTTGGTGTCTATGGAGCACTGATGTGAACGATAGAAATATATATGTAAGAGTGCAATTTACACTCTTACATCTAATCTCCAAAGCACACAATCTTTTCCCCCATTATCAGTAGATAATGGGGGAAAAGATTGTGTGTTTTGGAGATTAGATGTCTGGTGTATTATAAATGTATCAATTTATTTTACAAAAAATAAAAAGTATAAATACATCAATCTATGAAGGATTAATTAAAGTAGCAATCCATCAGCATGTAGACCGCCACTTCTTAAACAGTGGGTCCTGACTAGAGATGGGAAGGCTTGGAAAATAATTGGGGGGGGGGGGGGTAGTATGTAGAATATGTTCTTACTGGCTGCCTCCCTTCTATGCGGTGGCCAGTGGAATGGTAGTTGAATTAGATTACCCCAAACCTAGCTTTTATGGTCTGTGAAGCTTCCTGGGGCCCACAGCTTTTTTTCAAGTTTTCCGGGGGGGGAAAAGCTTTTGAAAAAAATCCTGTTTTTTTCCCCAATTTCTCCATTTTTTCCACATCTTCCCTCTGTAATCCTGACCCTAGATGGCATCCTTTTAACTTAATGTAAAAGGTTTCTTCTGAATGCTACCTATTTCCATGAATCTGTTAGCAATGGCGTGCAATGTTTACAGTGGATTCTACAAAAAATGCCTCAATTGTTCTCCACAAAATGGAAATTAGCCTGTTTAGCAAGCCTTGGAAATGCTGGTTTATTATCAGTAAATGTTTGATTTCTCTACCTGTTTTATATATCTATATATCCAGCATCACATAACAATTCCACAGATGGAAAGGGTCTGCAAATGGAAAAGTTTGAAGAAGTCCTGATCTAGACTAGGGCTGTGCTTTATATCCTCTTGTTCCATACCAGGGGTAAGGAAATGTGCAAGAGGCAGGAGCCAGTTCCCTTCCAGCAAGGCCAAATATTTTCCTTTGCAGTCCCTGTCAAAAATTTTGTGTCACCATTTGCAGAGAAAAATGGACTTAGTTATAGGTAGTATTAAAATTAGAAGCTGAGGTGTGATATTTTCCCATGTTTTCACACACCTGGGGGGCTTTTTGCATAATTTGGGGGTAAAATATGCCCCCAAATTGTGCTGTTTTGCAAATGAAAAATGTTTTTGGTACCTGGTGGCCACAGAAAAAAAGGTTAGGATGTTGCATGCGTCTACAGGCCAAAATCTGCACACTTCTGTTATTTGCTGTACACCTCTAGGCGTGTGAGATATAAAAAAACTGGTTCTAAACTGTGTTCAAAAGTAGAGGGCACTTCATTTCGAAACTCCTTTCTGAATTTTGGGGGTAAAAATGTCAAAACTTTACAAACTTACAAATTTTCCTAAGTACTTCGTTAATGGCAGTCGCACATGCACATTAAAGAAAACATTACAGTCAGTGGGAAAACTTGACGGGCTTCTCTCCCCCTCATATTTTGAGCCATTCTGAAGAAATGTGTTACAGTGATAAAAGACATTTATCACTGTTAGCTTAGCAAATTTCAGAATATTTGACTTATCCACAGATTTTTGGTGAATTTTCAAATATTTTATAAAAACATTTTTTTAATAATAAAGAAAATCTGTTCCTGGTTTGAAAGTGTTATTACCTGTTTCATTGTGTGGTCTTTACTATGAAAGTAGCTGTTCTACTCCAGAAACTTTGTTTTCTGGCAGAAACTGTATTAAATTTGCCAGGAAGTTGGCGCCAAAGTAGGAGAAACCTCGCAGAGCTCCGATAACGTGAGACTTAATCCGAACCCATCCACCCTTGTAACCTCTTAGTCTGTACCCCAATTGGCATTATCACCTCACTTGGTGACCCAGAGTGTCGAAGGACACTTTGGGAATCCGATTAGAGGCTTACGGGTGGTGAAACAAGAGCAAACGCCACGGAGTAAACCCGGTTGAGTGTGGCCACCGCCATTGTCTCACGACTTGAGTTCAACTCTCTCCCTCTCGGGGGGGAAAAAGAGATCCTACTAAGACCAAGAAATCCCTCCAAAATAATCCCTATCTCGTTTGGCTGCCTTAACACCGGAGACACCGGTGACTGGGTTCTGCCCACACTTGGTCGGCCGTTGGATGATGTGGTTGCCTGCAGGGCCTTGAGGCCTTGCCGCAGTTTTGCTGCTGTTGCTATGGCTGTGTTCTGCCACAGAGGGACCTACTATCCACCGATTGGAGGGCCTTGCCCCCCTGCTGTCGCTGTTCTGCCAGTCCAGGGAGCAGCTAGTGCCACTTCGCCAAACTAGGAGGCAGCTGCTGACATGGAGGGGCTAGTTGCGGATCTCTGCCCCAATCAGCCCTGATTGGCTGGAGAGGCATGCCAATAGGTTTGGCTTCGCCTCTCAGCTGGGCGTGAGTGCCATTTGAATTTTAGCTTCGTCACAGCTACATCCGAACAATTCCAAGGCTTAATTTTGATTCAAATTCTTAATAATGGGGGGGGGGGGCAGCAAGGAGATCTGAATCAAGGGTATTTCCACATCAAATACGTAAGCCTACCCAGCAGTATATAATCGGTCAGAGGTGACTTGGAGGCACGTAAGAACAACACTGTCAAATTTGTCTGTCAAATCTATTGACAAATAAGTTTTCCTGAAGCACAGAAATAGTGAGCGATGTGTTGCAACTACTTATTTCTTAATATTTTTAATGGGTACCTAGCAATTTTTCTGTAAATAAATCTCCATATATATGCTGTTTGTACGTATAATTTATGTGTTCCCTGGCAGTCACTTTGATTCATTGGTACTTTGTGCAGCAGACACAAAGCTCACAAAATAGTAATCAGAGTCTGCAAAAATTCTAAACTAGAACTCTCGGAATCCTGTAGTCAGAAGTGACCATGCAATCTGGCAATTCTGGATGTTGTAGTCTCAAAGAATACCTTTTCTAAGCAATAAGCTGATCATATAGCTAAATGTAAGGATTGAAATTAATTCATTTTCAGAATGATTACATTATGTGGACATTTCCATCAGAAAATCACTGGAGGTCCCTGGCCATAATGGATGATCTCTCTGTCTCTCCAAATAATTCCATTTTTGTCATTATAGGAGGCCTTGAAATTAATCTTCAACCCCAAGGCCAGCCTACTGAGAAGCACAATGTCTCCTTGCACTGCATGGCAGACAGACAAACTTTTGAGAACCCGACCTGGTTTAAGATGAGCCCTTGGGCCTCCATGATGAGACTTAGCATTTGCAAGAACCTGGAGTCTCTTCAGCGGCTGAATACCACGGCTTCAAGCACCAACTCAGACAAGGTCACCATAGAGCTCCTTCTCCAGAACATCTCCCTAAAAGATAGTGGGGATTATGTATGCATTGCACAAGACAAAAAGACCAAATTGAGACACTGCCTTGTCAAACATCTCACTGTTCAAGGTATGCTCTTGCTTTTCATTGAGAAGGGAAGCTCTGCCACATTATGATTAGAAATTGACAGGGCTTGAGATTCTTTTTAAACTACAGCTTCAATATTTCTCAGCCAACATTGGATAACTTCCAACCTAGCTGGGGTTTCTGGGTGTCACACAAAAAATAACTTTTCCAGGCTTCAAGGATAGATAGACCTGTCTGCTTTTGGTCACTTTCATATGTGGCTATTCCTGAGTTCATCGCATATCGTAGCGGGCTGGAGGCCGCGAGAATCAATGGAACGGGGAGGGGGGGGGGGAACAATCAGAGTGGAAATGCAAACCAAGTTAAGATTCTAACAAATCAAACAACTAACAATGAAACACAAACGGAGATTACAGGGGTGGAATGTGGCATGGAGGGGGGAGGGTGTTCCGTCAGTCGAGGGGCCCCCATAGAAGTGGTGGTGGGGAAGGGGAGATGCGGCACAAGGAGACCAATAATTCGGCCTAGGGAGCGCACCCCAACATTAGTAATTCCAAATCGGTCTCCTTATACGGTAAATTGGTGTAACCAGGTTGGCGGTCCCTCTGGATTGAAGGTGGTGTTGTTGAACGCCAGATCTGTCAACGGAAAAACCACCTTCATCCAAGACCTAATTTTGGATGAGCGGGCAGATCTGGCGTGCATCACGGAGACCTGGCTGGACGAGTTGGGGGGGGGGGGTGAATCTCACCCAGCTCTGCCCGCCAGGCTTCTCTGTGCAGTACCAACCAAGATCCGGAGGGCGGGGAGGCGGGGTTGCAGTGGTCTATAGAGATTCCATCCCTCTGACCAGGGGCCCCATCCCGCAGTCTACAAATTTTGAAGGCGTCTACCTGAGAGTGGGTGACCGGGACAGAATAGGGATTCTGGTAGTGTACCGTCCACCTTGCTGCACTACAGTCTCCCTGCCTGAGCTGGCAGGGGTAGTCTCAGGCCTGGCGTTGGAGTCCCAGCAGCTCCTTGTGCTGGGGGACTTCAATGTCCATGCCGAGACGGCCCTTTCTGGAGCAGCTCAGGACTTCATGTCTGCCATGGCAACCATGGGGCTGTCCCAACAAGTAACTGGCCCCACTCACAGTGCAGGACATACATTGGACTTAGTTTTCTGCCAGGGATGGGAGCAAGGTGGCGGTGTTGAGGAGTTGACCATCTCTCCGTTGCCATGGACCGACCACTACCTGGTCAGATTTAGGCTCACTGCACCCCCTAACCTCTGCAGAGGTGGAGGACCTATTAGGATGGTCCGCCCCAGGAGGCTTATGGATCCGGATGGATTCCTGACGGCTCTTGGGGAATTTCCCGCCGCCTCGGTAGGTGACCCTGTCGACGCCCTGGTTGCTCTCTGGAATGGGGAGATGACTAGGGCGATTGACACGATCGCTCTGGAACGCCCCCTCTCAAGTAGCCGAGCTAAACCAGCGCCTTGGTTCACTGAGGAGCTGGCAGTGATGAAGCGAAGGAAGAGGGAGCTAGAGAGTGTGTGGCATTCGTACCCGTGTGAGCCAAAGCGAACACGGTTTGTGTCCTTTCTGAGGACATACGCCGCGGCAATAAAAGCCGCAAAGAAGGCGTTCTTTGCGGCCACTATTGCGTCTGCAAAGAACCGTCCGGCTGAGTTGTTTCGAGTTGTCAGAGGCCTTTTGAATCCCACCACCCAAGGTGGGAACCCCGACAACTCGTCCTCTCGCTGTGAAGCTTTTGCTCGGTTCTTCGCAGACAAAGTCGCTTTGATCCGTGCTGGTCTGGATTCCATGTTAAATGCAGTCTCTGTGCACCTGCTTGTCCTATTTTGATGGATTCATTTCAATTGGTGAAGCCCGAGGATGTGGACAAGATACTTGGAGGAATGAGGCCGACCACGTCCATCCTAGACCCCTGTCCATCCTGGCTTCTAAAAGAGGCCAGAGGGAGATTGGCTGAGTGGGTAACGGTGGTGGTTAACGCCTCCCTTCGGGAAGGCAAGATTCCAGCGAGCTTAAAGCAAGCTATAATAAAACCGCTGTTGAAGAAACCATCACTAGACCCCACTAAATTTGACAACTTTCGGCCTGTTTCCAATCTTCCCTTTTTGGGCAAAGTCCTGGAAAGTGTGGTGGCCTCACAACTCCAGGTATTCTTGAGAGACACGGATTATCTGGACCCGGCACAGTCTGGTTTCAGACCGGGGCATGGAACTGAGACAGTCTTGGTCGCCTTAGTGGATGATCTGCGCCGGGAGCTCGACAGGGGGAGTGTGTCCCTGTTGGTGCTTCTGGACCTCTCAGCGGCCTTCGATACCGTCAACCACGGTATCCTTCTGGGGCGCCTTGCGGAAATGGGTCTTGGAGG
Source organism: Anolis sagrei (assembly GCF_037176765.1). NCBI lineage: Eukaryota > Metazoa > Chordata > Lepidosauria > Squamata > Anolidae > Anolis > Anolis sagrei. The sequence continues at coordinate 73,913,551 of NC_090025.1, read as the reverse complement.
CGCTGTTTTACGGTGGCTCCGGTCATTTCTGGAGGGTCGGTCCCAGAAGGTGTTACTGGGGGACACCTGTTCAGCCCCACAACTGTTGTCTTGTGGGGTTCCTCAGGGTTCCATCCTGTCTCCCATGCTGTTTAACATCTACATGAAGCCGCTGGGTGAGATCATCCGGAGTTTCGGGGTACGGTGTCACCTGTACGCAGATGATGTCCAACTCTGTCACTCCTTTCCACCCGCTACTAAGGAGGCTGTCGAGGTCCTGAACCGGTGCCTGGCTGCTATGACGGTCTGGATGAGGGCGAACAAATTGAAGTTGAATCCAGACAAGACAGAGGTACTCCTGGTCAGTCGCAAGGCCGAACAGGGTATAGGGTTACAGCCTGTGTTGAATGGGGTCGCACTCCCTCTGAGGACACAGGTTCGCAGCTTGGGTGTGACCCTGGATTCGTTGCTGAGCCTGGAGCCCCAGGTCTCGGCGGTGACCAGGGGAGCATTTGCACAGCTTAGGCTCGTGCGCCAGCTGCGCCCGTATCTTGGGAAGTCTGACTTGGCCACGGTGGTACACGCTCTTGTCACATCCCGCCTAGACTACTGCAACGCTCTCTACGTGGGGCTGCCCCTGAAGACGGCCCGGAAGCTGCAATTAGTCCAACGCACGACAGCCATGATTCTAACAGGAGCGGAGCGCAGGGAGCACACAACTCCCCTGTTGCACCAGCTCCACTGGCTGCCGATTTGCTACCGGGCCCAATTCAAGGTGTTGGTACTGGCCTATAAAGCCCTAAACGGTTCCGGCCCAAGATACCTAGCGGACCGCATCTCGGCCTATGAACCCACCCGGACTTTGAGATCTTCCGTTGGGGCCCTGCTCTCGATCCCGCCACCCTCTCAAGCACGGCTGGCGGGGACGAGAGACAGGGCCTTCTCGGTGGTGGCTCCTCGGCTGTGGAACGCCCTTCCTGCAGATGTTAGGCTGGCCCCATCTCTCTTGATATTTCGTAAAAAGTTGAAGACCTGGATGTTCGTGCAGGCGTTTGAGTAACTGTAGTGCAATTTAGGTAATTTGAACATAGGAACAGACAATGGACGACGAATTTGGATCACGTTTTGGATGATGAGGCGATCGGGGGTGGTTTTTTTCTGTGATAACTATGTAGTGATGTTGTTAATTGCTAGTAATAGAATTGTGTAGTTTAATTGTCATGGTATATTGCTTGCTGCTGTTTTTAGTGTCTTGTTGTTTACTGTCTGGAAACCGCCGTGAGTTGCCCTAGGGCTTGAGATACGGCGGTATACAAGAATAGTAAATAAATAAATAAATAAATATCATTCACCAATACGTTTGGTAATTTTTTAATTAAAAAACTACAAAAATTACATTATTGAATGCATATTTTTGAGTCAATAATTGTTGGAACATTTGGGAAGAGTGACAGTAGTGAATTACTGCTGTTTTAATTAGGAAGGAATGCATTCCAGATACATGAGTTTCTGGATAATTTCATTGGAGTTTCTAGTCCAATTGGTTTGTAGACAGCATAAGAATACTGAAGCAAAACAGCTAGACAAATGAAAGGAAGCAATTCTACAACGTAATGACATTGTGGAATGTATTGTGTAGATGTTGTGTAGCTTCCCTAACTTTCAAAATTGGTTCCTACATTTTTAAAAGATAACTTGCTGCTATTCATGATACTGGAAGTAGGCATGTTTGTTAATTCCATATCTTAAGTGGAATCTGACAACTTCATGATTTATGACTGTGATTCCAAAACTGCTGTTTGAACATAATTTGACATTTAATTTTCTCCTTTTCAAATAGAACTGCTGGCACCCACAATTATGGGAAACCTTGAGAATCAAACAACAAGTATTGGTGAAACAATACAAGTATCATGTGTAGCAAACGGGATTCCTTCCCCACTCATCACCTGGTTTAAAAACAATAAAACTCTTGTTGAAGATTCAGGTGAGATTGAATATTGTGACTAGCAGGTTCATTTGCCAAGTTGCTTATGTAAAATTCTTCATTGATTTTGAATATGTTTTAGTTATTTCTTGTGCATGAGGTATCTTTCACAGTATATTGTTTTTCATGTCTGATAATAGTTGTAGCATGAGGCCTTATTGTGTGTTAGCTGTTGTTCTTCTGCTTATTTAAGGAATACAAGAGCCAGTGGGCAGGTGAGCAACTTGAGTTTCTGCCTAGTCTGAACAGTGTATGTCATAAGCAGTGGATCCTGTCCTCCTATAGTGGGAATCCTATAGTGGTAGCTCTGAAATAAAAATGGAAAAAATGGTTCCCACTTTGAAAGTGTTATTTCCTGCTTAATTGTGTGGTACTTACTGTGTTTCTCCTATCCCCCACAATTGTTGCATAAAGAAACTATGTGTTTTAGTGCAGAATAATTTCCAGGTAGTGTTAATATTAGGTAAAAACTGCACAAAATGTTGGTCACTGTGTCATTTTTTCATTTTCAGTCAAAAACTGATAGCAAATACTCATTCATTTCCAAATATGGACAACAACTCCCAGAATCCTCTAATGACTGGGGTGAGAGGGGAGCTGGGAGTTCAGAAAAGTAACTTTTTAACATTGTCCATGATCAATTCTCATCCCTATTAGCAGGTTTGGGAGATTAAGTCTGACTCAGTCTAAGGTCTGCATTCATTTCCCATGTTCTGTTATTTGAGCAAAGATATGGAGTAGGGTTTCTATGATCAGAAATACAGTGCCTTACTGTACTTCATACACATTTGAAGATTTAAAAAGAAAATTTACAAAATTTGTATGCTTCAATGTCTCCTGCTCAGCAACAAAATTTAATCTGAACAAACAATAGCAGCAGAAGAGTAATTGTGGTGCTTCTCTTCTCTGTAAGGCATTATTTTGAAAGATGGGAACAGGAATCTAACCATCCGAAGGGTAAGGAAGGAGGATGAAGGGATCTACACCTGCCATGCCTGCAATGTTCTGGGCTGCACAAAAGCAGTAGCATTGTTTGAAGTGGAAGGTTAGTATCTCTGTGCAATGGGAAAGATTTCATATGTCTTAGGTTTTCCTCCTTTTATGTTTTATTTGATTCATGTTTACACCAAACACCTATTCTGTGTTCTCTAGTGGATGGATTATGCCTAAGTGGCTAAATGGAATTGGGTAAGATGGAAACCAAAGTTGCAAATATCGGGTATGCAGAACCTGTGTTGCAAGAAACAAAGCCCATGGAGTGCCAAGTCCAAAGAGAAGACAGACAGGAAAAGGCTAGGAATATCCAAAGTAAACAGAGAGCAATGCTGTCAGATCGATTTTGAGTTACATCTTTGCAGTCAAGACTCTTTGCTGCCCAAGTTATAGCACTGGCTTTCCAATTATTTATTGGTTGTTACATAGTGATTACGTGATGCAGATAATGTTTTCCCCTTGACATGCTTTTGTCTTAATTGAATTGCAATGTATGAAACCTCTTAGGTTGTCATTCCTGATCAACTAACTCTTTTCAGAGCTTCAACTAGTGACCTACCTCAAAAAGATTATCATCTCCCTTTGTGAATTGTTCAATTGTTTCTTCCCAGGGACTGATGAGAAAACAAACTTCAAACTCATTATTCTGGCTGAAACTGCAGTAATTGCCATATTATTCTGTTTGCTCCTCATCATCATCATTCTATGGACTGTGAAACGGGTAATGAAACCCCTTCTCCCACTGTCCCTGTAAGACTCAATCTTGCAAGACAAATGAAAAGTGATGGGCCCTCTTTTGTGTTGTTCCTTGCATTGTCTTTAAATCAACAGGCACATTTTTACTTCTCTTGTTACCACAGCAATTAGCCATGATCCTGCTTTTTTCCAGGCCAATAGTGAAGACCTGTCTGGAATCATGGACCCAAATGAAGTCTCTCTTGATGAGCAGAGTGATCACCTTCCTTCTGATGTCAGCAAGTGGGAGTTTCCTCGGGAGAGGCTCATACTAGGTATGTTTTGCTTTCATGAACAAATTAGCGACTATCCTCTATCCCTGAAAGAAGAGGCTGCTTTAATGAATATTAGCTTGAGGATCGTGTAACACATATTAAATGCCCAGTGCATTTTCCTCTGTATAGGCTGGCACTCCTGAATCTGTAAGAAATTCCTAGATTGACTATTTTCTGGAGACAGGGCAGAATGAACAAAGGTGTCAAATAAATATATAAAATTAGCTTAAATTGGGTGAGATTCTATTAGTTCAGCCACTTAGTGCTGTCTTTCCAAGAGTTTAAAATTAAAGTTTCCCAGTCTAAATACAGTTACTAAGTGCAGAAGTCTAACCTACTGAATGTTGTTGTTGGGTGCATTCAAGTCATTTCCAACTTTCCTGCAACACATAAGCAGACCTATTACAGGATTTTCTTGGCAAGATTTGTTCAAAAAAGACTTGCCTCCTCAGAGAATCTGCCTTAACAATGGTCATGCAGTGGGTTTCTATGACCAACAAGTGATTTGAACCCTGATCTACTGGATCACTAGTCCAACACTTAAACCACTACACCATGCTGTGAGTACCTTGATAACCCGGAAGCATGAGGTTTATGGTTTGATGGTATGTTATTTCTCCTTCTTTTGTGTATGTCTAAACATTTGCTTTTAAAATGATAGAACAAATGTAAATTAAGTCATGTCTATGTGTTCAATATCCTGCATGCTGCTCTTTTTGTGTTCTTTATGTGTTTTTAAGTCTTCCTATAACTTCTTTAGACTGTTAGATCACCCAGCCTTCTTTGATTACATCGAAGAACACTTGACACTCCTGTTTAAAAAGACACCAGCCACTGTTACAACATGCCTCTGTGCCACTCCAGAAGCTGGCCAGGGCCTGAATTCTTTAATAAACCCTTGTGTCACTTCAGACACTGACCAGGGTAAAGACCAACCATCCCTCGATGTTTTCATTTAAAATAATATTACTGATAATGATATCTCGGAAAGCCCCCCCCCCCCCAAAAAAAAAGAATTATATCATTACCTGCATTTGGACCTTGGTGAGAGATTCAAATTATAATAGAAGGTCCCAAGCCTCAAAGACTTAGATGCTGAGGAACCAGGGAAGACTGACAGAGCTACCAGCACCAGAGGATATATTGTCTCCAGGCTTCCTTTATGAAATACAAAATAACCCCTTTAATAAACTGACACTCAAGTGCTCTTTTGCCCCCATGCTTGTGTCAATGTAGCTTTCTTTGTCCTTTTTTGTGATCTGCCCAATGAAATCCAGTGGGTTTCCATGACTGAGCAGAGATTCAAACCAGATCTCCAGAGTTGCAATCCAATATTCAAACCACTACACATGTTGACTTTGTTTTAACAAGACCCTATTACTGGAACCAGATTATTAATACAAGGACTCAACACTAATGCATTAAATAGACTATTAATACCAAAACCCAATCCTAATATAATAAAAGAAAAAAATCCTAAGATGTTCCAAGAACCTTCCAAAGATAACAAACATGAGATTTAAAAACCAGATGTAGCCGGAAGTCTGCTTCAGACTTTTAAAGAGTGGATGTGGTTTATATCAAACAGTACAGAAAGCAGAATTCAAAGATATGGCACTATTGGTATAGTTTATCGGTTAGCAGGAGGATCTTGTAGTGAATCTGAGAAAGAAGTTGGGAGCAATTCAGCTAGGAAAAAGGTAGTCTGTGGATTCTCTGATTCCATGAAAAAGGGGTACAGTACTAGTGTCAGTGGAAGCCTGGCCATATGTATATTTGCAGATGCTGTCATCCAGATGAAGTAGTAGGCCTCTGCTTTGTTGGTTGCTCTCCAGCTAGTCCTGGTGTTCCTCCTTTGTTGTAGCCTACTGTTTAGGTCCCATTTACTGAATGGATATTTGAATCACAGAAATATAAAAAAATACCCAGTTATTTTCTTTTCTCTTTGCATTCAGGTAAGCCCCTTGGACAGGGGGCATTTGGCCAAGTTATTGAAGCCAATGCCTTTGGAATTGATAAGACTTCCTTTTGCCGAACGGTTGCTGTCAAAATGCTTAAAGGTGAGAATAAAGGTCTAAGAAGCATCCCAAAAAGAAGTCTTATTAGCACACACTAATGACTGCAAAAGCTTGACTAGGTGGTACAGATTGAGTATCCCATATTGGAAGTGCTTGTAATGAGAAGTGTTTGGGATTTTGGATGCCTTCCCCATACTTATTTGCATATATCTAATGAGATATCTTGGAAATGGGATCCAAGTCTAAACATGAAATTCAGTTTTGTCTCATATGTTCCTTATATACATAAATTGAAGGTAGCTTTATACACAATATTTCTAATAATTTTGTGCATGAACCAAATCAAAGGTGTCACTATCTCAGCCACTCCTGTGAACAATTTTGGAATTTGAAATAGTTTGGATTACAGATCCATGGATATGGGATATGCAATTCATAGTGGTAGGATAAGGGAAAGCATGATGGTCACTGCTATTATGTAGCATTAAAGATTGTAGACATTCCTGCATTCTTAATATGGAACTGACTGTTTCCCATCTTATAGCTAAAACTGCCAGACATGCACAGATATTAACAACTGCAAATTTTTAATGAAACCAACTTCATCAACATAATATTTTCTAGTCGATATGGATAATTAGTGACACGTTTTTTCTCCTCCTACTTTGATGAAAGGTGGCAGATGAAACTTTATTTCTACTCTCTGCATATAGCAAAAAACAATATACAAGTTTATTTTCTTTTAACAGAGGGAGCAACACACAGTGAACACAGGGCACTGATGTCTGAGCTCAAAATCCTCATTAATATCGGTCATCATCTCAATGTGGTTAATATCCTCGGAGCCTGCACAAAACCAGGAGGTATGTGTTGGAAAACATTGACCGTTTTGTAGCAAAAGAGCAGCTAGCTGGTAGAGAACAAGCATTATGCTTTGGTTCTGCTGGTAATTGATTTCCTAAAGCTTGGCTTGTAGATATTTGTGTCTACAGTCTGGATATTAGTAATTAAGATACTAAAAATCACAAAAACACAATTTCAAAGCTGAACAACAAAACAAACATCAGAATCTGGACATTTCCCATCATGGGTAGATTATCTAAGTAACTCCAACATTTCGAGGACTGGATGTTTTCAGACTATAGTTTCAAATATCCTTCAGTCAAGATGATGATCTACATAGGAAATGTTGACAGTTATAGTTCAAAAATAATTTTTCCAAGCTCTGTCAACATGGTGTTGTGCAACAAAACGGCCTCAAAATATCACCACATATTTTACCAAAATTGGCTGTCAAAATTGTGTGATCATTAAAAAGAGAATGAGAATGAGAATCCAATTTTTTTCCTCCATATACATGTTTTTGATTGGATCTTTTCAAAATATTTCAAGGGGAAAGCAAAAGAGAAATTGTAAAATAAAACATCCCTAAGTACAGTGGCGTGATGCAGTCCTATGCAATCTCGATTGACAGAACAAAGCTAAAGCCTGGAAAGGTTACTTGTTTTATCCGCAGTCCCAGAATTTGCCAAACAGAATGGCTAGGATTATTGTTCTTGTTTTTACTGTACTCCAAGTCATTTCCAATTTATGGCAATCCTAAGGGGAAGTATCACAAGGGTTCAGGGGCTGAGAATGTGCGACAGTCACAAAGTCACCCAGTGGGTTTCTATGACTGAATTGGGAATTAAACCCTGTTTTCCAGAGCTGTTCAAACCACTATACTTCACTGGATTTTGGCTATGACTATGGTCTCTGGGAATTCAGAGAACTGTAATCTAAACCGAAACAGAAAGCCTAGCAATATCTTCCTAGGCTTCATGAATTGTGAGTTGGGTTGCCTTAGATTATTGAACCACAATCTGTGCAGGTGTGATAGACATTTGTTCCCATATTTATTTATTTTTGGAAAAGCTTTTTAAAAACCCACCTTGCTCATGTGTTGTCTGTTCAGGTCCACTTATGGTGATTGTGGAATACTGCAAATTTGGAAATTTGTCAGTGTATTTAAGAAGTAAACGAAGTGATTTTATTTCATACAAGGTGAGATCTCTGGAAAGAGATTTTTCTTAGTTTAAGATATTTACTGCTGTGCTAACTTTTGGATGTCACTGGAGATTGTTGTATTGGAGTTAATGCAATGGTATTTTTTTCTTTTATTTCATCTACACTGTAGAATGAATACAGTTTGAGCTCACTGGCATTGTTCGGTGTGGGAGATTCCTGAGAGTTGTAGTTTGGTGAGGCATTGTGAAATGTTATGAATCAAAATACAAGCCTCCGAGACTTTCAGAGAAATTCGTAAAGATTTGTTGTTTTGGAGCTTTTTTTCCAATATAACATACTCCACTCACCATAATTATTTGAGGTGGAAGGGGGCGGAAGCTGATGTAATTGACAAGGGCAGCTGCATGCTGTTTTTCCCCCTTGTCAGTCAATCTGATCCTTGGACGGCAAGAAGATCAAACCAGTCCATACTCCATGCCTGACTTCTCACTGGAGGGGAGGATACTAGAGGCAACAACAAAACAGCCAATCAGAAGAAGAAAGGCAATCACACCGCTTTCTGCAAAGCTGGTCTATTCTTCCCTCAGCGTCTCTGTGTCTTTGTGGTGTTTGCAGGAGAGAGATAAAGACATGTGCTGGAGGTCTGTTTTGTTTCTGTGTGTTTCTTAAAACTTAAACTTATAGTAGCTTTTTGATCATTCTGTTTCTTTCTGTGTCTTCATAGGCAGTCTATAACCTTCCTCTGTTGAAATTATCCATTTTCTATATTATTTTTCAAATTTCCATAGCTGCCTACCTAGCTATACTCCCTCCCCAAACAGCCCTTTGTGCCCACACCCAGCAATCAGACCTGCAAGATCGTACTTACTTGCCTGCTTCTTCTGATAGAACAGAATTTGACTTTACAATTATGCTTATTATAACCCAGGGCTTGAATGCAGGAAGCCCCGTTCTTCTGGTGTGAGCAGAATTTAAAAAAATGTTGCTTGGGAAGGTGAGGACCTCTGTAGCAAAGTATTCAAAAGGCCCCATTTCCCAGAATTCTGCTCACATCAGAAGAACAGGTCTTTAAGTCTCATTGATATGAAAATGATTTAGGTTAATCACATATGTTTAAAATAAAAAAAATCTTTAAAATTAGTGAATAAATTGGTTGTTCTGAAACTTGGCAGGTTTGCTCCCTGCTCATGTTTTCTCACTGTGCCGCAATCTGAGGGGATACCTCTTGTACTTTAAAAAAAAATTAATTGATTTTTTTTTAAAAAAAACTAAAAATCAGTAGATGAACTAATCTTGCTCAACTTTTGCAGGATTGATGCCCTATTTATGTTGCCTCATTGTTCAGACATTCAAGGGGATACCACCTGAAGCTTTTAAATATATATATTTGTAAAGACTTTAAAAAATTTCTAAAAATTAGTGGAATACTGAAACATTCTGAAACTTGGCAGACATAAAGTCATAACAGTTGCCTACAAGTGTGCCAAGTTTTATCCTGATAGTCATAAAAAGGATGGGAAAATGAGCCTTGCAATTTTCCCTATTGCCACTAGAAGAACAAATCTTAACAAAGCAATTACAAAGCTTTGGAGATTCAGATTACAAATTGGAACGGGACCTCTCTGAATCTTTTTGAAGTGAAGCAGGGGCCATCCAAATCTCTTAAATGAATTACTACTATTCCATTGGTAGGTTAGGCATCGGATAATTTGAGAAGTCCTGTTTGGATAATAAGGAGCAAGTGTGGGACCTCATCCTGTATTATAGGACATATATGACTATTCTTTCAGCATAGCTTCTTCCATACTACTCCAGAAATGTGTATGCAAATTGGAGCAGTTGCCCCAGGTATTAGAAGCTGAGAAGCGGTGGTTAAAGTTTCTAGAGCATTTCTCTCTGTTGGAGAAAAGAGCTATGAATATCACACAGCATGTCCTGGTCTTGTAACTTAATCTTCTGCCTCAGGGGTAATGGAGGACCCCATCCTTTTGACAGACATGAAATGTGATTCAACGATCAGCCTAGCCAGCTTCTATAGGTGGAAAAAGATGTGCCACCTTGCCCTCCTTCTTCTCAGACAGCAAAATGTGTCAAGAAGACTGTCAGTCTGTGACTCAAGTTCAATTACGTTAGTCATGGCTAAGGTTACCATTCTACAAACACACACCTTGGAAATGAACTCAAATTTCTAAGCAGGCATTCATTGGACTGTGCCACAAGTCTCACAGAAAATATGGGACAAATTAGTCACTGTCAACTTGCTCTATTAGTGTCATGTGGATTTAGTTACAAATTACTAAACTGGATTGGGACTTTAGACAAGAAACCATGCAACAGATATCAATGTTGTTCTAAGCTCTGTGGTGGCAATGATAGCAAGAGGGAAATCACAGGAATAGTGTCAGATGGTTCAATTGCTCTTAATTGTCTCAGAAATGGGCCTTTCTCTCCTTAATTCTATCTTTCAAGTTGCATGGAAAGGGGCCTCGTGGTTCTCATGTCAGTAAGGCTATAGATCTTAGTCTAAATGTTAAAAAGACTACCAAATATGCTGAATCTTAGGTCCCAAGTAAGTTCTTTAAAGTTCAAACTTTAAATAGGTTTACCAGCTAACAAATGTGTCTGGTAAAGATTTGGCTAATACGCCAGCTGCTCCCCTTTCTAGATCTGGAGGACTTATAGATGGCTGTGCACTGGTAATCTCAAGGTTAAACTTCTGCAATATGCTTTACATTGAGCTGCCCTTGTACCAAGTTCAGAAACTCCAGCTGGTTAAAAATACGGCTGTCAGATTGGTTACAGGAACATCTTAGAGTGAGTATATTACACCTATCCTAAAGTCACTCCACTGGCTGCCAATTATTTTCTGGGCCAAGTACAAAGTGTTTAAAGCCTTACATGTTTTGAATCCAGGTTTACCTAAAGGATTACCTTCTCCTGTACAATACACCCCACACACTCAGATCCTCTGGAGGGCATCTGCTCCAACCAGCCAGAACCTGACTTGCAACCACCACCCAGAGGACCCTTTCATTGGCTCCGCCAAGACAGTGGAATGACCTACCTGAAGAACTACAACAGCTAAATAAGCTCTCAGAATTTTAAAACTATGTAAAGACCTATCTCTTCTGACAGGCCTACCCAGACAGTCTTTAAGCATGAATTTTAAATGTGTGTCCTTGGTTTAATCTCTGTTTTATGTATTTTAAAATGTATTTTATAGAGATACATTTTGGTGTGTAGCTTTTATAGAGGTAAGTTTTAATATGTGTATTTGTGATGTTTTTGCAGTGTTTATGTATTTTAATTATTCTTTAATCTGTTTCAAGCTATGAAGAGAGGCGGGTAAGAAATAAAATTATTATTATTATTATTATTATTATTATTATTATTATTATTAATACTGACACAAAAACCCAATATGACACAGCAAACGAGATATATATACTGGATTTTATATCACAAAATCACTTCCCAAGCATTTAGGATTGTGTGATGTATTTTTGAATGATGCAAGCAGATCCTTTTGTAGTTGACAGATCATGATTTTGTCAATGTTTATTGTTTTCAAATGCCGGCTGAGATCTTTTGGCACGGCACCCAGTGTGTCGATGACCACTGGTACCATCTGTACTGCTTTATGCCAGAGTCTTTGCAGTTCAGTTTTGAGGTCCTGGAAACAACTGAAATTTTCCCTGTTTTTTGTCACCTGGTATTGTGACATCAATAATCCAAATTTCTTTCTTTTCCACAATCATGATTTCTAGTGTATTGTATTCCAAAACTGTCAGTCTGGATTCAAAAGTCCCACAGTATGTTTGCATATATATCCATTTTCCACTACCTTTGCAGGTTTTGATCCCACTAGTTCTTTACTGCTGGCAGGTGATACTTGTGACATGAGTTCAAATGAATCATTTGGACCACATAGTTGTGCCTCTGTTTGTAGTCTGTCTGTGTGATTTTCTTGCAGCAGCTGAGGATATGATCAATGGTTTCATCAGCTTCCTTGCACAGTCTGCATTTTGGATTGTCAGTTGATTTTGCGATCCTGGCTTTTATTGCATTTGTTTTGATTTCTGCTCCTGGGCTGCAAGAATCAGGCCTTCTCTCTTCTTCTTCAATGTTCTATTAGTGAGTCATAACCAGGTCTTCTCTTTGTCAACTTTTCCTTCAATCTTGTGAAGGAACTGCCCACGCAATGCTTTGTTGTGCCAGCTGTCAGCACTGTTCTGTAGTGCAGTTTTCTTGTACTGATTCTTTGTCTGCAGTGCTTTGAGAAGTTTCTGATTATCGACTTCAATCAAAGCAGGTTCTTCACTTTCCTTTACATATTCTGCCCGGGCATGTTTTTCTTCTTCGACTGCTTATTTTATTTGTAAATCCCTCTACCACCAGACCTTCTAGGCAAATAGAGCCGGACAACATCACTGTGAGGATATAGTGAATAATGAATGGTCATGAGTTTTCTTGTTTTTTCGTCCAAATTGTCCAGTAATGCCTGCATCCAGTTTATGATGTCAGCAGTATATCTTATGTCAGGGGTGGCCCAGGTGTTTATGGCCTTGATGGTATTGCCTCCATTGAGTTTGCTTTTGAGAATTTTTCTGACCCTTTGTATTCTTTGCTGACCACAGTTTTCACATGTTGTTGTTTAGATGTCACTAATGATCATCATAATGTTTGTGAATAGCTTCAATACATATATTGCTAAAGTTTAAATCTTTGTAATTATTTCCATTTTGTACTACTTTGCCTGTTGCTAATTGAAATTCTGATTGTCTTCACAGACTAAAAAAGGGAGGTTTGGGCATAAAAATGAAGAAGAATTGAAGAAACACTTGGACAGTATCACAATAGGCCAAAGTTCAGCAAGTTCTGAGTTTGGAGAAGAGAGATCTCTTACTCATGTGGAAGAAGGAGAAGGTAGGGTTTCTCTTGATCTGTTAGTTATATGTGTACCACACCCTCCCTCCTATGACCTCAAGGCAGTAAAATACCTATGTTTTATACTAATATTAGTGAGATTTGTGTTTAGATTTATATTGGCTTTTTAATATTTTGGGGGGTACTGTATATTCCGGGCTATTAGACGACTTTTTAAACCTTGAAAATCCTTTGAAAACTTGGGGGTCATTTTGTCTTCTGGATATAAGCTAGAAGCAGGGGTGGCTCATCCATTACGCGAAGTAAGCGGTCACAGAACACTTTTTTTTGCCAGGGGCGCCTCTGTAAATGCCCCTCGACTGCCACTTGAGGAGTGCCCCCTCAGCTCACAACAGCCCTAGCAGTCAAGGGGGAGCCTTGGCTTTCTTGCCTCACTGACGGGCGATCTTCTTCCCCCCTTGAGCCTCACCTTGCCCCTCTCGTTCCTGCTCCACCCAGCCACCGGGTGGGTGAGTAGAGCGGGCATTCAATTGTTCTCCATGTTTGATCCCTTCCCCATGACCGGCTCCCTTTCCCGATCCCCCGGCGCTCCACCCGCCTCCTCTCCTCTCCCCAATCCGTGGGTGGGACAACGGGCGGAGCCGCTGCGCCTGGCCTGTTTTGGGTCCAGAGGCGTGTCTGAAGACCCCAGCATGTGAAGACCCCAAAAGTCGCCTCTTCTCCTGACTTTCTCTTCAGCCATTGGGACCAAGAGAGAGAGAGAGAGAGCCCCTCCAGCTGGAGGTATCTCCCATCTCTGCTCCCTCCTTTGTTTTTGCGCCTACCTTCAGGAAAGGTGGGCATCTCCACCTCTGTCTCTCTCTCTCTCTCTCTCTCTTGGTCCCAATGGCTGAGGAGAAAGTCAGGAGAAGAGGTGACTTTTGGTGCACCCACCAGGGTCTTCAGGCACGCCTCTGGACCCAAAACGGGCCAAGCAAGGGAGCAAATGCGGCAAGGTGAACTATTACTGGGATGTATAGTTCACCTACAATCAAAGAGCATTCTGAACTCCACCAATGATGGAATTGAACCAAATATGGCACACAGAACTCCCATGACAAACAGAAAATATATATCAATGATTGGTCGGGGGGGGGGGGGGACGCCAAAATACTGTTTGCTTACCGTTGAAAATTACCTAGGGCCGCCTCTGGCTGGAAGGACCCTAAATAATAAAGTAAAGACACAAACCAGGCTATTGCAGAGGGGCGGGAAGTTACCTCGACACTGCAAAAGTAATTGTACATTCCCTGGTATTTCAATCCAGCACCCACAGCAAGTAATTCAGCTGTTTCTGCGCCAGGTTTAATCAGTAAGGCAAACTCTTTAGTTTGAATCCGGGGAAGGTGGGGGGGGGGGGGGGAACCACTGTGAAATTGGTGACCAAAGTTTCACAGCTCCTATCTCCCCCCCCCCCCCCCCCCGGAGTTGCCAATAGGACAATGGTAAAGTCCAGAGCACACTCTTTTTTCTCTTTTGCAGCTTGGACCGAAGGGGAGAGTTGCCTAGCAACAGCGTGGAGGGGGGAGGGGTGGAGTCAGGCAGGACCAGCAGCAGCAGCGCTTGCTTTGCAGGAAAAAAACTGTATTAAGGCTTTTTAATTTGAACAGTGAGTAAATACAATATTTAAGAAGAAATACAAACCAAATACTGGTAAGTGATCCTTTTATTGGTGATGGTAACAGAAAATGCAACTGCTGATCAAAATATTTTTAGATGTCAAAAGTGGATTTATTTTCCTCCTGCCTTAATGCAGTTTTTTTTCCTGAAAAGTGAACTCTGTTTCAACCAATCAGATCATGAATACAGACAGCACCTGGCTCTTCAACCTCATTTATAAACAAGGAGTAAATATCTGGTAAGAGACCAAGGCTCCAGATATCTGCCTTGGTTGTCTTTTTTGAACATATTTTGAACGCCATAAGTCAAAACTTTCTTTGACTTATAGTGACCCTATGATGGGTTTTTCTTAGTAAGATTTGTTAGAAGGTTTGCCGTTTGGTTTTCTCTGAATATACCCTACAGTACCCAGTATTCCCTGCCAATCTCACTTCCCAGTACTAACAATGTCTACTCAGATAAAAATGCATTGCATTTAGTAAAGCTTACTCACAGATAAGCACATCCAGGGCTGAAGCTTAAATCCCTGGTGGTCTATAAAATCCTAGGAGTAAGATCTTAAGAAAGTGAATTGGATGATGGGATTTGCTGGTACCACAGAATGAACTGTGTTAACCAGGATCCTTATTATCATTGGGCATTGTTTATGAATTAATATTTCCCTTTACAGCAACATCAGAAGATCCTTATAAAAATGCTCTAACCTTGAAGGACCTCATCTGCTACAGCTTCCAGGTGGCCCGGGGGATGGAATTCCTGGCCTCACGGAAAGTAAGAAATTTCTCTCAAGGGAAATTACATTCATCAAATGACTCCATTCTTCAGGAAAAGATAGTGATAAGGGTGGTGCTGAATAGCAGGAAACTAATACTCATGTATGGATCTTAGTGTTCTTGAACACATTGAGTCTAAGCAGTTGGTATTACCTAGTGCGTTTATAAGAATGTCAATACTTGCAAATTCACCTTCAGGCATATGGAGAGCTGACAGGGGAGTAGATTTTCTAGCAATCTCCCAGTAGTATGCTGAGGAACTTGTCCAAAAGTGGCTTTTCCAAGGTCTGGCCATTTAGTGAAGTATGCTTTTACCAAATTTGTAGAATCATAGGAGTAGAGGGGACTTCCACCCAGAACTACTGCAATGCACTCTACATGGGGTTGCCTTTGAAGACTGTCCGGAAGCTTCAAATGGTCCAACGGACGGCAGCCAGGTTACTAATAGGAGTGGCGCTCAAGGAACATACAACTCCTTTGTTGTGCCAGCTCCACTGGCTGCCAGTTTGCTACCAAGTACAATTCAAAGTGTTGGCATTAGCCTATAAAGCCCTAAATGGTTCTGGCCCAACTTACCTGTTCGGACATATCTCCTCCTATGAACCAGCTAGGACATTAAGATCGTCTGGGGAGGCCCTGCTCTCGATTCCGCCTGCGTCACAAATACATTTAGACGAGAGACAGGGCCTTCTCAGTGGTGGCCCCTTGGCTATGGAACACCCTTCCCAGAGACATTAGATTGGCCCCTTCATTTCTAGCATTCCACAGAAAGGTTAAGACCTGGTTGTTTGAGCAGGCATTCGAAAAGGCAGTGTAACAAATATTGGAATATGGAACGACTGGATGATGAGTTTGGATCTTGATTTTAACTAAGAGACAGTATGAGTTATGTTTTATTGATTTTTGTAATGATTGTATATTGATGCATGATTTTAATTGTTTTAATTGTTTTATGCTGTTTAAGCATTGAATTTTTGCTACTGTAAACTGCTTTGAGTTGCCCGAGGGCTGAGAAAAGCAGTATATAAATGGAGTAAATAAATAAATAATAATAAACACTAGGGTAGGATAAGGCAGCCTGCTCAATCCAGGCACCATTTCTGGTTTGTCTTTGGATATGGCTTTGCCTGACGTAGCAGGGCAATAACCCTGTTCTGCTTATTTTACACCTTTCTTTCCTAGCTTTTTGCCCTTTTTATAGGCTTCACATCACTGATGTTATAGGCTGATGTTGATGCTTCCCCCAGACCAGCGTCAATATTTTTGGATCACCTCCGACCCTTTTTGGAGGCATGATGCAATATCACTACAGATAGTTGGGTGCTGGATATCATGAGGAGTGGCTATGCTATTGAGTTTACTCATCTCCTGCCAGAGTCGATATCAGATTCAAGACTATTCTTTTTCACAATACTTTTTAGTTCCCAAAAAAGATGGTGGCATTCATCTAATCTTGGACTTACAGGGCATCAATCGAGTTCCAGAGGGTAACATTACCTATTATTCTGACATTGCTACAAAAAAGAGCATTGTTTGCAACAATAAGTTTGAAAGATGCCTGTTTTCATATTTCAATTTAATCCAGCCACCACAGGTTCCTTTCCTTTTTGATAGGAACCAAGCCTACTCTTTCAATGTTCTACCATTTGGTATCTGCACAGCACCCACAGTGTTCACCAAGTGCATGGCAGTGGTGGCAGCCCATCTCCACCTTAAAGACATAATGGTTTTTCCATACATTGACAATTGGCTTCTGGTCGCAGAGTCACAGACTCAGCACCAGGCTCACATTACGATAACTTTATATCTCCTGCAGAGCCTGGGTTTGGCCATCAACCACAAGGAATTCTCCCTCATATCAGTGCAATGCATTAGGTTTATAGGGGCCATCATCAATAAAGGGTCTATCTGCCAGATAATAACTTCAGAACCCTCCTCTTGGCAATACTGGATGCATACAGGCGACCCATCAATCCAGGGACACTGGCCACTTAAAGAGAGTCAATGCCACATCAACTACCTGGAGTTTGTTGTAATTCAGAAAGCACTTTGAGCATTCGAGGCCTCTCCAATAGGGCACATCATCCGGCTGTTGGCAGACCACATGATAGCCATTTTTATATCAACAAACAAGGAGGCACTCATTCCCTCAGTTTGTTGAGCCTCATGTTCCAGATTTGGTCATGGTACATTCCACGAGGAATATACCTTGGGGCACTTCACCTTCCAACACCCTCACAGCTGGCTATATATGCAAGGGGAATGAGTGGGGTTAACACCAGAATGTTTTTAAGAGTTCTAGAGAATTCTGATCTGCCTTGCACCTGGGTACAAGCCCCATATGTGTGAATTTCACAGATTACTATTTGAACAAACATGATTACAGGTAAGGAACCTATTCTTTCTTAGGTGGAGAACACTGAATTTAACAAGGACACTAGTCCGTACTGTTATGCCTGGAAAAACCTTTAGGTGCTGTATAGGTAAAACTTGCCAAATTGGAGGCACAGAACAAATGTAACTGACAGCTTGATTTCACTGTAATGCTAATTGTTGTTTTAACTCTTATCAATTTTTTAAATTTGTATGCTACTTTGAGTCCTGGAAGAGAGAAGTGGGATATAAAATTATGGTGATGGCAGAAAGAACAGAAAGAACTGATATACTGCTCATTTCTTTGTAGTGTATCCACCGAGACCTGGCAGCTCGAAATATCCTTTTATCAGAGAACAACGTTGTCAAAATTTGTGATTTTGGATTGGCTCGAGATATTTACAAAGATCTTGACTATGTCAGTAAAGGAGATGTAAGTTTCAGTGTCTGAAATCTGGAAACATTGTATGGGAAGTGTTACTAACAGTGGCATCACAGCATATATTTAATAGTTTATTTTGCTTAATCACCTCTTTGATATTCAGTAATTGCTTCATTTGTGTGCTTTATGGTTTTAGTTTTTATTGCAGACACTTCAGATAATGTTTTGTTATTGGATGGTACTAAAATGTTGTAAAAGGTTTTTAAAGAAGAAGGTTTTTAAGATCAATTCAGGGGATGCTATGGTTTTAAACTTTTAATTTGTTTTAATGGTTTTTAGCTGGGATTTTTAAAAATACCATTTATATTTAATCTTGTTTTAATGTTTGCATATTGGTATATTTTAAATTATATGCTAATGTTTTTATGTTAAGCCAATTTGAGTCTCCTCTGTGTATAGATAAATATAATAACAATAATAATAACAAATTATTATTAGAACAAATGCCATCAAAGCCAGAACTGAATAGTTGATGACAGGTCCCAAGTGTAGACGCCACAAGGAAGCAGATGAAATGATAGATTACATCCTCAGCTGCTGCAAGAAGATCGCACAGACAGACTACAAACAGAGGCATAATACCGTTGCTCAGATGATCCATTGAACTTTTGCCACAAATACCATTTGCCTGTGACAAAGAAGTGGTGGGATCACAAGACTGAAAAAGTTATTCTCCGACTTCCGAATTCAGACTGACAGAGTTTTGGAGCACAATACTCCTGATCTCACAAACGTGTTAAAAAACAAAGTATGGATTGTCAATGTTGCAGTCCCAGATGACAGCAGGATTGAAGAGAAACAACTGGAAAAGCTGACACAATATGAGGATTTAAAGATTGAACTGCAAAGACTCTGGCACAAGCCAGTAAAGGTGGTCCCGGTGGTGATCGGCACCCTGGGTGCAGTGCCTAAAGACCTTGGCCTGCACTTAAACACAATTGGTGCTGACAAAATTATCATCTATCAGCTGCAAAAGGCCACCCTACTGGGACCTGCATGCATTATTCGCCAATACCTCACACAGTCCTAAACACTTGGGAAATGTCTAATGTGTGATCCAATGCAACAGCCAGCATAGTGATCTTGTTTGCTGTGTACTAATCTTGTTGTGTTTCAAATAATAATAATAATATGAAAAAATAATGTGTTGTTATTTTTTAAACATTTAGGCTAAGTTACCCCTTAAATGGATGGCACCAGAAACCATTTTTGACAGAGTATGCACAATCCAAAGTGATGTGTGGTCCTTTGGTATATTGCTGTGGGAGATATTTTCCTTAGGTGAGTTATATTCCTTTGCTAACTAAAAGATGAATCCTATGCATATTTAAAGTGCTGTTGAATCTATGGAATTGACTCCCAGTTCCATTGCAGCCTAATCTATACAGCTATTAAAAAGCCATCATATTTAGCCCCTGTTTTAAGAATTCAGATATATAGTAGAATCAAGATATGTAAACGTGGGTAAAATATTTCTGTGAGGTTATATTGCAAGCCTCAAGGTTGCTTTTCCCTGACCAAAAGGGGTCAGTTGTCTTTTCTTGAAGCCTCCTTCTGCACTACACAATTCTAGAACTATATTCCACTTTAACTGTCATGGCTGCCTCCTATAAAATCCTGGGGGATATGTTTTGGAGAGACACTAGAGCTCTCTGGCTGAAAATTCCAGCCTTCCTTAAACTCCAGATCTCAAGATATCATAGGATATAATCCTGGCAGCTAAAGTGGAATATAGTGCTAGAATTGTAAAGAGTGGGAAATAGCAATTTTTGTTTTATATATATTATGGGGCTTTCTTATATTTTAAACCTCAAAAATGCACATTTTTCACAACCAGAAGTGGACTTCTGAAATAGACGTTTGTACTGTTTGGTCCCTGGAGAGTTTCAAGGGTGGGAAATTACTTCTTGTGTCCACAGCAATTGTTCACCCCATAGCTACCAATTTATCCATGAATGCAGAGCAAGTAACTGGATGTTTACAAAATATTGTAATTGAATGTATTTCAAGACTTAATCTATTGGTTCTCAAGACACAAAACTATCTTTTAGTGTGGACTGTAGAATCCATTCCGTGTCATCTCTTTCCCTATGGCAGCCCCATGCATTTCGTAGAGCTTCTCTGAACACTCAGATGTGGTTTGTCATTTCCTTTTTCTGAAATATAGTCTATAGCACCTGGGTTTCCCCATTCAAATATTCACCTGGGCCGACCCTGATTGCTTTAAAAAAAAGAGGCAGAATTTGGTACCTTCTCAGTATTTAATCAGTGAGAGAAAGACGTATTGGTTAGTGGTTTGGCCATTGCATGATTCCACTTGCAAAGGGTCTTCAACCACTGGACCCCAAATACACAGACCAGCATATTGGTCAGAGATTCCCAACTATTGGGGAAATTTCCTTTCTTTTTTGTGGTCTCTGTGAATCACACAATTTGGTATTCTTGCACATGTGCAGAGCACTGTTTGGAATCATGCTCACCTTATTTTGCATGGTGACAGGATGCAGTATTTGAGTTGAAGAACGTATGTCCCATATCAGGATACACCTGGTACGTTCTTGATTCTCAATGATGCCGAGAATGTTCCTGATTATTTTCCTCAGAACCAGCAATGTGGAAGTCTACCCGTAGCTTAACTTCACTGTCAACTGAGGAAAGCCTCATTTGGGGCCCACTCCTCTGAGAAAGTTTTCCTCCAAGAGGACAGGTTTTCCAACCTCTGGCAATCAATCAATGCTTGTCGACTCCTTTGAACAGTTGAAGCAAATTTTCCTCCAAGAGGACAGGTTTTCCAACCTCTGGCAATCAATCAATGCTTGTCGACTCCTTTGAACAGTTGAAGCAAGCTGTGCAATTGCCCTCAATTGCACAGCTTCTACTATGTCAGTCTCACCCTCTGCAGCTGTGGTTCCCCACATCTACCAACCTCTTTGGGACTCTTAGAGCAAATCTCCCTCGAACCCAGATTGCGTTCCATCTTTTCTCTTATGGTGGATCATCTGTGTCAGTTTCCGCATCAACTACCTGAAGTTGTTGGTGTTCTTCAAGGCCCTGAGGTGCTTTGTGAAAAGAATCTCAGGCTGGAGGATACAAGTCCTGATGGATGACACCACAACTATAGTCTACATGAAGAAGCGGGGTGGAACACAGTCCCACTTGCCATGGTAACTAACTTTGGAGCTTTGAGACTGATGCACAAAGAGTAGCATCTTCCCAATCACCGTTTTCCTTCTAGGCCAAGACAATTTGCTGGCAGTTCCCTCAAGCAGAACTTCCATTGCATTCCATGAGTGACAACTCCACTGGGCCTCTCTATCTAGCCTTTTTAAGTCTGGCGGCACTTAGAAATCATTCTCTACACCATATCAACCAATACATAGTACTGTTGGATTTGCACTAGGATCCCTCCGAATCCTAAAATTGGGTGCTTGGGGATGCATTCCTTCTGAAATAGAAGTGTCATCTCTTCCTAGCCTTCTCTCTGATACCACTGACTCCAAACATCTTTGAGAAGCTCTTGGCTGATGAGATCCAATGCATGCTGAACACTCTTTATGGCCAAGGTGACACTAGTTCAGCCACTTGCTGTGATGTCTCAATATAGATATCACTGCTTTAGTCTCAGCACCGACTTCCTCACAAGGTCAAATGGCTGGATTCGTCATCCTGATATTGAATCCTATCATCAGGCATGGTGGATCAAGTTCTATGTCTACCATATCCTAGAATTTTTGCTATAAACCCAACACCAAAATGTTTTATGGGTTGAAATGGGGTTTTGTATGACCCCAAAACTAATGTTCTTGAATTTCTGGGGGCCCTGTCTGATAAGTTACTCTCCTTCCATGCTGCATCCAATCCCAGGTTGGAGCCTCAACCCCTTGAATCCTTGTTTTCATGTTTCCTAAACTTGTTCTTGTATAAGACCACCCTCTTGGTGTCAATCAGTTCGGCAGACCAGGCCAGAGAGCTCTGTGCCTTTCCGCCAGTACCAGCCCTATCTCTATTAGACCCAACAGGGTAATCCTCAAACCGATTACTTTCCTGCCCAAGGTAGCTTCCTGCTTTCATCTGAATCAGTGAGAAATTGCCATTCTTGCTTTGTTTCCGAATCCAACTTCCCCATTAGAAATTGAAAGCTTCACTTGCTTGATGTAAAGCATACCTTGCTGTCTTACTGGGCAGGACTCTTGACTGCTCAGATTCACATAGACTATTTCTTACCTATTCTAAAGACAAGTTGGGGCTACCGGTGTCTCCTCAGAGGCTGTTGAAATGGTTACTTTCCACTATTAACCTGTGTTACAAGCTCACTGGAAAGCAGCAACTGGACCATGTTAAGGCCCATGGGACTACAAAAGCTTCTGCTGCTTTTCTAGAAGGGGTTCAGCTAGAAGCCATTTCTTAGACAGCTACATGGAGTGCCCCTTCCATTTTTGTGTCCCGCTACCATTTGGATGTGGGATCCTTGAAAGATACTTCCCTTGGTTGCTCTATACTACTGTCACATTTTTGTTAATTACCTTGCCTCTTTGGTGCAGTTTTGAAGGTAACTTCTTATGTTTATGTTTATCGTGTATAGTTTTCACCATCAAAGCTATATACCATGTTCACTGGGCAGAAATTCTTTATGTAACAAATTCCTATCCTGACGGTGCAAGTTTCTCTTTTGTTCAAATGTTTGGTCATGCTCTGTTGGGTTCGTACACCATGAATCAGAGTGATGTTTATTGGGCATATGGCATGTATATGCACACAGCCTGTTGTGGCACAGCAGGAGCCTCAGGAAGAGCTGGAAGAGGATGATGTGTTTCAGATTCCTGAACATGTTCCTATTGTTGATACAAATGATGTTGTATCTATTTAGAGAGAGTTTGGTTATCGATGCACCATTTATGGTGAACATATCTCTTTGTGTACCAAAGCGGATGGTCTGCTAAGTGTGTCATGACCCCCACTTCTTACGCTTTCTAGTCACCCAATTGTGTGATTCACAGAGATCATGAAGAACAAGGGGTAATTCCATGTCTGTATTTCTTTGGGTGGTCTTTTGTGAATTCACACAAACATACTCATCCTTCCCACATAGGGGTCATGCCACCTCAGATCTCAATATGGGCTGCAGCTGTGGTCTAGGAACTGAGGGGTTTCGGTGACAACTGGGCCTTATATAGCCCTGGGACAGTGGACAGGTTTACCGCCAAAGCATTTCTGCCTGTTGATTCCAGAAGGTTCTGAATAGTACTCTGTGCATGTGTGAAAATATCCAATTGTGTGAATTCACAGAGAATCACTCAAAGAAATACAGTTACAGGTATTTACCCCTTCCTCGGGTCCCTTTTGACCAATATGGAGCATGGATACATATCAGTAGACAAGAATTACAAGTGATTTTAGAATCTACCTGAATCAGTCTAAGCAAGTTATGCAACAATCATGCAAAAATACTCACATATGATGCAAATAACCTCTTCGTTACTGAAAAATATATACCCAGCCGATCAAAGGTCAAATACATACTAATGATTACTAGGCATCCAAGATGGTGCTGAGGTAAGAGGGGCCTTACTAATACTCAGAGAAAGAATTTCTAATCTGAGTTAATCCAATCTGATCCAGTGCTATCTCACTCTCCCTCCAGTGGGGCTGCCTTAACGGGGACCCAAGAGTTTAAAGGACTCCTTGGCTGTCAGGAAAGTGTGGTCCCAGAGCATGGAAGCAAAGGGAGAGAGAAGAGCAAAAGAGAACAGGCCGAGCGCCATTACTATCGGAGCCTATTACCATCTGAGACATTTTTTTCCAGTGCTCTCTTCCCGGCAGCCAAACCCACCTGAGGCTAACATTGATGCTGTACTGTCCTGACTCACTGAGCCACGTCCGTAGACTCTGTGCCACATGGTAGCGCGTCCGATGAACTGTCTGTGTGTGCTGCTCTGTGCTGCCCTGTGCTGCTGCCTTTGTACTGCCATGTTCCTGCTTGCTTGACTGGGTCTGGTGCAGCCTGCACAGCTTTTGCCATCTCGTGCCACTAGCTGTGCCATTGGGCTGTTTGGCTCTGGTCTACTTCCATTGGGCCAGCTCTCACAGGAGCAGGAGGGTGGCTGTCCTGCTGGCTGCCTCTGCCATGGAACCCAATTCTCAGCGGACTGCTGGCACTTTTTGGCTGTCTTCTCTGCCAGCTATCACCCCCTGAACGGTGAGTCATTGCTGCCCCTGCCCGCTCCTTCAGCTGTTCCCTGCTGGTGCTGCTGTCTCTCCCCCCCCCCCCCCCCCGGTTGCAGTGACTACCTGTGGCTATTGAAGTGGGTTGAGGTTGTGTCCTCTGTACTGCCATTGTACTGCTACCTTTCATTCTGCACATCTCCACTTCAACAAGTCACCCTGATCCTTCAAGCCCCTTGAACAGAAATACCTTGGTTCAGATTGAATCAAGCCCTAACAAACTGGGATAATTTGTATTGCTGCTATTGGTATTGCAGCAAAATCATTTTGTGTCACTGCTAGGCCAACCATGTGGCTGCCCGATTAAGGCACTAAAACTGAACCAATGGTATTGCTGCTAAGTTACACCACCAGAGTCAAATGATTGCAGTGCCTAGATTTAGTTGTAACTGACTAAATGAATCACAGGATCACTGGAGAAAGATCTCAAAATGGGGAGAAATGTCTGGATGGGGAGAAATGTCTAGATAGGTTTTAATTTGCCCCTATGAATCAAATGTGATGTTTAATTTACACAACTTCTATCTTAGTCGGTTAGCCTGTTTAATGGGGAGGGGTGTACACACTAGAAAGGAGGAGGGTTTCCATGGCTGGGAAGGGGCCATTGAAGTGATTCAGGGCAGGAGGGGGTGTGGGAGGAGGAGACCAGCTTATCACCATCATGGGGAGCATAGGAGATTTATTATTGCCCCCAAACGGTCTCCTCCAGTAAGTAACTTCATGTCCAAGATGGCAGTCCCCCTCATCCCCAGGTTGAAACTTCTGCTGTTAAATGCCAGATCAGTGCATGGCAAAACAACTATCATAATAATTTTTATTTCTTACCCATGTCTCCTCGTGGATGCAGGTTACAACATAGGTAAAAACACACAATCATCTTAAAACATTCCATAAAATACACATATTAAAATATATTTGTATAAAATACATATTAAAATACATTCCCCAGGATTCCATTGGATGGCACCATGATAGTTCAGGTGCTATGAAACTATTATAACTGTGCTGTGCAGATACCATTCTCAGTGATCTGTAGCAATTTTAGATAGTTTTCATACCAGCAAGCAGTGATAAAGCTGAATGGACTTGTTAAGCACTTTAGTTAAAAAAAACTTACCATTTCAGGAGCCTCGCCATATCCTGGTGTTAACATTGATGAGGAATTCTATAGAAGACTGAAAGAGGGGACACGAATGCAGCCTCCGGATTATACACCACCTGAAATGTAAGAATGTTTTCTGATATAAATAAATCTTGTTTTATTTATTTATTTATTTTATTTGCCACACTTTTCAGCCCGAAGGTGACTCAGGGCAGCATACAGACTGGCAACAATTAATGACGAACACACATAAATACATCATTTAAAACAGATTAAATCACATAATAAAATTCATATAAAAACAATTTAGAACTATAAAAATCAATGACTTCTGGGTTTAAATCCATGTCCATTTGCATTGTTAAGCCGTTCCATATTCGTTCACTATACTGATTTTATCTGGTTACAATAAGTTTCCAAAAGCTTGCTCGCAGAGCCAGGTTTTTACTCTTTTCCTAAAGGTCAGGTGGCAGGGGGCTGATCTAATATCCCTAAGAAAGGAGTTCCACAGCCGAGGGGCCACCACTGTGAAGCAGGCAGGATCGAAAGCAGGGCCTC
The DNA here is from genome assembly GCF_037176765.1 of Anolis sagrei. NCBI lineage: Eukaryota > Metazoa > Chordata > Lepidosauria > Squamata > Anolidae > Anolis > Anolis sagrei. Next base: position 73,887,541 of record NC_090025.1, on the reverse strand, counting down.
CCCAGATGATCTTAAATTCCTGGAAGGTTCATAAGGGGAGAAACGTTTGAACAGGTAAGTTGGGCCGGAACTGTTTAGGGCTTTATAGGGTAAAGCCAGCACTTTGAATTGTGCCCAGTAGCAAATTGAGAGCCATTGGAGCTGGCGCAACAGCGGAGTTGTATGCTCCCTGAGCACTTCTCCCATTAGTAGCCTGGCTTCTGCCCACTGGACCATTTGAAGCTTCCAAATTTTCATGAATTGGTGGCTCGTATAGAATTTTTTTCCCTTCCTCTGGGCAGAATGGTTTTGATCACTGCTCACCATTTTGTTCTAATAATAGCTATCGATAATAAGTGGACTTTAATTAAAGCAGAAGTAAGGGATCACATGACTCTCCAGCTGTTATTGTCCCAAATGAAACTAATAGTGAAGAATGCTTAGAAGTTTCTTTCAATCAGTACCACATTTCCTGTTTCTGATTACTCCAAATACCTTTGTTTCTCCAGTTATCAGACCATGTTGGACTGCTGGCTTGAAGAACCCAAACAGAGGCCAACTTTCTCAAATTTAGTGGAACACCTGGGAAACTTACTGCAAGCAAGCGTACATCAGGTGTGTTTTTCCTATTTAAAATGCCATGAATTGATTATTTTTATGCTTTGTCTGAATGTTTAAATTTTATGTATGTCTTATGTTTAATTGTTTTTATGATTTTACATTCATAGTTATATGTAGTAATTGGTTATTATGATTTATTTGTTGTACTGTACGTTGGCATTTAATTTTTGTCATTAGTATGTTATAAACCACCTTGAGTCCCCCCAGTGGTGGGAAAGGTAATATATAAATACAGGAAAATAAATAAAAAATTAATTAATTCCCCCCAAAAAAGAAAAATACTTATTTTGGGCTTGTTTTCACATCAGGGTGGAAAGGACTATGTTGACCTTCCTCAGATTGCATTGCTGAATACTGAGGAAGATTCTGAACGCTCTGCACCAACTTTCCCTATTCCTTGCAGAGAAGAAAAGGAACTCAGTAATACTCAATCTCATTATGACAGCACACTGGAAATGAGGTTAGTAACATAAGAGATATGTTAAGCACTTCCACTTCAATTTGTGTGTGTGAGTGAGTAAGATGTTAGTGAGATTCAGGAAGGCTTTAATGTTGTTCTTTACCTGTTTCAAACAAGGCCACAATATTCACCAGTCCTATACTACTGAGTTCCTGTTCAGAAGGCACCAACACAGAATGGACTCCTGGCAAAAAAAATAAATAATCCAAAGACAAAATATACAGATGAAATAAGGAAAATCTCTAAGTTGGGAGATAACACAGAAGAGATCGGGAGTCAAAATATGATGCCAAACCAAATCTCCGCTCCTGATTGGTGATACAGGACTTTCCAACAACAGATGGTAAAGAAAAAAGATTCCCTAAAGACTTTGGAAAATGGAACGAAAAACTTTGGGACCGAGCAAAAGAGAAAGGGGAGAAAAAAACTCTTTGCCAATATAAGATCAAGAAGAATGTTAGTTCAATTTGGTAATTTAAAATGTTGAGTACTGATTCATATATATTTTATATAATACAGTTAATGTTTTGAAACCCCTCATGTAAGAGATATTAGATCAGCCATTCTCAACCTGGGGGCCGCAACCCCTAGAACAGTCGATTGGCAATATGGGAGGTTTTGCACCACCGTCTTGTTTGGCCCTGCCCCCTTTGAGTCCCTGGAATGGCTGCTGGGCAACCTCTGGGAGCCAAATAGCCAGCCAGCATCTTCCTACTTTAGAATTCTGTTGTTATTATTATTATTATTATTATTATTATTAAGCAGAGCCAGAATGGCCATCTGTCAGGAGTGTTTTGATTGTGCTTTTCCTTTATGGCAGAAGGAGGTTGGACTGGAAGGCCCTTGGAGGTCTCTTCATACTTTAAGATTCTATTATTATTGTTGTTGTTGTTGTTGTTATTATTATTATGCAGAAGCAGAATGACCATCTGTTGTGGAGGCTTTGATTGTGTTTTCTTTGCATGAAGGCAGAAGGGGGTTGGACTGGATAGCCCTTGGAGGTCTCTTCGCACTTTAAGATTCTATTATTGTTGTTGCTGTTATTAAACAAAGGCAGAATGACCATCTGTCAGGTGTGTTTTGATTGTACTTTTCCATTATGGAAGAAGGAGATTGAGCTGGATGGCCTTTGGGGGTTTCTTCCTACTTTAGAATTCTATTATTATTATTATTATTATTATTATTATTATTATTATTAAGCAGAGCCAGAATGGCCATCTGTCAGGAGTGTTTTGATTGTGCTTTTCCTTTATGGCAGAAGGAGGTTGGACTGGATGGCCCTTGGTGGTCTTTTCCTACTTTAAGATTCTATTATTATTATTATTATTATTATTATTATTATTATTATTATTATTATTATGCAGAGGCAGAATGAGCATCTGTTGTGGGGGCTTTGATTATGCTTTGCTGCATGAAGTCAGAAAGAAATTGGACCGGATGGCCCTTGGAGGTCTCTTGCAATTCTAGGATCCTATTACTATTGTGAATTCCTCCCAAACCCCTCCAGTATTTTATGTTGATCATGGAGGTTGCGTGTGCCAAGTTTAGTCCAGATCTGTTATTCATGGGAGGTCTCAGTGGTCTGTGGAAGTCAGAGTTGAATTGGTTGAAGGTACTGCAGATCGCATCATCTGTTCTCCATGCTCCCTCAAATATATTGCTTTTGTGCTTAATCGTGATTAATTTGTAACAATGAAAATACATCCTGCATATCAGCTATTTACACTACAATTCATAACAGTAGCAAAATTACAGTTATGGAGTAGCAATGAATAACATTTTATGGTTAGAAGTCACCACAACACGAGGAACTGTATTAAAGGGTCGCAGCATTAAAAAAGCTGAGAACCACTTTATTAGATAGTAGAATGGTTATGTAGTGGGAAAAAGCGGGGATGACTGATAAAGATACATAGTAGATTAAGAGTATATAAGTATATGCAATACTAACCTACTAACAAATAGACTTAAGTAATAGCTTTCTAAGTATACTTTGGCAATAAAAAGCAACAACTTAACAGGAAGAACAAAAAAGAATTTTCAAGAACAAAAGGAAAGAAGACAGCCAACTGAAAACAAAGAAGATGATCATTGAGTTTAAAGAACAATAAGATTCCTCTTTTCCATAGAAAAAAACACTGACTCTCCAAAAAAATTAGTAGTTTAAACAATGAGTGTTAAATGTATTGTCGAAGGCTTTCATGGCCGGAATCCATGGGTTTTTGTAGGTTTTTCTGGGCTATATGGCCATGTTCTGGAGGCAATTTGCCTACAAAAACCCAATGAGTGTTAAGGTAGTAGAGACCAAAAACTGGATGTAATACAATACAATGCTTTAAAAGATTTTTACTTGTTCTCCTCACCACCCTCCTTTCTCTTGATAGTTCATCAGATATGTGTTAAAATCTTTAAATTACTAACAATAACATGAATAAATCCGGACCCCCCCCCCCCACTTCCATACTATACATGGTGGAAAAAAATATTAATTAAAAGATCTTGTAAAAAAAAAGAGTCCTGCATTTATTTTACTGGTGATACAAACAGTAGAACAGCATGTTCAGCATGTGCGCAGAAGGGGAAAGGAATAATACATAAAATACAAAACAAATATGAAGAACATAAAGCCATGTCTTCTGCAAATCATAAATTCTCCCATTCTGTGGGATTCTGGAAGTTACTATTCAAAACTAGAAAGATTCCAAGCCCTATGTTTTACCTAGTACTCTTGACAAAATAAAGCTGGCGTTTTTCTTTCCTTTTGTTTTCACGTGTGACTTAAATTCCTGAGATCCCTGAGAATACCATGATGCTGTAATGTTTGCAACTTGAACAAATTTGGTAAATGAAACTTTGGCAGCATTTTGCTGTGGTCTTCCATTTGTAGTCTTTTACTATTTTTGCTCTCCAGGCTACTTTTTCCTGTTATTTTTATGATAATGAAAAGGAAGAAGGAAAAGCACCACCACCATGCCATCAGGTCCACCAGCATGAACAGCACCGTGTTCCTGCAGCCTGAGTCCTCGAAGAGCAGCTTGAAGTGGAAGCCTACTGGCAGCAACCACTCATTGACCTCCAAGTCCTGCACCGCATACTCTACAGCTGGGTGCACTCACAGCAGCAAGAACAGGAAAGCGGCCTCCTGCGGAAGCAGATGCTTCTGCCTGACAAAACACAGATGGAGTTTGGGGAAAATAGACCTCGACATTTGGGAGTTGTAGTCACTGGGATTCAAAGTTCACCTTCAATCAAAGAGAATTCTGAACTCCACAAACGACAGAATCGGGGCAAACTTCCCACGACCAACAGAAAATACTTAAGGCCATCCCATCCAACTCCCTTCATCAGGGCAAGAAAACATAATCAAAGTCCTCCTGACAAAGAGCCAACCAGCCAGAGATATAGATAGATATGATTCACACAAAGAGAGATATAGTATCATAGATTTGAAAGGGGCCCTTAAAGAAGGACAATGATATGTTGCATGTCCCAGGGTGGGCAAACCAGACACTCTCCACATCAACACTGACAAAGAAACAGCAAGAAATACTGTGTTTACCCACAAGCATAAAGAAACTACATATATTAGAAACCAACACTTACTCATTACTTTATTTTCCAGATCAACAGGCTGGGCCACAGCAACGCATGGCAGGGGACGGCTAGTGTGTGTGTGTGTGTGTGTGTGTATATACATATACGTATAGTTGTAGAATTATTCTGATGGGTATTCCTTTTGTGTTTTCGTGGGGGGTTTTTATTCATTGTTTTGTATTTTGTATACTACATTAAGAACTAGGAACCAAAGAAATAACAAAAATGGCACTTATACTATTTATAGCTTGGTTGTGTAGAATAAATAAAATATATTACTACAAATAAATATACATATTATATATAAAGAAAATGCAGTAGGATTTACTAGTGAATCAACATATGTGGACTCATCTTTTTGATGGTAATAATAATAATAATAATAATAATAATAATAATAATATACTTTATATTCTGCTTTATCTCCCTGAAGGGACTCAGAGAGGATTACAACACACATATGAGGCAAACATTCAATGCCTTTTACACGCAGTGAACAATGACATACAACACAAACAAAGGTAAAGGCCCTTCCCCTTTTTTCCATCTCTGGCATCTGGAGGCGATGCTCAACTCCGGCCATGGAGAGTTGCTCATGTTCCATTTTTCCATGCCAAGGAGCCTTGTGTGGATTTGCATCTTTCTGATGGTTATTCAATAAAATGCACATATTTTATTTCAGGAATAAGTCAGAAATCCGTTATCCTATTTTGCACTCAACTACAGTTAACTACAGTATAACTACAGTATAACTTTCCACAGAAAGGCACCTGGTCTTTCAAAATATTTTTTTTCTATTCTTGGCAAAGCACCAGCTGGAAAACATCTGGCTTAGCAGCTGTATAATAAACTCAGTTCAAAGTTTATAGATCTCTCTCTGTCGCTTCATTTATATGTTGAAGCTTGGGATCTGAATGTTACCATGCACTTGCTTTGTTCAATTGCTTTCGAACATAGATTTTGGATTATTATTTTTGTTAATTTACTGTTCTTATGTATTTTAATGAGAAGCAAATCTTACAGATTTCAGTATGGCTTAGTATAAAGTATGCTATGCTTCAATGCCAACCTAGTAGTTCGAAAACATGCAAATGTGAGTAGATCAATAGGTACCGCTCCAGCGGGAAGGTAACGGCGCTCCATGCAGTCATGCCGGCCACATGACCTTGGAGGTGTCTACGGACAACGCTGGCTCTTCGGCTTAGAAATGGAGATGAGCACCACACCCCAGAGTCAGACATGACTGGACATAATGTCAGGGGACTACCTTTACCTTTTTTTATGCTTTAATGAACTCTTATAAAAACTTTTTAATATTAGAGATGTCTTGTCTTTGCATATCCACCCAACTAACTTAGCTAGTAGCAGTTAACATTTGCCATAGTTCTGCCTTTGTTCAATTTCTCTAGACCTTTTAAAACTCAATTAAATTACTTGCAAATGAAATATATACAGGCTTTTTTTTCTTTTTTTAAAAAAAATGCAGCTTGTGGGAATAGGGAGGGAATGTCCTTTTGTTTTATACCTGCTATATTCTGTGCATTCTTTATTTCACTGAGGCTCCTTCTCTATCTTTAACAAATGCCTGGCAAACAAAAATTCAGCAGGTGAAGCTTTTCATAGCAGAGATATGCAGTTATAGAATTATTTATCTCTTAATTTTAGCTTCCTATTCCACTATTAAGAGGCACAGACTCTCTTGTCCATTAGAATGGGATTGACAGAACTCCTAAGTTTTATTTATTTATTCATTATATTTATATACCGCCCCTTTCAGCCCAGAGACAACTTGGAGTGGTTCACAAATTGGCAACAATTCAATGCCTTAACAATTATAACAAGTAAAAACAATCAAGAAATTCTGTTAAAAACTGTGCTGGCACAGCTGTACCAGGAGCTCCAATTCTGTTTGCTTTTGCATTAAATGTTTGTTTGCAATTCCAGGCTTGGGATTTTGCAGCAGGGTGGCTTCCTGTTATAGTTTGCAATCATAGGGCAAGCCACCTGTCAATTATCATTAGGTTCCCTGGTCCCGCCCCTTTTTGAGTTTTGGAGGGAATAGGAGCCTTTTTGAGTCAGTTCTCACAGAGAAGCCTTTCGCACAGGACATAAAACGAAGAGCTCCTGTAGAAAGCTTCGTCTTCTATGGCTTGGCCGGAGATATACAGCCTACAGCTTGGCCTGGGAGAAAAGGCCCCACAGCTTGGCTATGGATTTTGCAGCCTTACATCTCCTTTACTGAGGGACTTCAGCCAGCCATCACGGCAACCTGAATTCCTTCTTTTCCCCTGGAAGTCTACAAAGTTCTGCTTGGTAAGGGTCTCTCGCGGAAGCCAGACGCAGTTGGTACCAGGTGCAGGGGCTCCACGCCAACAGAGGCAAGTACAGACTGCCCAGATTGGAAGTTAAGGATTTCCCCATTAGTTATTATATAGTTATGAAGATAGTGCCTGTTCCCAGTGAACAAGATTGCAAGAGCCTATAGACTGTTAAGAAAGCTTCCATCCTGGGGAAATGGGAGGTGTTAGCTGGCCTTGATTGTTTCATGTCTGAACTCCTCCTGTTTTCTGAGTGTTGTTCGTTATTTACTGTCCTGATTTTAGAGTCCTTGAGCATGTTGGTACAAAAGCAAGCTCAAAGTAGCTAAGACAAACATTTCTTGAGAAGAATTTCTATTGTGAGATATAATAAGGAAAATTGGATGCTGTGTGGATTGTAGGTTGCCAAATTCTCCTTTGGTTTGTACAGCAAACAGAGCCCTCCAGTGGACACAAAAGGCAAAAACAAAGAATCCTGTAATTTCTTCGTTCGGGAAAACCCGACTATAATACAGGATCAGTGGCCCTTATCTGGAATTCTGAAATCCACAATCCTCCAAAATAATAATAATAATAATCATCATCATCATCATCCTTGGCTGGCTGTTAGTGATGCATTTCCTTTCTGATGGTTCAATTTACACAAACTTTGTTTTATGCATAAAATTATTAGATTATTGTCGACTGGAATCACTGAGGTGTTGTGCGGTTTCCGTGCTGTATGGCTGTGTTCTAGCAGCATTTTCTCCTGCCCTTTCACCTGCATCCATGGTTGGCATCTTCATGATGCCAGCCACAGATGCAGGAAAAACCTGGGCATGTATAACTCCCAAACCTTTCTCAAAAGGTTGTTAGGAATAGAAAATAATTGCTATAATTCTTGAAGAAATGATGGACTATATAGGTAGCCCCAATTATTTTAAAACACATGGAGTTAAGACAAATTAAGCTCTGCCTGTGACAAAGCAGAGTGAATATTAATGTATCAACCATAATAGCAGAATAGAAATGGAGGGCAAGGAATTCAAATTTCAGTATTCATTGGCACCCTAGAGGCCATATTTCTTGAATCTATACAGAGCCAACCATACAATGTAACATTCTATGGCATTGTTCACCTGCACACTTTGCAAACAATTACTTTGTGCAAGTTTGTTTTGACAAACAACAGTGAAGGGAGGATGTTCCAAGAATGTTGTATTTTTGCTGTTACTGTTATGTCAGGTCCAACTGATGGTGATCCTACTATAGAGTATTCTTGGCAATGCACTCTATTACAATGTACTCTACGTGGGGCTTCCCTTGAAGATGGCCCAAAAACTTCAATTGGTCCAACGTTTGACGGCCAGTCTAATAACTGGGGCAAATTACAGGGAGCGGTCAACCCCCCTGTTTAAGGAGCTCCACTGGCTGCCGTTCATTTTCTGGTCCCAATTCAAGGTGCACGTTATTACCTATAAAGCCCTAAACGGTTTGGGACCCACCTACCTTCGTGACCGCATCTCCTACCACCAACCTGCATGATCCCTCTGATCCTTTCACCTCTTCCACTATCACAGGCAAGACTTGTGGGAACGAGGGAGAAAGCCTTCTCTGCTGTGGCTCCCCAACTTTGGAACTCACCACCTGGCGAGATTAAACAAGCCCCCACCTTAGCAGCCTTCCAGAAAAATTTGAAAACTTGGCTCTTCCGATGTGCCTTTGGAGAGTGACCATTTATCCAATTTCTGTTTGTTCCATTTATAGTGTTGCCCCCATGAAGCACTTTCTCTCGTCCTATACTGAAAGCCTACCCCACTGTTTACTCTTTTTGGGCTCCCATCAATTATATATTTTCTTTCATACCTCATCCAGGATTTCATCATTTTACCTCGTCCATTTGGCCTGCCCATTTTGTTTGATTCTATAATGTGTTAATTTGCTTTATTTTATTTTGCTACTGCATTTTATTCTGATGTAATTTTTTGTTGTTTACATTCTGTATTTTAATTTGCTGTATTGTATTTTGGGCTTGGCCTCATGTTAACCGCCCCGAGTTCCCTTTGGGGAGATAGTGGCAGGGTATAAATAAAGATGATGATGATGATGATGATGATGATGATGATTGGCAAGATGTCTTCAAAGGAGGTTTGTCATTGCCTTCCTTTGAGGCTGAGAGAGTGTGACTTGCTTAAGATGACTGGTAGGCTTCAATGGCTGAGTTGGGATTCAAACTCTAATGTCCTGGAGTTTTAGTCCAATACTCACACCACAACACCATACTGTATTTCTCTCTTGTATTTTGTCTTTAGGGGATGACAACAACACATTGATTATTTATAAACAATGAAGAAACAAATTATCCCATGCTGTCTCTACATGCACTATGATGCAGTAAAGCAGAAGTGGCAGCTCTTATTGACAGTGTGTTGAAATTCCTTCCATAATGGAGATGTTGAAATCCGCACAGGGTCAGCAAATACAAGAAGTGTGCCTCAAACCCTAACTGAAAACTGAAACCTTATTGTAACATGCTGTAAACTGGGATTCTAATGAGTTCACAGAGTAATCCATAATGGTCACACTTGATTTATTTGATCTCCTATCATCAGGATTAACACTGCAGGGATACATCAAACTAGGGTGGATTGGGGAGCTTAGTGCTGTGGAATTCAACTAGATTTTCTTTTCAAACACTAGAGGTCTCTATTATCCCAGAGTTCAGTTAGTCTCCTGGGGCTCTAATATTCCCCCATACTCCCATGTTGTGAGTATGCCACTTTCCCCTACATCCCACTGAATTCTGTTTATCAGAAAAACAACTGGGAGAAAGTAAGACTATTAGATTCATTTCTAAAAAGACTCCCTTGTCACCTTTTCTTTCATGTTAACCAGTACAAAGTTATGAACAGAGTTATTGTAGGTTTTTAGGGCTATATGGCCATGTTCTAGAAACATTCTCTCCTGACGTTACACCTGCATCTATGGCAATCATCCTCAGAGGTTGTGAGGTCCAGTGCTCCCAGCCATGAAAGCCTTCAACAATACAAAGTTCCAGACTAAATCATGTTCCTTGTAACATTTGCAATTTTGCCACAAGTTATCTTTCCCATAAACATCCACTCAAGATCTCTTGAATGGACTCCAGAACAATTTTAAGGTGAGTCTCAATATTGGCAGGTTCTGTCAGTATCAATTTTGCTGACTCATAGAGGATTTTTTTTCTTTTTTTTTCATAATTTTTTATAAAGTTATAAAATTTATGAAATTTTATTTTATAAAATTATGAAAAAAAATCTCTTGCATTAAAATAACAATGACCACCAGCAGGAGCAGGAAGCAATCTGAAAACAGTAAAATAGTACTTTAATGCTATCAAACAGCTGATAAATCAAGCAAGAAGAAAAAATAAGGAAACCCTTAATCAGTGAATGCAAAGATTCCTATTAGGTCTCCTGCCAAATCCATCTCAACATTTCGTTACTTTAAAAGCAAAAACTGTCCAGATATGTGGTAAGAGATTGACCAAGACTGCACCGTTATACTCCCCCAAAAAATTCAAATTGTAATTGATTCACCAGTTTTGTTTGACTTTTCTCATCGCCTTAATTCCAGAAATAAATTGATAATTTAGTTACTAATTATTAAATGAGACACTGCTAGAAGACTACAAATTTTCCATTTCCAGCTTGCTCTTTAATCGATGCAAATAGCTACAAGGGTCCTTAGTTATTTTTTTTACAATTTAAGTAATTACAGAGGCAAAAGATTTCAGACATTGGAAGTGGTGGTGGTTTTTGTATCCAGGTGGTCAACTTGAGTTCTGCACCAAACTACGTGGATGCACTTGTTCTGTTCTAGGAACTGATTTTTTAAAGTTTTGTTGGGATTCACACAGAAATTAGTATCTTAAAGAAACAGGGAGTTTAAGGCAATGAAATAAAATATGGTATGGGAAAAAAGAAAACAAGAGTAGGGTTTTTGGTGGGGTGAATGAAAAATGGGATTTTCGGACATTAATGTGGTTGATTTCTTCTCTTCCAAACTCAGGATAGAGATAGTGGCAGAATGAATAAAGCAATCAACAACATTTTCAGCTTCATTCTGATCAGGCTTTTGGAGTAGGCTTTTAACTTAATCCAGGCCCGTAGCCAGGATTTTGATTCGGGGGGGGGGGGGCTGAGTCTGAGTGAAAGAGGGTCTACCCTAGCAAACCTTTTGTATCGTTACCCCAATACCCCCATGCATATGGGATATATTGAGCATGGTGATCAGATCATGATATGAATAAACATAACATTTAAATAATGCACCAGTAAGGCCTTTTCGTGGACCACCCTTTGGGGGCTAAAGCCCCCAAAGCACCCCCCTCCCCCAGCTACATGCCTGACTTAACCTTATTGTATATACTTCTGTTTAAGTCAACCTCATGCATTAATCAAGGAAAATTTTGGGAGCCAAAGCTATGGATAATTCAAGGCTCATTCCACAAAGAGGGAAAAGGGTCAGTGCTGCCTTGAGAGGCATGTTGTCCACATAAGCCACAGCCATTTCCCACCCAGACATTCAAAAAGGCATTGTGGTGGAGAAAGAGAAGAAGGTCAGTGCTTCATTTGGGTTCTCCCCAGACAGACTAAGTTCTTTCCTTTCACCACTCTACTCAGAGAATAGGGTGGTTCTTTTTTAATAGGAGTTAAGGTACAGTAAGTGGATAAGTCAACCCAGATTTTAAGAATCATTATTTTTACTAAAATGTCTAGAATTATACATGAGCACATACAGTAAATAGCAATTCAACATAAACATAGTAAGGACCTTATCACACACCCCCATGGTAATGTTTCACCAGCAAGTGTGGCAAAACAGCAGGTGCGTGGGATGACTCCGGTGCTCTGTGCACCACTCCGGCATGGCAACATGTCTCCCCTCACACGGGGGAAGCATCACCCAACCGGGGCAGAAGTGTACTGGCTCCATTGGAGTCAGCATAACACATAGGCCTTCCTATGTTGACAAGGAAGTGTCCTAAGAGGCTGGAAATTGAGGAACGTCATGTGATGGGCTGCATGTGATGGGTCCTAGGACGATTAAATTGGTGTGTGTAATGAGGTCCCTAGTGTACTTTCTCTACTTCTTTATTTTAATTATACATTTAAAAACAAAATCAGGTTATAACTAAATGCACAATCCTTTTCTCATTAGCTTCCCCCTCTCCAGGCACCAATGGGTTAGGGCTGGTTAAGTGGACAGGCTCTTGGGACCACTTCCTTTTCCCCAAATACTTTTGTTTAAGTTGACCTCATGTATTAATCGAGGGCAGGTTTGAGGACCAAAATTATGAATAACTAAAGGATCATGCCACAGGGAAGAAAAAGGGCCAGTGCCAAAAAAGCCAAAACATTTCACTATTTTCAAATGGAAGTGTTTAGAAATCCTGACAAACAAGCATATTTCTGATTTTGAAAAAAAATGCAGAGAGATCTAGAGGTCTAATTAAAAAGAGATAAATTATTAGTGGAGTCTTTTAGAACAGGCAATTCACCCATTTTGTCAAGAAAATAGAATTGGCTGTGGAATCCGGAAGGGTCAAAGGCCAAAAAAAAAAAAAACCTGACAGGTTCTGTATAGCCCCAGAATCACACTTTGTCCATCTCTGGTCCAGATGGAATATCTGCTCTTTTCCCAAAGAATCTCTTTTTCTGGAAAGCTTAGAATCTAAAAAAATAGCAGAAGCAGTAAATAGCTTTTCTCTGAAACTATGGTTTGTAATTGAAGTCCACTGCCCTGCTCCCCCCCCCCCCCCCCCGGCGGTCTGTCATGGTTACTTGCATCTGAGGACCAAGAGCTTACTGAATGGGGGAAATATTCCAGTTATGATACACGTAATTAATTATTGTCAAAAACTCTACACAGGCAGAGCTACCTTTTACTGTAGTTTAGCTACCTCTTACAGCTAAGTAAAAGAAGTTTAATTAAAAATAGCTTTGATGCCGTTCATCAGAGTGAAGTAAAGCAGAAAAATGCAATTAAGGCTAGCGCTTATGACAAAATGAAAGGCACGCAAGGCCATGGGCAGTTTATTGTATGAAGGTAGCCAAGGTTGAGAGGGTATTTTATGAAAAAAATCCAAGTACTCAAGGAATTCACTTACGAAGAATACAATATGGCAGAAGCACAAAAACAAGCTGTGTGACACATCAGTTTGCATGGCTCAATGCCTCCATGAAACTATGCACACAAATAAACATGTGAATATAATATCTTACTGTGAAAGGGAGTGTATACAGTGTGTTGTTGTTATATGCATTCAAGTCATCCCAATCTATGTCCATCCTGTCATGGAGTTTTCCTGGCAAGATTTATTTAAAGGGGGTTTACCATTATCTTCCTCTAAAACTAACAGTGTGTGACTTGCACAGAGTCACTTAGTAGATTTCCATGACTGAGCTTGAGTTCAGGAACTGGTTTCTGAGTGTCCTAGGACCTTATCACACTTGGGGCTTTTGGCCCCCTTCTCTTTGGGGATGAGGCCTGCTGAGTGCCATCAGACTTTGCTGGCTTGGAACTGCCTCTTTGATCCCTGAAGTGGCAAGGAAGCGTTGCAAGGTGCTCCCTTGCTAATGATGCAAGGTAAGTTATGTTTTGGGTACCTCCAACAGAGCTACCTACATTTTTCTCCCCTTTCCCCCATTTGATGGGAGAAAGGGCAATGTTGCAACCAGGGGCAGCTCAACCCATTATGCAATGTAACCATTTGCACCTCACTACCTCTGAGGATGCTTGCCATAGATGCAGGCGAAACGTCAGGAGAGAATGCCTCTAGACCATGGCCATATAGCCCCCAAAAAACTACAACAGCCCAGTGATTCCGGCCATGAAAGACTTCGACAATACATTTGCAGTAGAATTGATTTTGCCCAGGGGCACTCTTGAGGCGCTCTTGGGGGAAAATAGACCTTGACATATGTGAGTTGTAGTTACTGGGATGTATAGTTCACCTACAATCAAAGAGCATTCTGAACTCCATCAATGATGGAATTGAACCAAATATGGCACACAGAACTCCGACAAACAGAAAATATACATCAGTGATTGGTTGGGGGGGGGGGGGGGATACTGTTTGCTTACCATTGAAAATTACCTAGGGCCGCTTCTGGTTGCAACGCATATTACTGCCCTTTCCCCCATCTTATGGGGATAGGGCACTAATGTGCCTTGTCCCATTCTCCAGATGTGATGGGGGAAGGAGGGAGGGTGCATGAGGTGCTGCTGCAAAACAGCAAAATGGGGAGAGTGAAGAGGTTCTAATCTAAAACATGACCACTACACCATTTCGGCTCTCACTGTCTTTTTCAAATTCTAATCCAGCCCTCCAACAGTTTGAGGGACTTTGACCTGGCCCTCTGTTTAAAAAGTTTGAGGACCCCTGCGCTAGAGCATCTATCCACTAAATCCAGTTGCTGCCTCTTACAGAATTCTGGGGTTTGTAGTTTAGGGAGGGCCTTTTGAACTGCTCAGTCAGAGATGTCCTGGCCCTCACTAAACTACGAAGCCCAGAATTCGGCAGGAGGCAGCAACTGGATTTAAAGTGGACTAAAAAGTGGACCTGGATTAAAAAGGACAAAAAAGAAGCCAGCCTCTAGGCAGGAATAAAATACAGTTTCTGAACTTTTGGGACCAGAAATGTTTTGGAATATTTTGGAATACCTGTATTTGGAGATGCATACATAATGAGATATCTTGGAGATGCGGCACAAATCTAAACCTAAAATGCTTTCATTAAAACCAGTAAATCTATGATTATTAGGTGCATGGTGGGCAGATAGCATGCAAGTCCTAGAACGATTCCATTAGCGTTGCCTCCAAAAAATCCTGCAAATCTCTTGGGAAGACAGGCGGACAAATGTCAGCATGCTGGAAGAAGCAACGACCACCAGCATTGAAGCAATGGTCCTCTGGATGCCCAACCACCATCTCCCAAAGCAGTTGCTCTACTCTGAACTTAAGAACGGAAAACAGAATATTGGTGGGCAGGAAAAGAGATTTAATGATGGGCTCAAAGCCAACCTTAAAAACTCTGGCATAGACAGTGAGAACTGGGAAGCCCTGGCCCTTGAGTGCTCCAGCTGGAGGTCAGCTGTGACCAGCAGTGCTGTATAATTTGCAGAGGCACGAATGAAGGCGAAAGAGAGAAACGTGCCAAGATGAAGGCGTGTCAAGCCAACCCCGATCGGGACCGCCTTCCACCTGGAAACCAATGCCCTCACTGTGGGAGAAGATGCAGATCAAGAATAGAGCTCCACAGTCACCTACGGACCCACCGCCAGTACACCGATCTTGGAAGACATTCCTACTCAGACAACGAGGGATTGCCTAAGTAAGTAAGACAGATTAATTATAAAGGTAAAGTCAAAGCACTTAAATATGAAAATCACAAAGGGACTTAAGACCACTGAACATTTGATGATGATTCCATCTAAATGAATCCCATTGGATTCCATCTAAATGAATCCCATTGGAAGCAAGAGAATGGGAAACTTACTAGTCTGCAATGAACAAAGCGCAAAGGGCTGCCTGATTTCAGGGTGAAGAGTGGTATCTTCTGCCAATTCCCCCATGTATAACCTCTTTCAAATGATTTAATGATAAGAGACAGTTTGAATAAGATTGCCTTGGAGTTCTAATACACTGCTATTTGTCTAGAAAACTAAATCAAACATTATTTAGCATTGCAAGGTCCCTTGTGTTTATCATGCCATAGAATTCCTGCTACTAGCCCAAGTTTCTGTGGCAGTTTGAAGTACATAGTACTTACTACTTTGTTAGTTTATGGGACCACAGGCTAATATCCCATGAAATCAGCTGCTGATCATTACCTAAACTGTGGCCCTCACGCTTTAGTCTGGATAAACACCAGCTAAAGCAGTTCATAAGCTACAACTGTTTATCTATAGAAAGACAATCCTTAAAGTAACCCCAGTCAACAGAAGGGCAACATTAAAGACAAAAAGTGATCTTCTTTTAAAAGGGACTTTCAACACGTTGAGGTTAAAGGAACAATTCTTGAAAGTTTCAAGCTTAGCTTGCAGAAGAATCATTGGTCGGTTGCCATGAGTTCACCCTTTCCCAAGTCAAAATATTTTCTCAGAAAATATTATTAGTCCTGCAAGCAGATGTCAGAACACAATCTGTTATTTTTCTTAAGTATGTACACAACAAAAAATGGCTTAAGCATCCACAGGGTGGGAGTTTGCTTCTAAAGTTACGTTTGAAGTGTCTGAAGACAATCAGAAAATTCAACTCAGCCAAAATCAGTTGGCAATGGACATATTGGGAACAATGGATGGGGGCATGAGTGTAGCAATCCAATGCATATTTACTCAGAATAAAGCCCAATTTAATTAAGATTGTAATCCTATCACTAGGGTAAATTAATAGGATTACAGCTGCATCTCCATTCCAACCAACCCTCGCATGCCCCAAGATTGCTCCCCCAGTTTTGCTCTAATACAGCCAATTGTGCCTTATAAATTGGCCATATCACTGCATTTCCTCCACTTGCGTGATGCATGTTCACAACTCTACCAACAGAGAGATCACTTCTGGATTTTTTTATTTGGGGAAAAAGCTAAAATGGGCTGGGAAAACTGTAAATGAAAGTGGGGAGTAGCTAGACACTCCCTCCAGATCTCTGGTAGTTGCTCACTGCTACACAAACATATTTGAGGAACTTACTTGAGAGCAGCTATGCACAGGATTTTTGTGTGTATGTTCGATACATTTTCAAGGTGCTATATGCTCCAATAGGTTGTAGAAAACAAAAGTAAAGAGTTCTTTGGCTCCTTGAAGAGTAAAACTAAATATTCAATGTACACAAAATGATGATGGAGGCACTTTGTTGATAGCACAAACATTGCACCATTTCTAAGGACTTCATTATATTGAAGTAGGGAAGTGTTTGGTAGAGTAGAGATCAGTCTTACTCAGTTTTGAAATGAAACGGATTATTTCCCTACCTTCATCACACTGTATTAGTGTTACTCAGTTGTACTCAGCATTCTTTTAGAAGATGTGTCAACACCCACAAATCCTCCCCCGTGTTCTTTGTAGGGGAAAAACTCATCTCTTTGAAATGTCAGCTGTTATGTATCTTCAATTCTTGCTTCAATGGAAGCAAGAATGTAGGGAGGGAGGGAAAGTGCCCTACAGAGAAGAGTGTGGACCTTGCATGCCAGGCAGACCTGGCATGCATTACAGAGACCTGGTTGGACGAGGCGGGAGGGGTCAACCTCACCCAGCTTTGCCCGCCAGGCTACTCTGTGCAGCACCAGCCGAGATCAGGAGGGCGGGGAGGCGGAGTTGCAGTAGTCTATAAAGATTCCATCTCCTTGGTCAGGTGCCCTGCCCTACAGTCAACCTTGTTCGAATGTGTCCACCTGAGGCTAGGAGACCGGGACAGGATAGGGATTCTGTTGGTGTACCGACCACCCCGCTGCACCGCAGATGCCTTACCTGAGCTAGCAGGGTTGGTCTCAGGCCTGGCATTGGAGTCCCAGCGGCTCATAGTGCTGGGGGACTTCAATGTCCATGCAGAGACCACTCTTTCAGGAGCGGCTCAGGACTTCATGGCCACCATGGCAAACATGGGGCTGTCCCAACGAGTATCTGGCCCTACCCACTGTGCTGGACACACACTTGACCTGGTTTTCTGTCAGGGATGGGAAGATAGTGGCGGTGTGGAGGAGCTGTCCATCGCTCCTTTGCCATGGACCGACCACCACCTGATCAGGTTTAGACTTTCTGCAACTCCTAACCTTCGCAGGGGTGGTGGACCCACTAGGATGGTCCGCCCCAGGAGGCTTATGGATCCAGATGGATTCCTGACGGCTCTTGGGGAGTTTCCCGCTACCTTGGTAGGTGATTCTGTCGATGCTCTGGTCGCTCATTGGAATAGTGAGCTGACTAGGGCAATAGACACGATCGCTCCGGAGCGCCCCCTCCTAAGCAACCGAGCTAAACCATCCCCTTGGTTCACCGAGGAGTTGGCGGCAAGGAAGCGAATGAAGAGGTGGCTAGAGAGCGTGTGGCGGAAAGAGCCTAACGAGTCAAACCGAACACGCCTATGCCTTTATTTAAGGGCATATGGCGTGGCAATAGAGGCTGCTCAAAAGTCTTTCTATTCAGCCAATATTGCGTCCGCAAAGAACCGTCCGGCAGAGCTGTTTCGAGTAGTCAGAGGGTTGTTGAATCCCACCTCGAGTGGGTCTCCTGACGATTCGGCAGCGCGCTGTGAAGCTTTTGCTCAGTACTTTACGGACAAAGTCGCTTTGATCCGTTCGGGCTTTGACACCATATTAACGGCAGTCTCTGAGGATGTAACACGAGCACCTGCTTGTCCAATTTTGATGGATTCGTTTCAATCTGTTCAACTCGAGGATGTCGACAGGATTCTTGGGGAAGCGAGGCCAACCACATGCATCCTAGACCCCTGCCCATCCTGGCTGGTAAAGGAAGCCAGAGGGGGTTTGGCAGAGTGGGTAAAGGTGGTGGTTAATGCCTCCCTTCGGGAAGGCATCATTCCAGCCAGCTTAAAACAAGCTGTTATAAAACCGCTGTTGAAAAAACCATCACTGGACCCCACTCAATTCGTCAACTATCGGCCAGTATCCAATCTCCCCTATTTGGGCAAAGTCCTGGAACGTGTGGTGGCCTCGCAACTCCAGGAGTTCCTGGTAGACACGGATTATCTAGATCCTGCACAGTCTGGTTTTAGGCCGGGGCATGGTACGGAGACAGCCTTGGTCGCCTTAGTGGATGATCTGCGCAGGGAACTGGACAGGGGGAGTGTGTCCCTGTTGGTTCTGCTGGACCTCTCTTCGGCCTTCGATACCGTCGATCACGGTATCCTTCTGGGTCGTCTCGCGGGAATGGGCCTTGGGGGTACTGCTCTGCAGTGGCTCCAGTCCTTTCTCGAGGGGCGTTCCCAGATGGTGTCATTAGGGGACACCTGCTCGACTCCGCGGCCATTGTACTGTGGGGTCCCACAGGGGTCTGTACTGTCCCCTATGTTATTCAACATATACATGAAGCCGTTGGGAGAGATCATCCGGAGTTTCGGGGTACGGTGTCACCTGTACGCAGATGATGTCCAACTCTGTCACTCCTTTCCACCTGCTACTAAGGAGGCTGTTGAAGTCCTGAACCGGTGCTTGGCCGCTGTAACGGACTGGATGAGGGACAACAGATTGAAACTAAATCCAGACAAGACAGAGGTACTCCTGGTCAGTCGAAAGGCCGAACAGGGTATAGGGTTACAGCCTGTGCTGGACGGGGTTACACTCCCCCTGAAGGCGCAGGTTCGCAGCTTGGGAGTGACCCTGGACTCATCGCTGAGCCTGGAACCCCAGGTCTCGGCGGTGGTCAGGGGAGCTTTTGCACAACTAAAACTCGTGCGCCAGCTGCGCCCGTACCTTGGGAAGTCTGACTTGGCCACGGTAGTCCACGCTCTGGTTACATCCCGTTTAGACTACTGCAACGCTCTCTACGTGGGGCTGCCTCTGAAGACTGCCCGGAAGCTTCAATCAGTCCAACGTGCGGCAGCCAGATTGTTAACAGGAGCAGGGTACAGAGACCACACGACCCCTCTGTTACGCCAGCTCCACTGGCTGCCGATCAGCTTCCGGGCACAATTCAAAGTGCTGGTGTTGACCTATAAAGCCCTAAACGGCTCTGGCCCAGTTTACCTGTCCGAACGGATTCTCCCCTATGAGCCATCAAGGCTACTAAGATCTTCCGGGGGGGCCCTGCTCTCGGTCCCACCACCCTCACAATCACGGTTGGTGGGGACGAGAGACAGGGCCTTCTCGGTGGTGGCTCCCCGGCTTTGGAACTCCCTCCCATTAGAGGTTAGATCTGCCCCCTCCCTCCTGACGTTCAGGAAATCGTTAAAAACATGGCTCTGGGATGCGGCATTCAAAGACTGAACCTGGAACCTTCCCTGTGATGGATTATGATGAACTGCGACTATGAATATGATTATGACCATGACTGGATTGACGATTTGGCATAGGAAACTGTGATGCTGTAATGATGATTTTATTGTACTGAGTTATACGATTTTAATATGTAATGAGTTGTATTTGTTGTTTTATCTGTTTTATCTGATTGTATTTGATATGTTTTGTAAACCGACCTGAGTCCCTCGTTGAGGTTGAGAAGGCCGGTATAGAAATCCTCTAAATAAATTGGGAAACTATTATTCCCAGGACTGCATATGGTGGAGCTATGGTATTTAAACTAATGTCCAGCTGCATTCATTTCACAGTGTGGATGCATTCAGAGAAGGTTCATGGACATTGGGAAACTGCAGTTCCTATGACCATATCATGGAGACATGGTATCTAAAATTTAGTTCCAAATGCATTCATTCCAGTGTAGTAGATGCACCCAGAGAAGGGTATGGACCTTGGGAAACTCTAACTCCCAGGACCACATAGTAGGGAGCTATAGTATTTAAAGTGGGGACAAAGAGCATTTATTCCATAGTGTAAATTCACCCAGAGAAGGGTATAGACCTTGGGATACTATAACTCCCAGGGCTGCACAGCATGGAGACATGGCATTATTATTATTATTATTATTATTATTATTATTATTATTATTATTATTAACCGATACATCACACAGTCCTAGACACTTGGGAAGTGTCCGATGTGTGATCCAATACAACAGCCAGCAGAGTGACCTTATTTGCTGTGTACTAATCTTTTTGTGTTCCTAATAATAATAATAATAATAATAATAATAATAATAATAATCCTTCTCTCCCAACAAAGTGGAATGGAATGCAACTCCAGATGTTTGAGGAACAAATAACAACTAGGATGCCAACCCACCAGATGCAAACAGCCTGCCTCTTTCAATGTCAACAGGAGGATCATAGGCAAAATAAAGAAGTGTTTGGGGGGCGTTTTACAGCATGGAGAAAAATGTTTTGACGTGCTAGAACTGAATTAAGGTTGCACTACCCATGCAGCAGCAGTAGAAGCAGCAGCTGTAATGGTCGTGACCTGAAAACTATAAAACACTTTTCAAGCTGACCTCAGTTAACACCAACAAACTTACCCATTTGGGCTGTAATATCAGATGACCACATAGCACCACAATTAATTTATATAGCTTTATTGTTGAAGAGCCGATCCTGACAAGTTTGTTTTCTAAACAAACAATCAGTGATCACGAAACAGGCCAAAATGAAGTCTCTTGAGACGTGTGCAGGACAGAGGCTAAAGCCTCCCAAATGAACTAAGACTTACTGCACAGTGATCTCTACAGCTTCTCTTTCTTCAGATGTTGATGGATAAGTGTAACCATTGCCAACAGGTTCAAAATAGTCTTGCAGACAAGGAGAAATCCGTACAACTAGAAGGATACATTGGATCTTTTCAGTGAATATTTTCCCATACAATGATTGCATTGCTAGAAGTGAATATAGAAATAATCACTTTAGTTAAGACATTAAGAGTAGGGGATGAGTCAGAGTAGCACTACATGTAGAGCATTCCTCCTCTGAAATGTTTGGGACTAGAAGTGTTTTGGATTTGGGGGGATTGCAAAATAACTGTATTTGCATATATGGACATAATGAAACCTTTTGGAAAATTATATGTTGGAAACAGCAACCTTCTAGAACAGTGGTTCTCAACCTTTCTAATGCTGTGACCCCTTAACACAGTTCCTCATGTTGTGGTGATCCCCAACCATAACATTATTTTCGTTGTCGCTTCACAACTGTAATTTTGCTACTGTTATGAATTGCCATGTAAATATCCAATATGCAGGATGTATTTCCATTCACTGGACCAAATTTGGCACAAATACCCGATACACCCAAATTTGAATACTAGTGGGGTTGAGCAGGGGGTTGATTTTGTCAATTGGGAGTTGTAGTTTCTGGGATTTATAGGAACTCCCATGACCAACAGAAAATACTGGAAGGGTTTGGTGGGCACTGACCTTGAGTTTGGAAGTTGTAGTTCACCTACATCCAGAGAGCACTGTGGACTCAAACAATGATGGATCTGGACCAAACTTGGTACGAATACTCAATATGCCCAAATGTGTACACTGATGGTGTTTGGGGGAAATAGACCTTGACATTTGGGAGTTGTCATTGCTCGGATTTATAGTTCACCTACAATCAAAGAGCATTCTGAATCCCACCAAGGATAGAATCGGCCCAAACTTCCCACACAGAACCCGCATGACCAACAGAAAATACAGTGTTTTCTGATGGTCTTTGGCGACCCCTCTGACACCCCCTCGTGACCCCTCCCCCAGCGGTCCCGACCCCCAGGTTGAGAATCACTGTTCTAGAAGCCTCCTATACTAGTTATTTGTTATGTATATAACTCAGATTGCTTACTGTATTGTATATGTGCGTATTGGTATGAAGTTTTCCTTAACTCTATGATGTGATAGAGGCTGCAGACCATGTGACCAGATCTGGGACTATGCAGAACTCAGACCCCATTTTAGAAACAGTATGCTTTTAGAAGCCAGTTGTTGGAGCTCAGCCTTTAATTGTGTTTAAGAACCAGGGTGCTTTAGATGTGGGGAGTGATGACAATGAGTTTCAAGAAGGTAATGGTCTGGTCAATGATACTGATGCAGAGAATGACCAGGAGATCCCTGTTCAAAGTGTAGTTTCTCATGAGAATGTCCCTGAAGGGTATGGGGATGATGGTATGCTCTCTGAATTGCTACCAGAAAATTCCCATCATTTGGAGCTTGAGAACAGCTCAGCAACTGGCCTAGCTGCAGAAATTAATGAGCAAATAGATAGACAGGAGGTGATTAATCTAAACAGAAGAGAAGGCTTTGGCGTTCTTCCAGGCTCAGAGAAAAAAAGATAAGATATTCAAAGCTAAAGTGAAACCAATTTCTGAGTGCTTGGGACATAGCTAATGAGGAGATAAAAGTCCCAAGTACAGGATCTGTAGTCAGATGAAGCATTGTTTGGATTCAAGTCAAGACCTCCTTCCTGTTTCTTGGAAACTTTGCTTGGAAAAGATTCTTGTTTAAGTGCCTGTGTTTCATGGTTTTGATTCTTGGATTCTATGATTTTGTATTCACTTGCCTTGGATTCATATTTCCTGGTTTCTTGGATATTGTTATAGAAGTTTCTGCCTTGGTTTTTCATGGACTTTGATGGACTAATTCCCTGGACTATTTTGTTCCAGCTTATCTTCCTACCTAATTAGATTTACCTCTTCTTCTAAAGTACTTTTTTACTTTATTGCTTTTTTAATTTTCTTCAATAAATGGATTGCATTTGTACTACTGTGGTGTTTAAAGTGTTTAAAGTCAGAGGGCTTTTCCTGGTCTGGATTGCAACACCAGTAGAAACAGTATGCTTTAGAGAAGAGATTCTATTAGACTCTCAGACCAGAGAGATGCTTTAGACTTTGGACTGTTGATTATAAGAAAGATGCCCTGTGTTACCTACACAGAAAAACTACTTCAAATCATATATGTAACTAGATTGATAAGAAATAAACCTGTATGCTGAATACATGAAGTTTGTGAGCAAACGAGATATGTTATTTGTTACTCTTCTCAGGAAGATCATATATATATATATATATATATATATATATATATATATATATATATGCTCTGTTCATAATGAGTACCTTAAAAACAAAAGAACCAATGAACGAAATCACACCAAATTTGGCAACAAAACGTCTCACAACACAAGAAGTGACCAGCACTCAAAAAAATATGATTTTGTTATTTGGGAGTTGTAGTTGCTGGGATTTATAGTTCACCTACAATCAAAGAGCATTCTGAACTCCATCAACAATGGAATTGAACCAAACTTGGCACACAGAACTCCCATGACCAACAGAAAATATTGGAAGGGTTTGGTGGGCATTGATCTTGAGTTTGGGAGTTGTAGTTCACCTACATCCAAAGAGAACTGTGGACTCAAAAAATGATGGATCTGGACCAAACTTGGCACAAGCATTCAATATGCCCAAATATGAATACAGATGGAGTTTGGGGAAAATAGACCTTGACATTTGGGAGTTGTAGTCACTGGGATTCACAGTTCACCTACAATCAAAGAGAATTCTGAAACCCATGAACGACAGAATTGGGGCAAACTTCCCACACAGAACCCCCATGACTAACAGAAAATACTTAAGGCCATCCAATCCAACTCCCTTCATCAGGGCAAGAAAACGTAATCAAAGTCCTCCTGACAAAGAGCCATCCAGCCATAGATATATATATATAGAGAGAGAGAGAGAGATGATTCACACACAGAGAGAGATATAGTATCATAGATTCAAAAGGGACCGCTAAAGAAGGACAATGATATGTTGCATGTTCCAGGGTGGGCAAACCAGACACTCCCCACATCAACACTGACAAAGAAACAGCAAGAAATACTGTTTACCCACAAGCATAAAGAAATTATATATATTAGAAACCAAGACTTTCTCATTACTTTATTTTCCAGATCAACAGATTGGGCCACAGCAATGCGTGGCAGGGAACAGCTAGTACTTTATAAAAGTTTATAATCTCTAACAAAAGATTCCTGGTTTTCCCAAAAGATTGTGAATGCCATTTTCCAAAAAGTTATAGAGATTTCCATTTCCAAAAAGTATAAATATGAAATTCATTTATTTTTCTTATTCACAAAATCTGAAGGTGGTTTTGTGCATATGATTTTTACAATTTTATGCATGACTAAAGTTGTGTGCATTAAACCATTAGAAAGCAAAAGAGTCACTCAGAACATCTCAATCATTGTCTGTCATACAAACATCACTCTTTAGAAAAAGCAGCTCCATATGTTTTTCTCATTTGTGCTTAAGATGAATGAAGTGGTCATTGGTGACCATTTTTTAAAAAGAATTATGAAGGTGCCAAAGGATATTACCAAACCGCCCCAGAATAAATCTGCTACGTGAAAACTGACAGACTGCTATGCATCCTTCAATAGTGTAGTGCTTTGGTTTCCGTGTGAACAGCCGTCTTTTATAAATACCAGAAGTCTTCTTCCTTTCTCTCCTAAGTTTACCTTCTTCATCTTGCCTGTAACTTCCTTTAACAAGATAGGGAAGTGCAGTGTTGTTTTGTTGCCAATAAATGAGATGTATTGTTTTCCAGCCCTCATTGTTGGTTTTACTGTCTCAAGGGATTTGGAGGCAAACGAAAAAAGAAAACAAAAACAACTGTATTCTGCAGAATCTGTAGCCATGTTTCAAACTTAGGTCTTGGTCACACCAAGATATTATACCATCTTTTGTTTTAGCCCTATTGCATGATGTTGTGGTTCTCCCAATGCTGTTGTGA
This sequence comes from Anolis sagrei, assembly GCF_037176765.1. Taxonomy (NCBI): domain Eukaryota; kingdom Metazoa; phylum Chordata; class Lepidosauria; order Squamata; family Anolidae; genus Anolis; species Anolis sagrei. The sequence continues at coordinate 73,862,218 of NC_090025.1, read as the reverse complement.
TGAATTGTCATTGGGAACATTTTTTATGCTGAAACAATCCATTAATACATCCCTTTCCTGCTATGAGTAGCCAGTTGAAGTGTGGATTTCTTTTTCCAATTCATTGCAGATTCATTGGTTGTCCCTTCCCATGGGGATATCTAAAGAGATTTTCGGCAGGAAAACTGCCAACTACTTCCAATGCTTGGGCAGGGAGGACAAAACTTAGAAAGAATAGTTGTGCTTTTGGTGGTCTACACTCGTGAAACCCTTTTATTCTCTCCCACTCCCCAGTGCAATAATACTGCAGTGCTGAGCAGTTAACATTTGAAGGCTGCATTCAGATGTCTTTGCTGCTTAAGGGTGTGTTCCTAAGATTTCTCAGTTGCTCTCCTTTGGCATCTCACAATATTGTCACCATCACATTCAAAAATTACTTAAGATATTAGTGCAATAATCCTGTAATGTCACATGGTAACAGTGTTATTGCAACTCAATTAGTATAAATGAAGTGGGGGGGGGGGGTTAAAACAGGACAAGCTGAAACTCCTTGTTTTTGATAGCAGAGTAGCATAGTGCAAGGGCAGATGTCTTCACTGTGTCTGGTTGTGATCCCCAGGTTGTGGCAGTCAGCTTTCATATGATATTCTTTCTATGCTGTAATATGATATCGTATGATATTATTGCTATGCTGTAATAATGACTGAATGAATGAAACTTCATTTATAGCCCGCCCTATCTCCTTGAAGGGACTCAGGGTGACTTACAACAAATAAACAGTGGCAAACTCAATGACAAACAATAATATGCAAACAAATACATATTATTAATAAATAACAGATAAACAACAGAACAATTCAAGTAAACCAAATATGATACAATACATGTAATTACAAACATATTAAATCCTTAAATCTCATTAAAATATCTATAGAATTAGGCTAAAATTGTTGGTAAACCACAGATTAACAGGGCAGATATTAGCAGCTAGTGCATACAGATGTACTTAATCCTCCTCCTCTCCATAGGCTAAATTACACAGATGTAGCTTTTTTAAGGAGAGGAGGGAAGAGGCCATTTTTAATTCTATAGGGAGGGAATTCTAGAGGTGGGGAGTCATCATGGAGAAGGCCCTCTCTCTTGTTCCCACCAGCTGCACTTTAGACAGGGGTGGGATCGAGAGAAGGGTCCCCTCAACCAACCGCAACTCTCATGTTGGTTTGTATATGGAGATGCGGTCTTTCAAATAGTCTGGGCCAGAACAAGTGAGTCAGTTTGAACAGAGCAGCCTGAAACGTTAGCTAGTGTGAAAAACACTGTTTCCCACAGGAGAGAGGTATCAAAAATAGCGGGGAGTCGTATGGTCTGCTATTCTTCCTGTGCTACCTCTCATGATGAGAGATTTGAATAGTGATGGGTGTGCCATAATGATATTGTGCCATAATTTCATTATTATGGATAGATGGATGGATGGACTGACGGACTGACCGACCCATCATGAAACACTAACAGGGACAAATGTGGTGATGATGGTGGCATTAATGAATATGATTTAGTCAGCTATTATTACAAGTACAACTGAAGTAGTTTTCGAGCAGTATAATGACATAACGGCATGATCTGAAAAGGACCTCAAAGCAATATCCTTTCTCTTATGTTCAAATAATAGAAAGGGCTACAGACTTTATTTACTTATTTATTTATTTATTTACAGTATTTATATACCGTCTTTCTCACTCCTGGGGGGACTCAAAGCATATAAGTAATGGCAAAATTCAATGCCTTACATTGGGCACCGATATGATGCCAATACAAACAATTACAATAGTAAAAACCACAATTAAATATAAATATAAATCATATAAATCATATTTAAAACAATACACCAACAAGCATTAAAACAATAAAACAGTCTCGTCAGTCAAATCGCCGTTCCAGTCAATGTCCCTCTAAAATGCTACATGCATCTACTGTACAAAGGCCTGGTCCCAGAACCATGATTTTAATATTTTTTCTAAAACCCAGGAAGGAGGGAGCGGATCTTACCTCATTTGGGAGTGTGTTCCATAGGTGGGGGGCCACAGCCGAGAAGGCCCTGTCTCTCGTGCCCGCCAGATGCATTTGTGCTGTTGACGGGAGCAAGAGCAGGGCCTCCCCGGATGATCTTAGATTACGAGGTGGGACATAGGGGTGGATGCGTTCGGACAAGTAAGATGGGCCAGAACCATATAGAACTTTCCAACAGGATGATTCACACATGGGAAACTGTCTTGTATGCATACATATTTGTCTCACTGCACAGTTTGGAAATATTACTTTCATGAATTACAACTTTCATGCTTTTCAAACTCTGGATGTAGCCCAGGGTCTTCTCCTATGATGGGTAGGCATTTTGAAGGTCTCTCTTGCAGTAGAGACTGAGAAACCACTTGAGCCCTTCTAAATAAAAAGTCCATGAAGCTTTAGATGATATAAAACTCTCATGTGCAGAGTCATGTTGTTGATCCACCTAACCCCATATTGTCAGTACAATCTGGCAGCAGTTCTCTAGGTTTCCCTCAGTTGCTGTCTTTGTATTGGAACTTTGTATAGATATAGATACATCCACAGTATTTTCTGTCTGTTATATCCTCCATATGTATCATCTAAGATGTAAAATTATAAGATCCTATTATGGGTTTTTATCAGTCTAAAAGGAATTTGTCTCTGAAATGCCAGCCATAACACAAAAATACTTTTCATGGCAATAACGCAATTCCCTTAAAACGATGTGCAAATATTGTTTAATGTTTAAAATCTACCCATGAAAATCACTTTGCTCTGCAATCTTTACTCTATCTCCCCCTCTCTCATAGATAGCCCTACCAAGATTGTAGACATTTACAGGATATCTATAATTAAAATCAGCTTGTTTATAGTCCATGGGAAACTTCGTGGTTCCTGAATCTTTAGTAGGCTTCCGTTTACACAACTTGTTGAAGGTTGCTGATGTCTTGACGTCCATGCTGCATCTTTGAAATGTTAAGAATGCATTGTTCATCTCCGCTAAAAGACTAGAAAGCAAATGCTAAATCATTTTTCAGGATTTAATAGGCATGCCCCAGTCAAAGAGAGGCAGGTCCATAGACCAACAGGCAAAAGGAATTGAGAAAAATGATTACTTCGTATGAGGAATGACTTTTCATTCTTCCTTGGTGCCTCTGATTTATGCCTCTATGTTATGGAACGGAGCAGAGAGTGTGAGACAGATGAAAAATGTTGTGGAAAGCTAGAAATCACATTACATTCCAATACTCCCTCCTCCATTCATTTGATTATCTACTCATCTTGGCATTAGGTGACACCTTTCCTGCTGCCTTTGTCACCTAACAAGCATCACCTCATCAACATACCCACAAGTTTTGCATTTCTATGGCTGTTTACGCACTCTGAAGGTCTGTTCCTAGGCACTTCATGTATACATCTGAGGAAGTAGAGATAAATAGAATACGAAAGTGTATGCTACCAATATCCTCTCAGTCTCTAGGGTGCTACAAGATCCCTTTGCATACTAGTATTTCAAATTAACACAGCCTTTGGGAAGTCAGGATATTTCCAAATTTCCTTTCCTGAAGGATGCTTTTTGACATGGATTTGCTTTCTGATTAAGGTAGTATAGCCTACTTAAGCAGAGTGCAATGGGTTAAACTCTTGTGGCAGCAATAATAATAATAATAATAATAATAATAATAATAATAATAATCTTTATTTATACCCCGTACCATCTCCCCGATTGGGACTCAGAGCGGCTTACATGAGGCCAAGCCCAAACAACAATTATAATAAAGAAAAGACAGCAGGACTGTTGACCAAAAGGTCAGCAGTTCAAATCCCGGTAGCAGAATGAGCTCCTGTCTGTCAGCTCCAGCTTCACATGTGGGGACATGAGAGAAGACTCCCACAGGATGGTAAAATGTCCAGGCATCCCCAAGGCAACATCCTTGCAGACAGCCAATTTTCTCACAGCAGAAGCTTGCAGTTTCTCAAAGTCGCTCCTGACATGAAAAAAAAAGAGAAAATGTTTACTGAGGTGGAAATCTGGTCCATCTCCTCTCTCCCCAACCCCAGAAGACTTACCTTTCTCCTTCACCCTCCCCTCTCTATTATATCCATTATATATAGCCTTGAAGGGATGAGAGTCATTGTATGAGAGAAGTAAATGAATTCATCCTTCTGCAATGACCATAAAAAGGCACTTCATATCCATGGATTTCACATCTATGAATTCCACCATCCATGATTTGAAGATATAAGGAAGAGGGGTCGACCAAGGGCAAGATGGATGGATGGCATCCTTGAAGTGACTGGCTTGACCTTGAAGGAGCTGGGGTGGTGACAGCTGACAGGGAGCTCTGGCATGGGCTGGTCCATGAGGTCACAAAGAGTCAGAAGCGACTGAACGAATGAACAACAATAGTGTCCTAATCTTGCTTGTTCTTTCTATTTGACTTGTGAGTCTTTTTTGGGGCCACGTCTGAGAAGCATTTGTAATAGAGAGGACAGAATCTTGCACTTCCCTGTAGGATGAAGCAAAAAGCCAATGGGATTTTGGCCTACATCAATAGGAGCATAGTGTCTAGATCCAGGGAAGCCATGCTACCCTTCTATTTTGCCTTGGTTAGACCACACCTGGAATATTGTGTCCAATTCTGGGCACCACAATTGAAGAGAGATATTGACAAGCTGGAATGTGTCCAGAGGAGGGTGACTAAAATGATCAAGGGTCTGGAGGACAAGCCCTATGAAGAGCGGCTTAAAGAGCTGGGCATGTTTAGCCTGAAGAAGAGAAGGCTGAGAGGAGATATGATAGCCATATATAAATATGTGAGGGGAAGTCACAGGGAGGAGGGAGCAAGTTTGTTTTCCGCTGCCCTGGAGACTAGGACACGGAACAATGGCTTCAAACATTAGGAAGAACTTCCTGACTGTGAGAGCTGTTCAGCAGTGGAACTCACTGCCCCGGAGTGTGGTGGAGGCTCCTTCTTTGGAAGTTTTTAAACAGAGGCTGGATGGCCATCTGTCAGGGGTGCTTTGAATGCAATATTCCTGCTTCTTGGCAGGGGGTTGGACTGGATGGCCCATGACATCTCTTCCAACCTTATGATTCTATGATTCTATGAAAAGCAAACTGCTACTTTCTATCCTAGATGCTGTTTTCTTCTTCATTCATAAATATGACCACCTGACTACACTCTAATCATGCTTGACTATGTATGCTCTAGTTTTCATCTGTGAAATGTGGTAGTAATGTGGGCTGCCAAAAGGGAATTTGAGATATTGATGTATAATTGGGCTGTCAGTAGCTATGAGCCAAGATGGGTATATATTCTCTTCACTAGCAGAAGCAGTGTGCCTCTATATATAACTTAATAGGGCATATATTCTTATCACAGATTCTTCTCTAGCAGAGTACCAATATTCCTGCATCTGTCTACACATGTAAGATGGCGCCAACAAAAGCTATAATCTTTGGGACAAATCACCATTATTATATAGCAGTGCTATCTCTACAATATCCATAAAATTAATGTGAACTGGAAATTGCTAATAAGACCTAATTATCTTCATCAAGGAAATAGCAGAGTTAATGTGAGGACGTGGTTGAAAAGGCAATTGATTTAATAATATGACCAGTCTTTGTGTTTATAATTGCATTTGCCTTATCTCCATGAGCCATGCTGGTTTAGTACTTAACCAAGCTGTGACACTAAACTGCCATTGGCAGTTTAATAGGTTTATCAGAAAAACTATAGAAGTCTTGGTGGTTATAATTTAAAACTAAACATTTAAGCTATTATTGTAGAATTATCTCCTGAAGGCTCCCATGTAGCCAACACATTACATTTTATGCCATGCAGCAAAGCTGATTAAATAACCCTCAGTGCAACCTACTGGCTATATTTCACCATCCTAATGGTTTCTACTTCCCAGTTTTGGGCCATCATGAGGTCAATTTTGCAGTAGGCTATTGCTACACTATAGACAAAACTATAAGTACTTTCCAGTGCTTTTGAAATAGTCAACAAAGTGTTATAAAACCAAAGAAAAGAAACCTGTATAATCCCACATAACACTGACTGAACACTTATCCTACCATAGTGTTTTCAACCAAGAAAACTTCTGAATTTAGATTCAGTGTTCATATCCAGTTCACTACTATCCCAAAGCATTGATTCAGGACTATTGCAGTCTCTCTGGAAAGAGATTATAAGAAGACAAGCTAAGTAGTATCATCTAAGTAGTATCACCGTTGGCATTGAATTCCAGATCCCTGATTGTACATATCAAAAAGCATGGGATGAACCTTTATAGCACTAACTACACATGCCAACAGTCAAGGCATCAACAGGACTGTGGCACAGCTGGCTGGGAGTCAGCTGCATTAAGATTACTACTGACCGAAATATCATGAGTTCAAAGCCAGCCCAGGTCAGAGTGAGTTTCCGACCAAAATTGTGTAATTTGTTGTCGACCTTTGCAGCCCGAAAGACAGTTGCATCTGTCAAGCAGGAAATTTAGGTACCACTTATGTGGGGAGGCTAATTTAACCGATTTATGAGGCCATAAAAATCTCCAGAAAGTATGCAAAAAATGAGGAAGCAGCAGCTCCCCTGGTAGCCGGAAGCTGGAATGTTAAATAGCCTCTGAGTGTCTGTCTGTATATGTTGTGTGTCTACGGCATTGAATGTTTGCCATGTATATGTACATTGTAATACGCCCTGAGACCCCTGCAGGATGAGAAGGGCGGAATATAAATACTGTAAATAAATAAATAATAAATTAATTAATTAATAAAAGTCTTCCAGGACCATATTCTGGAACTGTTTCTCTTACCCCCCCCCCCCCCCCCCCCGAATGATCTTTGCTGTTTATAGTTGATGTGAATCACCTCCATATGCAGATTAAGGTTCAGAGTTTACATACTAGTCTTGTGCAATCTGGGTAAACTGTGATCTATTTCAGTGACCCAGATTTCAGTGGGGTCCCAATCAATTTTTCAGGAGTATCCCAAATTCGGGAGAACAGTAATCTGTTTTCCATCTGGGAAGCCAAAAGATTCATTTTTTATCTGGCCCATTATTGGGGCGGGGGGCTTCCCAGGCTCCCCTTCCTGTCATTTTAAGCATCGTTTGTCCTTATGTCTTTCATTAAGACCTGGATTAAAAGCATCAAAGTTAAGATACCACTCTGTCTGGGATCCTTTCCCTTCTGTCTGTGGAGGAGACCAGGTTTAATACTTAGTTAAAGCTGTTTCTACTCTAGAGGAGACAGGTGCTGCAACCCTAACTCTCTCCCTGCAGTACATAGTTTTCAAAGCATTTTAAGGAAGTTTCCCCACTGGACTGGACTTCCTTTAAAAAGCCTTCTCTTTTCTCTTGATTTGCAGGCCCTGCAGTGGCATCCTTTTCCTCCTCTCGCTTTTTATTGTAGCTGCTGCCTCCCTCCTGCACTCTACTTGTAACTGAAGGCAGATGGTTTTCGACAACCACTGTTCTGTTGCAGCTGGGGAAAAAAACATGGAGACTGAGCCCTTGCTGTTACAGCCATCTAAATAAGCTGGACCAGCCGGGTTAGCCGAAGGGAACCGGTCAAATCAAATCCATGCACAAGCCTATTACATACATACTGGAAAGCTAGTACATAGTCCATAAACAACTCACAAGGTCCATTAACTGTTTTCACTTCCGCCCAGTCTTTAGCAAAGCAGATAGCCATTTATAATAGGCTGCGACTTTATTCGGGAAATAAAAATCCCAACGCTGTTTCACCAAAATACAAAGGGATAGAGATTTATTTGATAATAAAAATTCCCCCGCCCCCCAAAAAACCAGCAGAACACCACTTAGATTGAATGTGACTTCTGTGTTTACAAGCCCCAAAACCAAAAAGCTGTAAGAAAGCTGGAACTTTCTACTGGCCAAAAAAAAACCCTTTTGAAAGAACTCTCTGGCACCCACCAAAATTAAAAACACTGATAAGCCCTTGGCTTACTGAAAGTATTCTTAAGCAAGAGTGTGTTGGATTTAGCCCTCAGGCTTGTGTTTCTGAGGTAACACTAAAGTTTGTTCTTTAGAATATATGCTGCCACCATTAAGCTCTTGATTACTGCAGGAATCTGCTTCTAAAAGTTCAGCCACAGAGGCATACGTGAGGCAGTTGTTGTGAACAACAAAACAATGTTTATTTAAGAGAACAGGAACAATTCAGGTATAAAGCTTAGCTGTTTCAAAATACTGTCTTTAAAAGTGTGTGGTTACATAAAGAAGTTCAGACTTAGTTACACAGAAACTCTTCTCTCTCCCTCCACAGAAATACCAACAGGATTGCTTCTCTGACAGTAAATCTACACCAGCACAGATAGTCCTATCCTGGATCTATCTCTTCCCTCCTCTACCAGCTATTTCCGTAATAGCTGTAGAATTCTTTCCACTAGCTAACTCTGCTAGCCAACAGACCAAATCTCAGGCCTCTTTTATTAACCCTCTACACCACTCCAAACTCCTATCACCCTCTTCCTTTGGCACCCAGGTTCAATCTCCTAACAGGGTTTTCCTCAGCACCCTTTCCAAACTGACTGCCGAGCTTCCTGGGCCTACTTTTCTAGGCTTTTCCTAGCCTAACAGGTAGGGAATTCACTACACTATTCCACAAAGCTACCTCCAGTTTCTTCACATTATAGTAAGGACAACTCATAACACAATATTGTTGCTGAGAGAAATCCACTCCATTTCCAACTACTCTGAAGAATAAAGTTGCCGGGTGAAACAAGGGATACAGTTGCTGTACCTTTACTGTTAGTATAGAAGGCCAGAATAGGTACTGCTCACACAAGAAGCAACACCTGCTGAAGTGTCCTCTGCAACACCACACTTAACGGTAAAGGAGTCCTGTCCCTTATTTCATCTAATAACCTTAGTAAAGGTTACTGCCGTATAGCCAGCTTCAAAATGCAGATTAGCCTCATTGAACTGGATGACAGTTGACAACATCATTTTTAATCAAACAGTGCCATGACCCTATGAGTTGTGGCTCCATGACACCAATGTCAATGAGCAATGAATATTCATTCAATCCACTTCAGTCTGCCACTTAAGCCTCCCTCCCTTGTGGACACCATTGTGCCTCCAGTAAGTTGCTGGTTTGTAATCTTCTGCTAAACCCATCGGTGAAAATAATGGACTACAATTGTATGAGTTAGAAGCTATGAGTTACTCATCATGAACCCAGTAGGGAAAGCATCTAATTAGGTTTGTTAAAAGGATTATGCTTTAGCACTACATAACTTTATAGTAACAAAAGCCAAGCTTTCCCAAATCTTATTAAACTCCTTCTTATCTCAAATGCTGAGATGCATATCGACACCATATGTGAAAGAGCTCCTGCTCTTTCCCAAAGGACCCCACAGAGGCTTTCTAAGAATTTAATCAGTCTGAAATGTTAAAAGAGATAAGTGTGAATTAAAGTCACAGTTCCAAGCCCAGTAAACACCCAGGCCTAAAAGGCTCAGCATGGTGAGGAAGTGCTATCGCAGCCTATCTGTAACCAACTGCACACATAAATAAGACCGTAGGTGTGCAAAGTTTCCAGGTTAAACAATAAGCTGTTGTTGCTAAGACTTTATTTGCACAATAGAGACACATTTAGTGGCAATGTGGATTCTTTCACAACTTCCCCAACTAAAAGATATAATTGTTCACTGCTTGTTGTATTGCTTTCACAAAAGATCCCTTGTTTTTGGCATTTCTCCCACACTTTCCAGAATAGTTATACTGTTGACATTATATGATAAATTTGTGTATTGTATTTTGTATTGTATTTTGTGAATTGTTAGGCAATGAATTGTGCCTTTTGTAAGCCACCCTGAGTCCCCCCTAGGGGGTTGAGAAGGGCGGGGTAGAAGCACTCCAAATAAATAAATAAATAAATAAATAAATAAATAAATAAATCATCCAAGCACTCTTCAGATGGAGTATCTTTTTAAATAGAGCAGACGGATGAAATGTTGTTGCTCCTTTGGATCCAAATCTTTTATGAGGAGGATGGTGACTCATGGCTTGCAGGCACTGTTTAACTAAAAAAGCCGGATCTGACCAGAGTGGTCCACGCCTTAGATACATCTTGTATGGAATACTGCAATTCACTCTCCAGATTGGACTACTGTAATGCACTCTACATGGGGCTGCCCTTGAAAACGGCCCAGAAATTTCAATTGGTCCAACGGGCGTTGGCCAGATTGTTAACTGGTGCTCCTTACAGGAAGAGATCAACCCTCCTGTTTAATGAGCTCCACTGGCTGTCATTCATTTTCCGGTCCCAATTCAAGGTGCAGGTGTTTACCTACAAAGCTCTAAACCAGTGGTTCTCAACCTGGGGTCCTCAGATGTTTTTGGCCTTCAACTCCCAGAAATCCTAACAGCTGGTAAACTGGCTGGGATTTCTGGGAGTTCTAGGTCAAAAACATCTGCGGACCCCAGGTTGAGAACCACTGCTCTAAACGGTTTGGGACCCGCCTACCTGCATGACCGCATCTCTGTGTACGAACCCACACAATCTCTTCGTTCATCTGGAGAGGCACTGCTCACGATCCCACCTGCATTGCAAGCACGATTGATGGGGACGAGGGATAGGGCTTTCTCGGTGGTGGCCCCTCGACTCTGGAACTCTTTCCCTAAGGACATCAGGCAGGCCCTGTCGCTAGCAATCTTTAGGAGGAGCTTGAAAACATGGTTGTTCCAGTGTGCCTTTCCAGAATAAGGAAACTCCTAGCATTATGTCCCAACGCACTTTATCAGAGATCCATGATATCTGCATGCCCATCCCTCCTCCAAACACCCCACCCTGTCATGCCCAGCACTTTTAATTTTAATTATTACATTTGGCCCGGCCATTGTTTTTAATTGCGTCATTGGGTATTGTTAATGTTATTGCTTTGGTTTTTGTTTTTTGAATTATTGTGTTGTTGTTGCTGCTGTTTTTATTGTTGTATTTGGGCTCGGCCTCTTGTAAGCCGCACCGAGTCCTTTGGGAGACGGTAGCGGGGTACAAATAAAGGATTATTATTATTATTATTATTATTATTATTATTATTATTACATAAGGCTGTCCCTGAAGATGGCTGAGAAGCTTCAGTTAGTACAAAGATCAGTAGCCAGGCTGCTGACAGGGACAGGTTATAGAGATCATACGACACACACACCCCGCCCTCGCAAGCAGCTTCATTGGGTTGCCTATTTGGCCCAATTCAAAGTGCAGGTTATTACCTATAAAGCTCTGCACAGGTATTTACACGACTGTATCCCCTCTTATGAACCTGTTTGGGCCTTACGTTTCACTGGAGAGTCCAACCCCTCGATCCTGTCTCCATCACGAGTGAAGTTGGTAGGGATGAGGGAGAGGGCCTTCTCAGTAGTGATCCCCCAACTCTGGAACGACCTCCCAGGGAGATCAGACAAGCATCCATCCTTACAGCATTTAGGAGGGACTTGAAGATCTGGTTATTTAAACAGGCTTTTGGCAGTGATTCGTTCATCTCTATGATATGGATTTACCTTGATTGGGGTAGCAAACCCCTTTAGCTCATAGGAAATAATTGTGGTTTTATTCTAATGTTCATAATTTTATTTCATTATTTGTGGTGTCATATTGTATGTTTATACCGATTGGATGGGTTTTAGTTACTTATTCCATTCTATGTAATTTTCTGTATTGCACTTTTTTGTATTGTATTATGATGTTGTAAGCTGCCCCAAGTCCCCTGGAGAGAGAGGGTGGGATATAAATAAACATTATCACCATCATCATCATCATCATCATCATCATCAAGCATTTGGGCAGTAAACAGAACAAGAAATGAATACGGATTATGCGCAATTGTTATTTTATACTGGAATGGGCTGAGCCATGCTTCTGGACCATGTGATTTTAATGTTTATATTAATATGTTTTTAATCCTATGTTGCGTCTGCAAAGAACCATCCGGCTGAGTTGTTCTGGATTATCAGAGGCCTTTTAAATCCCGCCACTCCAGGTGGGAACCCTGACAATTCGGCCTCTCGCTGTGAAGCTTTTGCTTAGTTCTTTACAGACAAAGTCGCTTTGATCCGTTCTGGTCTGGACACCATGTTAAATGCAGTCTCTGTGGATGTAACACGAGCACCTGCTTGTCCTATTTTGATGGATTCATTTCATTTGGTGAAACCTGAGGATGAGGACTAGATACTTGGAGGAATGAGGCCTACTACATCCATCCTAGACCCCTGCCCATCCTGGCTTCTAAAGGAGGCCAGAGGGGGATTGGCTGAGTGGATGGAGGTGGTGGTTAACGCCTCCCTTCGGGAAGGCAAGATTCCAGCGAGCTTAAAACAAGCTATAATAAAACCGCTGTTGAAAAAACCATCACTGGACCCCACTAAATTTGACAACTTTCGGCCAGTTTCCAATCTCCCCTTTTTGGGCAAAGTCCTGGAACGCGTGGTAGCCTCACAACTCCAGGTATTCTTGGGAGACACGGATTATCTGGATTCGGCACAGTCTGGTTTCAGATCGGGACATGGAACTGAGACAGTCTTGGTCGCCTTAGTGGATGACCTGCGCCGGGAGCTCGACAGGGGGTGTGTGTCCCTGTTGGTGCTGCTGGACCTCTCAGCGGCCTTCGATACCGTCAACCATGATATCCTTCTGGGGCGCCTTGCAGGGATGGGTCTCAGGGGCACTGTTTTACAGTGGCTCCGGTCATTCCTGGAGGGCTGCTCCCAGAAGGTGTTACTGGGGGACACCTGTTCAACTCCACAACCTTTGCCTTGTGGGGTTCCACAGGGCTCAGTACTGTCCCCCATGCTGTTTAATATCTACATGAAGCCGCTGGGAGAGATCATCCGGAGTTTCGGGGTACGGTGTCATCTGTACGCAGATGATGTCCAACTCTGTCACTCCTTTCCACCTGCTACTAAGGAGGCTGTCGAGGTTCTGAACCGGTGCCTGGCCGCTGTAATGGTCTGGATGAGGGCGAACAAATTGAAATTGAATCCAGACAAGACAGAGGTACTCCTGGTCAGTCGCAAGGCCGAACAGGGTTTAGGGTTACAACCTGTGCTGGATGGGGTCGCACTCCCCTTGAAGGCGCAGGTTCGCAGCTTGGGTGTGATCCTGGACTCATCGCTGAGCCTGGAGGCCCAGGTCTCGGCGGTGACCAGGGGAGCATTTGCACAGCTTAGGCTCGTGTGCCAGCTGCGCCCGTACCTCGGGAAGTCTGACTTGGCCACGGTAGTCCACGCTCTGGTTACATCCCGTTTAGACTACTGCAATGCTCTCTACGTGGGGTTACCCTTGAAGGCGGCCCGGAAGCTTCAATTGGTCCAACGTGCGGCAGCCATGTTACTAACAGGAGCGGGACGCAGGGAGCATACAACACCCTTGTTGTACCAGTTCCACTGGCTGCCGATTTGCTACAGGGCTCAATTGAAGGTGCTGGCGCTGGCCTATAAAGCCCTAAACGGTTCTGGCCCAAGATACCTATCTGACCGCATCTCGACCTACGAGCCCACCAGGACTTTGAGATCGTCCAGGGAGGCCCTGCTCTCAATCCCGCCTGCCTCACAGGCACGCCTGGCGGGGACGAGAGACAGGGCCTTCACGGTGGTGGCTCCTTGGCTATGGAACACCCTCCCCGTGGACATCAAACTGGCTCCTTCCTTGATGATATTCCACAGGAAATTAAAGACTTGGCTGTTCAAGGAGGTGTTCGAACAAGTAGTGCAATAACTGGTAATGACAACAGGAATGGAACAACGGAAAATGATACTGGATTGTGGTTTAAACGATGAGACGACGTGGAATGGCTTTTTGTATTATTGATATTGTTGATGTTTTTGATGATGATGTTTTTGGTTATTTTAGACTGTGTCTTGAATTTTGAACTTGTTCTTGCTATGTTGTACACCGCTGTGAGTCGCCCCCGGGCTGAGAACAGCGGTATATAAGCAAAGTAAATAAATAAATAATAAATCATGTTTTAATGTTTAAATGTAGCTATGTACCTGTACCAACGTATCTCCTTCTATGTCCCACCTCGGAGTTTAAGATCTTCTGAGGAGGCCCTGCTCTCGGCCCCACCCTTATCACAAGTGAGACTGGTGGGGACGAGGGACAGAGCCTTCTCAATGGTGCCCCCTCCACCAGCCTGTGGAATTCACTCCCTGGCGAAATTAGGTCATCGACATCCCTCCTTTCCTTCAGAAGGAAGTTGAAAACATGGATATGGGACCAGGCCTTTGGGTAATCTGGCAGACTGACAAGGTAATGACGACCAGAGTTTGGAAAGGATTATGATAATGCTGAATGGACTTATGGATTTTCAGAACTCGGTGAATGTTAGCCACTAGATTGGTTTTTCTTTTAGTTGTTATTGTATTAATTGATTGTTTTTAACTATTTGTGATTACTGCTGCTTTGTATTTTGTTGAATTGTTGGCATCGAATTGTGCCGGTTGTAAGCCGCCCTGAGTCCCCCCTATGGGGTTGAGAAGGGCGGGGTAGAAGTACTTGAAATAAATAAATAAATGTTTTATGATTTGATTGTTTTATGTTACTGCTGTTTTATATTCGGTTTTTCTGTTTTGTAGGGCATTGAAATTTGCTGTGAATATGTTGGAAAGTGCATTGAGACCCCCCGGCAGGGGTGAGAAAAGTGGTATATAAATGAAGTAAATAATAATAATAATAATAATAATTATTATTATTATTATTATTATGAGTTTTACCTGATCAGGCATCATGGCCACCAGCTGAAGTTGTAATACTATGCACAATTCTTTTATACTAAGTAATATTGAAATCTGTATGATTTACTTCCCATTAAAAATGTATAAGAATGGTAATCAACAATAATAATCCACAACCTATGTTCTAAAACAGCTGAACAAAGCACGTACATGGTTCCATTCATATCCCCAGAACTAAAGTATATAAATGAAGTGACAGAGATCGGCGGGGAGCTACAACTTTGGATTGCGTTTTAGTTACCATACATCTATTAATTAAAATATTGTACAGTCTGACATCTGCTGAGCCAGATGTTTTCCAGCTGGTGCATTGCCAAGAATAGCGCACTGAGAATACATGTTTTGAAAGACCAGGTGCCTTTCCGTGGAAAATAAGACCTGTAGTTGAGTGCTAAATGAAGTAACAGATTTCTGACTTATTCCTGAAATATATACCGAGGGGTTGGGGAAGTAAATAAAACTTCCTTTCAAAACCAGCTGTGCAGTTGTCCATTAGCATATCTGAATTACTTCTAAAATATTTTGGAGGAAAATGGATTGTTCAATAAGATCAAAATATCTGAAATCATTTGTAATGATGCAAAATTGATTTATTGACTCATTTTGGAGGAATATGGGAAATTCACTGGTAACATAGC
This sequence comes from Anolis sagrei, assembly GCF_037176765.1. Classification (NCBI taxonomy): domain Eukaryota; kingdom Metazoa; phylum Chordata; class Lepidosauria; order Squamata; family Anolidae; genus Anolis; species Anolis sagrei. The sequence goes on along the minus strand of NC_090025.1, from coordinate 73,846,782 downwards.
TCAAGGATTATGACTGCCCTACTGGAAGTGATAAACGGAAACATTTACTTGCCAACTGTAGTTACCATATGTTGAAAATGTTTCAGTCTGAGGTTTTGAGCCTGTCCTTTCTCCTCCCTCCCCCACATTTTATTGAATAACTTAGGGGCTACGATAGCACAGTGGGTTAAACCACTAAGCTGCAGGAAATCTGCTGACCGGAATATTGGCAATTTGAAGCCATGAGTTGGGGTGAGCTCCCTACTGTTAGCTCTAGCTTTCTGCCAACCTAGCAGTTTGAAAGCATGCAATGAGAGTAGATCAACAGGTACTCCCTTGGCGGGAAGGTAAAGGTCACCCATGCAGATATACAGACAAACTGGCAATACAGTTGGAGATGTCTATGGACAACAAGGCTCCTCGGCATGGAAAAAATAGAGCAAGAGCACCTCCCCATGGCCAGAGTTGATCATCGCCTCCAGATGCCAGAGATGGAAAAAAGGGGAAGGGACTTTACCTTTGTTTGTGTTGTATGTTGTTGTTCACTGTGTCTAAAAGGCATTGAATGTTTTCCTCATATGTGTAGTAATCTGCTATGAGTCCCTCCAGGGAGATAAAGCGGAATACAAATAAAGTGTATTATTATTATTATTATTATTATTATTATTATTATTATAAACACAACAAGATGAGTTCACAGCAAACAAGATCATTCTGCTGGCTGTTGTATTGGATCACACGTTGGACACTTCCCAAGTGTCTAGGACTATGTGATGTATGAGCAAATAATGTGTGCAGATCCCAGTAGGGTGGCGTTTTGCAGCTTGCAGATGGTAATTTTGTCAGCGCTGATTGTGTTTAAGTGCAGGCCAAGGTCTTTAGGCACTGTGCCCAGTGTACCGATCACCACTGGGACCACCTTGACTGGTTCGTGCCAGAGGCTTTGCAATTATTATTATTATTATTATTATTATTATTATTATTACCATCAAAAAGATGTGAGTCCACACATGTTGATTCACTAGTTTTCTTTATATATAATATATATAAATTTATTTGTAATAATATATTACATTTATTCTACACAACCACACTATAAATACTATATGTGCCATTTTTGTTAATTCATCAATTCCCGGTTCTTAACGTAGTATACAAAACAATGAATAAAAAACTCCACAAAAATACAAAATGAATGGCCATCAAAATAATTCTACAATCTTTTTAAAAATATATATACATTGCAGATAGTTAGACATTTGAGCAAGAAAAACAGAGAAAATGGCCTCACAATTCCTACACTGAAAACATCAGCCATAAAAACTCAGCAGCTTTTTATACAACTTTGTCATGCAGTTAATGGACAAAATTGTTTGTAAGCTTATATAAACAGTATATCCGAGTAGTTGTTTTTTTTCCTACGAAGACACTTGCATTTCCAGAGAAGTCAGGGTTTGTATTGTCACTACATACAAGTTGGAGACAGGGAAAGTTAGATCCACTATCAGAAATTATCTGATATTTAAAAATAACTAAAGTAGCTACTTTTAGTTGTTTTTAAAATCTAAATACCACAAGCTTGGCCTGTAGTAAAAACATACCTAAATAGTGAAGCCACATACTTCAGTAACTATAAAAGAAACAAAAACAAAAGTACAATTTAAAGTAGTAAAATCACTCCTCCTTATGTTACAGCCATAACTTAACTTAGAGAGGCCTTAGTTACGGTGAAAAAGTAATCCGTTAGAAGCAATTCAGTACAAGTCGTTTGTAACTAGTTCCAAGCTCTGAGAAGTTCCAAGTTCTAAGAAGCTGCAAAGCTTAAAATGAGCATCTTGTAATGGAAGATATCTGAAAACACAGTAAAACTCTGGATCCTTCAGCTGATTGCGTGTGTATGGACCAAACCAAGACTTACTGATTCATTTCAGTGAAAAAATATCAACTAAAGGCGACGAAAGCTCACACAGCCAAAACACACCTCTTTTCAAAAGAGGGATAAGTCACTCTGCTTTTCACCAGTATTTACATGCATAGTTCAACATGATTCATCCATTTGCTTCATCTGGCAAACTGAGATGAAAAGTTCCTTTCATGGAAGAGATTTACATGAGAGGGAATTCTGCAAGGCCAGCAAAGTGAACTGACAGCATCTTTTGGAAAAGTGATGGTCAGGGACTATAAAGGCACAGCTGAAACTCAATTGCTGACATAACCAAAAAGGCCAAAGGCATCTCACAGAACAGTCTTCCAACTTCAAAATATGTTGTCAGCATAACATTTCATGTATGTCTCTTTAGTCTGTAACACTCTCTTTGTCATCAAACCACATCAGTAGTCATAGTCACATTCCTGTGAACAGTTCTGGAGAATGTTCAATAGGTTTTCTAGTACTAGGATATGGATCCACGTTGCATTTTGGGTCCATCTTGTCAAAGATGTAGGAAAACACATACTTTTCCCAATCCCAGGAATACGGGCGTTCTAGCCATTGGGTTCAGTGTTAGTTTTTAAATAAAGGCAGTGGTTGGTGCAAGTTCCAGTTATGACCGACGTGTCTTAAACAGAGCGTGAGTTAAGAGGGACCGCAGGGCCATGTGCCAGAGAGCAGCAAGTCTGAGAAACATCTTCCCTGAGAGGTAAAAGTTCCACTTCTTCAGCAGAATAAATGGTAGTGTCCATGTCATCGGAGTGATAGCCCGATTGGTAGCCACTTGTTGGATTTGAAGCTTCGGACATGACAGACTCCTTACTTTTACTGGAGACAAGCCCACTGCAAAATAAAAGTAAATATTAATTACATCACAGCATGGTTTGAATATTTCTTTTTATTTACTCTTCTGTGTTGCAGAAAAAACACAGATCGATGTCATACAGGGAACATACCACTCCTCTGTTGTGTCAGCTCCACTGGCTGCCGATCCATTTCCGAGCACAATTCAAAGTGCTGGTTTTGACCTATAAACCCCTATATGGCTCTGGCCCAGCGTAACTGTCCGAACGTATCTCCTTCTATGTCCCACCTCGGAGTTTAAGATCTTATGGGGAGGCCCTGCTCTCAGCCCCACCTCTATCACAAGTGAGGCTGGTAGGGACAAGGGACAGGGCCTTCTCAGTGGTGGACCCTCGCTTGTGGAACTGACTCCCCAGGGAAATTAGGTCTTCAGCATCCCTCCTCTCCTTCAGAAGGAAGCTGAAAACATGGATATGGGCCTTTGGGTAATCTGGCAGACTGACAAGGTAATGACGACCAGAATGTGGAAAGGACTATGGTAATGCTGAATGGACTTACAGATTTTAGAACTTGGTGAACGTTGGCCACTAGATTGGCTTTCTAGTTGTTATTGTATTAACTGAATGTTTTAACTATTACGGTTATTGTTGTTATGTATTTTATTGTTGAATTGTGGCATTGAATTGTGCCGGTTGTAAGCCGCCCTGAGTCCCCCCTAGGAGGTTGAGAAGGGCCGGGTAGAAGTGCCCAAAATAAATAAATAAATAAATGTTTATTTATTTATTTATTTATTTATTTATTTATTTATTTAAAGCATTTATACTTCGCCCTTCTCACCCTGCAGGGGACTCAGGGCAAAGCACAACATATATATGGCAAACATTTAATGCTGGGACATAAAACCATAAATATATACAAACATTAAAATCACTTACATTCATGTTAAAAGTTGCTTTAAAACCTTATCAGGACACCATTTTGCCTCACTGCACTGCCTCATTGATGTTCCATTGGGTCCAGCAGATGGAGAGGGGAGAAGCGAAGATCACACAATTGGCTCGGTTGAAATACTTGCTACCTTTTAGTTCCTTCCCTCCAAAACTTGTTTCCACTTGGGTTTTGGAGGGAAGGAACCAAAATATAGCAATGGCACCATTAGGAATGGAAAATGGTGTGCAGGTCCATGCTGGCCAGAGGAACCACAAATCACTCCCAGACTGGATGATGCCTTGGTATGCTACCATTAACTCTGCATTAGTAGACAAAGTGGGCTGCCATCAACTGTCATACTTTTATAATTTACAAAGTGGACCATCAGTTTTGTTTGGGCAGCCTACAAGCAGGGCATGAATGCAATAGCTCATGCTCTCTAGCCACTGATATGCAAAACTATGTTGCCTCCAATTTTGAATGGAATTGAGGATGTAGCTAAGCACTGTTAGCTACATCCTCCATTAATTTGTCCAGTTATTTTTAAAGCCTACTAGTTACATTTAAAGAAATATAATTTTTCTGCACCCAGCATAATGTGTTCCTCTTATTTGCTTTTTTCTCAAATTAAAAAGTCCCAAATGCCTTAGTCTTCCCTCAAAGAAGAGTTGTTCTAGTTGCTTATTATATTTACTATACCTTTTCTGCTGTCTTGTGTCTAAAACTGCCCACAGTATACAATTATGGTAGCATCAGAGAGTAATATAAGACCAGTATTATTATTTATTTAAAAAATCTTTTCTAACTACACTCAACATTGATAAAAATTATATCTTTTTAAGGCTGACACTTTCTACAAGTCAACAATTTCAGAAAACTGTCCAACACAAACCTAAAGTTATTGGAAATGTTGGCAGTCATTGACAACTCAAAACCCATCCATGTGTATATGCAGTTCTTGTGAGAAGTTATGTGGAGGTTGACTACGATAGCTGCATTTCAGGGATAGAAGACCGAATGGCCAAGAAAGAAGTGAACAATTGAAATAATTCGGATTGAAATAATTCGGTGTGCAGTAATATTAATTGTACTAAAGTGCTTCTAGGACTTGGGATGGGGGTTCCTAATCTGAGAAGGCACATCGGAACAGCCAAGTTTTTAGGTTCTTTCTGAAAGCTGCTAAGGTAGGGGCCTGTCGAAGATCTTTTGGAAGGGCATTCCAAAGTCGGGGGGCCGCCACAGAAAAGGCCCTGTCCCGTGTCCCCACCAAGCGCGCTTGCGACGTGGGTGGGATCACGAGCAGGGCCTCCCCAGATGACCGGAGCGAGCGTGTGGGTTCGTAGATGGAGATGCGGGCGCGCAGGTAGGGTGGTCCCAAACCGTTCAGGGCTTTGTAGGTGAGCACCTGCACCTTGAATTGGGCTCGGAAAATAAATGGCAGCCAGTGGAGCTCCTTAAACAGAGGGGTAGACCTCTCTTGATAATGAGCCCCGGTTAGCACCCTGGCTGCTGCCCGCTGGACCAATTGAAGTTTCCGAGCCGTCTTCAAGGGCAGCCCCACGAAGAGCGCATTGCAGTAATCCATTCTAGAGGTGACCAAGGCATGGACCACCCCGGCCAGATCAGCCTTCGCGAGGTACGGACGCAGCTGGCGCACAAGTCTCAATTGCGCAAAGGCCCTCCCGGATACCGGCGACACCTGAGCCTCAAGTGTGAGCGACGAATCCAAGAGGACACCCAGACTGCGGACCTGTGGCTTCAGGGGGAGTGTAACCCCGTCCAACACAGGTAGCCACCCTATACCCCGGGAATCCCCTGGGCAACGTCCTTGCAGATGGCCAATTTTCTCACACCCAAAGCGACTTGCAATTTCTCAAGTTACTCCTGATACGAAAAAAAACTCTGCTTGTCCCAACTTACCTAAATGGCAACATCAGTTGCTTAGATTTCTCTTCCAGTGTCTTTAGCTCCTCAGAAGCAAGAATCATCCCGCTGTCTGTCTGATTATCCTGAAAGAACACAAAAAAGTCATGTCTCACCAGAGAAGATCACAAGAAGAGTCAAAGAGCACAAGGGATATAAAATAAAGTATTGACTTACCTCTTGAACCACTTTTACTGCTGGTTCGACAGGCACAGATTCAAAGGTCTTTACACTCACAGGACGGCTTTTTCTTTTACTGCCTTTTCTGTGCTGACTAGAAAATAAAAATATGTTCTTTGTGAGGGCTAATGTAAGTTGATCAGAATGCTAAGGAAAGATTTAAAGCTATCATTTTAAAATGTGCTGCCTACATTGGACTACAAATACAGTATGAGTTATGATTGCCTTGGGTGGATAACCAGCCTTGCCAATCTCAGCTTCAAAATATCTGTGAGTTTCATAGGAAACTTCTCATCAAGAAAACCAGCTACAGTATACATATACTTCCCACGTTACTAAATCTATGCTTTGGGTGTCCAGCCTGACTCAATCTACTAGGATCAGCCTAATTTATGCTGTTGTTTTTATCTGTGATCATCAGGCTTGTGCCCTTGTAAGCCGCCCCGAGTCCCCTTGGGGAGATGGTAGTGGGGTATAAAAATAAAGTTGTTGTTGTTGTTATAACTCAAGATATTTTATTGTCTATAGCAGGAGTCCTCAAACTTTTTAAACAGAGGGCCAGGTCACTGTTGCTCAAACTGTCAGGTAAGGTTCTACCTTCTATTACTTGGTCAGAGTCTCTTCCTGTCTGTTGTTATTATTGATATTGTTGTTGTGTGCTTTTTCAAGTCATTTCCAACTGTCATGCCCCCACATAGCTGAGGCTTTATTTATCAAGCCTCAGTTGTCCTCTTAGTTAGAATGGGTTCAGTTCCTTTTTGTATAGTTTTTTGTGTGGGAGGAACACCTTAATTAGGTTTCTAAGGAAACTCAGTCAAAATTTTAAGTCTGAGGTTTAGGAAACTAAGTCAAAGATTGAAGAAACAAATCCTGAGAGGAGTTAGGGTACTGATCTTCAATACAAGTACATTCCTTTTTATTATTATTATTATTATTATTATTATTATTATTATTACATCTTTGTTGTGAATTTCAAACTCTGTTCTCGCCGAGAATTGGGCACCTGAAAGTTAGCTTAAGGGACAGAATAATGACCCTAAAGTGAACCTATCATGGTGCTAAAAGTGTATGACTTGCACAAGGTCACCCAGTAGGTTTCCACGGCCAAGCAAAGAATTTATTTATTTATTTATTTACACCATTTCTATCCTGCCCATTTCAGCCTGAAGGTGACTCAGGGCGGAATTGAATCTTGGTATCCAGAGTCATATTACAATGCTCAAACCACTACACTAAAACTGGCTCTCCCATTATTGCTATCCATAAGAAGGACAGACAGCCATTTGGGGCTGGAATCAAGCAAAGGTTCCTGCTGGCAACATAACAGCTTGGAACATAGAAAATGGCTGAGTAGGAATCTCAGGGGAAGTGCTGCCCCCATTCATCTGCTGCCTGAGGCAGATGCTTCAGTTTGCTTAATGGCAGGGCTGGGTATGCAATAAACAGAGAACCAAATATTTTCACACTGCTTGTAAACATGTGCTGAGCTATAGTTTGCACAATTTTGGCTTATCTTTGTGGCAAGGACATTAAAGTGATCAGTATGTCCTAATTCAGGCTGTAACAATGTGGCACACCATAAGAGAGGGTGTTTAAAAATAAATAACTCCTAATGTTGAAAGAATTTTATTTTCCTGAAGGAAACCTAAGAGAGAACATTTTATGCAAAAACACAAACAAACGAACACACACAATTGGGTTGGTCTCCGAGTGGAGCATGTTGTCCCATTTTTGCATTATTATTATTATTATTATTATTATTATTATTATTATTATTATTATGCAAACTGTTTCTTAAGGTACAACAAACAAAGAAGCCAAGATCATGATTCTTTTCCTTTGGACTCTACTTCTGAGACCCCTTGCTGGATTGGCAACAGCAGCCGCCAGCTCAGCAAACTTCACTCCCAGTTAGTGTGTTGGAACTCTTACAGACTGTTTCATAACTCTCATTCCCAAAGGCTTTTCTCCAAAGAAAACCATCTGAGCTGGAACATGTCCTAACTCTGTGACAATAAAGGTATCTTTTGATCATCACAGATGACCCAAAAGAGAATCAACCACCATCAGCGACAATCAGAAATTGAAAATTGCTTCTGACAAGAAAACAAAAATTGGAGTTGCCATAGCATAGCCGGTGGGATCTGAGAATTACTCCCCTCTAGCAAGTGAAACAGAAAACTCCTGCTAAATAGCTAAATATTTGAATAAAGACAATTTAGAATTTTAGTTGCTTTAGAAATAAATTATTTAAAGTATTTCTCCTATTTTTTAAAAAAGTCTGAGCTTTCTTTTAAAAAGGTAAAGCACTAGATGGCTTTCCCTCTTTTTCATTATCATTGAATATCAGGAAAAAGTAGGCTGGAGAGCAAAACTAGCAGGAGACTGCAAATGGCAAAATGCTGCCTAAGTTTCATATACCAAATTTGTTCATGTTGTAGACATTGCCATCATGGTAGTCTCATGAGGATCACAGGAATTTAAACCACATGATGAAACAAAAAGAAAGGAAAACATCATCTTTATTTTGTCAAGAGTACTAGGTAAAACATAAAGATTGGAATCACTCCAATTGTGAACAGCAACTCCCAGAATGGGGGAATTTGTAATTTGCAGAAGGCATGGCTTTATGCTCTTTGTATTTGTTTCTTATTTTATGCGTTATTTCCTTACACTTTTGGGCACATGCTGAACATGGTGTCTGTTGTACTGTGTACAATTCCGCAAAATCCATGCCGTTTTCAATGTCTGGTTTTCAGCTCCTTCTCATCCCAGTTTTAGGGGACTTTCCGAATTCAGGAGTGGTTTCTGTTTTCATGCCAGAAAGATTCAGTCCATTGGTGCCAATGGGGAAACTTTAGAGCATTGTTTCTCAACCTGTGGGTCCCCAGATGTTAGAAACCCCAGCCAGTTTACCAGCTGTTACGATTGCTGGAAGTTGAAGGCCAGAACATCTGAGGACCCACAGGTTGAGAACCCCTGCTTAAGGGGCTCATTTCTCTGTCATTTTAGGTCTATCAGCATGAAAATTGCTGTACTTATAGCCACATCTTCTACTGCAAGACTGCCAAGTTTCAGAACATTTTGCCAATCCACTATTTTTTTGGAATTTTTAAAAGTTTTTACCATAACATTTTTTAAAACCACAAGAGGAGGTTCTCAAGCACCTGCCACAAGAGGGAAGGAGAATGGATTAGACACAGTCAAACAGGCCTCTGATTGGCTGAGAAAGAAAGTGAGAAACACCCAGAGAGAAACTTCAACTCCCATCATGCCCCAGGAGGGAGCACAGAAGTTTTTTCAATGCTTACGGCGCACAAAATGCTGCTGGAAAAATGAGTTCCCATTTGCATCAAGTGGGTGTGGGGGGTTTGGGAAGGGATGGAGAAGGACGCTATGGAAGAAAGCAAAGGAGGAGCCACAGCTTTCCTGATTTACAAGGCTGCTCTGCCCACATGCTGCCACGGCTGCCTCAGGTAGAGTGTCACTCAGTCCCATTGGTTGCCATTATTAGCTGCCATTCGCTGAAAAGATCTGGCTGCTGCAATCTGTACCAGCGACAACTTCGACTGCCCTGTACCAGGTTCACTTTCATGGATTCAGCAACTAAATACACCAAATCATCTGAATCCAGTACACAAAAATGAAATCGTGCACATCCCTAGTGTGTATCATCAGTAAGATAAGTGTGGGACTTCTTAGTGAATATTGTGACACTGTATGATACACATAAAGATCAACATTAAAGCATTCCTGAATCTCACCAGATTGAAGTGGAAGTGTTTAAAATACCTATTGTGTTACTAACCTCATTTCCAGTGTGCTATCATAATGAGATAGAGGATTACAGACTTCTTCTTCTCTGCAAGAAATAGGTGAAGTTGGCACAGAGAGTCCAGAATCTTCCTCAATATTCAGCAACGCAGTCTGGGGAAGGTCAACGTAGTCCTTTCCATCCTGATGTAAAAGACAAGCCCAAAATAATTTTACATTATGAAGTATTTTTCTTTGGGGGGGGGGGGGCAGAATTCATGGCATTTTTTGTAGCAAAAACACACCTGACGTACGCTTGCTTGCAGTAGGTTTCCCAGGTGTTCAACTAAATCTGAGAACGTCGGTCTCTGTTTGGGATCTCCAAGCCAGCAGTCCAACATGGTCTGATACCTAGAGAAACAAGAGACATTTGGAGTAATCAGAGATAGGAAACGTGGTATTGATGGAAAACACTTCCAAGCATTCTTCACTATTGGTTTTATTTCGTAGGACTGCTGGGACATGTAGTCCAATAATTGCTGAAAAGTCATGTGATCTCCAACCTCTGCAATAAATAAAGTGTCCTTCCACCTTTTTTGTTTGTTTGTTTCAGGAGCAACTTGAGAAACTGTAAGCCTTCCACTTATTATTAATAGCTATTATTAGAACAAAACAGTGAGCAGTAATCAAAGCCATTCTGCCCGGAGGAAGGAAAGAAAATAAAGCAGCTAGACAGATTAGTATTCTTGTGGTTTCTCCCACTACTCATTGCTACCAATGTTCTACTCATACATCGCATCTGGCTCATTTCTACACAAGCCATCAATTCATCCAACAAGGTTTATTTATAACAGAAAACATTCTTACATTTCAGGTGTTGTATAATCCGGAGGCCGCATTCGTGTCCCCTCTTTCAGTCTTCTACAGAATTCCTCATCAATTTTAACGCCAGGATATGGTGAGGCTCCTGAAATTGCAAGTTTCTTTTTAGTAAAGTGCTGAGCAATTACATTTAACTTTATAACTGTTTGTTTGTATGAGAATGATCTAAAATTGCTGCAGATCACTGAGAATGGTATCTGCACTGCAGAGTTAGAAAAGTTTCCTATCACCTGAACTGGGATTTATAGAATGACCTACTGGAAGAGATCAAACAGCTAACTGTGCTGTTGGAATTTAAAACACATTTGCAGACTTTTTTCTTTTGGCATGCTTACACAACCAGTTTTAACCATGAATTTTAAACTCGCGTCTTGTGTTTTAATCTTTGTTCCGTGTATTTCAATATGTATTTTATAGAAATACGTATCAATATGTATATTTTATAGAATGTTTAAGATGATGACGTGTTTTTATTGATGTTGTAACCTGCATCGAGCCATGAGGAAAGGCAGGTAAGAAATGAAATCATTATTATCATTATCATTATTATTTTACTGACACAGAAACACAGTATGTCACAGCAAATGAGATCTATATGCCGGATTTTGTATCACAAAATCACAAGTTGACCACTTCCCAAGTGTCTAGGACTGTATGATGTATTTTCGAATTATGCGTGCAGATCCAAGTAAGGTGGCCTTTTGCAGTTGACAGATTGTTGTTGTTGTTGTTGTTATTATTATTATATGTCAGGAGCAACTTGAGAAACTGCAAGTCACTTCTGGTGTGAGAGAATTGGCCATCTGCAAGGATGTTGCCCAGGGGATGCCCGGATGTTTTGATGTTTTACAATCCTTGTGGGAGGCTTCCCTCATGTCCCCGTATGGGGAGCTGGAGCTGACAGAGGGAGCTCATCCATGCTCTTCCCGGATTTGAACCTCCGACCTGTTGGTCTTCAGTCCTGCCGGCACAAAAGTTTAACCCATTGCACCACTGGGGGCTCCTATTATTATTATTATTATTATTATTATTATTATTATTATTATTATTTTAGTAAGGAATGTTGTGGTTATTTAAGCATTGGACTAGGATTCTCCAAGAGCAGGGTTCAAATCCCTAGTTAGCCATGAGAAGCTACTGGATGATACTGGGCACATCAAGCATTTTCAGTCTCAGAGGAAGGCAATGGCAAATCACATCTAAATACATCTAATGCAGAAAACCTAGGTCGGAACTGTCTTCAATTCATACATCAAGAAGAATGGTCTAGAAATTTTCAAAAGACAATTCTAACTAGCATTGGATGGATCCATGACAAAATAATTTAAATAATAATGTTGGACCCATTGAAAATCAAGTATATTAGAACTACAAAATACATAGATAAAAACTCTGTTTTCATGAACAACATTCTTTTTCTCTCTCTCTAAAATGTCTGTACAGTATGTATTTGAGTTTTGATCCACTGGGTATCTATTTTTCAGTGAGGAAGAAGTTATTTGTATCCTATATGAGTATTTTTGCATGGATTCACCTTGTAGTCAGCTACAGAATATAACTCACCTAAGGAAAATATCTCCCACAGCAATACACCAAAGGACCACACATCACTTTGAATTGTGTATACTCTGTCAAAAATGGTTTCTGGTGCCATCCATTTCAGGGGTAGCCTAGCCTAAATGTTTCAAAACACAATAGCACATTATTATTATTGTATTTACATCATTTTGATAGCATCCAATAACATAACATTATCTGGGGTGTTTGCAATAAAAATTCAAACCATAAAACACAAAAGCAATTTGAGAATATCGAGGAGGTGATTAAGCAAAAGGAACCATTAAATATATGTTGAGATGCCACTGATAGTAACAATTCCCATTAAACATTTCCAGATTTCAGACATTGAAACTTACATCTCCTTTCCTGACATAGTCAGGATCTTTGTAGATATCCCGAGCCAATCCAAAATCACAAATTTTGACAACATTGTTCTCTGATAAGAGGATATTCCGAGCTGCCAGGTCTCGGTGGATACACTACAAGGAAATGAGCAGAATATCAGTTATTTCTGTTCTTTCTGCCATCACCATAACTTTATATCCCACCTTTCTCATCCAAGACTCCAGGTAGCTTAAAAATTAAAACAAATTTGATAAGAGTTAAAACAACAACAAAAGTTAGCATTACAAAATAACCAAGATGTCAGTTACACATTGCTGTTGTGTTGTGCCTCCAAGTTGGCAAGTTTTATCTATACAGCACTTAAAAGTTTTTCCAGACATAACAGTACAGAGTCTCCTTGTGAAATTCAGTGTTCTCTGCCCGAGAAAGGAACAATTAGCTTCAGACAGGACAGGGACATCTGGATCTCATGAGGATTTATTTTTCTGTTGTTAAAGGAGTTGAAAGCTTATTCCCTGTCTTTTATTGCTCTTTGTCTCTTGGCTTCACATTTCTGTCTACATTGAAATCTTTCAATACTATCTTAACTGATAACACCTCAGACACAATGTAGTCCTGTGACTCTTAACATAAATGCCATCTTTTCCTGCATGATTTTTAAAACAGCATCGCCTGGTGAAGAAGTCAATGAGGCTACAAAAACTTGTATAATGTATTGATGAAGGCTTTCACGGCTGGAATCGCAGGAGTGTTGTGTGCTTTCTGGGCTGCATGACTATGTTCTAGCAGCATTTTTTCCTGACATTTCACCTGCATCTGTGGCTGGCATATTCAGAGGATTGTATAATGTATTTTATCCTTAGGAGTTGCCTCAATAAAGGCAACTCCTCTACTTGGGGATTTATTTATTTTTGTATTTTGTTGCAGGGTCAACATGGTTACCTCAACTACATTTTTTTCCTGGGGTATTCAATGATTTTCATGAAAGTTTACTTCAAATAATGAGCGTAAACCTACTAACGCAAAAGCATATAATAATAGTAGTAGTAGTAGTAATAATAATAATAATAATAATAATAATAATGTCAAAGGTTTTCATGGCTAGAATCACTGGGTTGTTGTAGGTTCTTTTGAGCTATATGGCCATGTTCTAGAGCAGTGGTTCTCAACATGGGGTCCCCAGATGTTTTTGGCCTACAACTCCCAGAAATCCCAGCCAGTTTACCAGCTGTTAGGATTTCTGGGAGTTGAAGGCCAAAAACATCTGGGGACCCCAGGTTGAGAACCACTGTTCTAGAGGCATTCTCTCCTGACATTTCACCTGTATCTATAGATGCTTGCCACAGATGCAGGCAAAACGTCAGGAGAGAATGCCTCTAGAACATAGCCATATAGCCCAAAAAAACCTACAACCCAATAATAATAACAACAACAACAACAACAAGATGAGTCCACAGAAGACACCCTACAACAGCAGGCAGAGTGTCTGCTGTGGACTCATCTTGTTGTGTTTCAAATAAATAAATAAATAATAACAACAACAACTTTATTTATGGACAGTCATATTTCCCCAAAGGGACTCAGAGCGGTTTCCAACAAGTATGGCAAACATTCAATGCCCAAAAAACCATACAATTTACATCAAGACAAAGCACATGAAACAATATAGAACAAACTAACAGTAACTTAATAAACAAAATAGCAAAATAAGACATCATAAAATACAAAACCCCTGATAAAAAGACACTAAAAATAAATATATAAAACCAATTACATAGGAGTTCCATCAGGCGAGACTCAACGATAACAATGAGCAGAAGTACTAATAATAGATGTGAGGGATAGTGAAAACAATATTATATGTTTCTCAAAATAAAGTGCTATTATAATTCAACAGCACTTATACCCCTGCTAAGCATCCACCTAGGCTGGATCTACACAGCGATGTAATTCAGATTATCAAAGCAGAAAATACACGTTATCTGCTTTAAACTGGATTATATGAGACTACACTACCGTATAATCCAGTTCAAAGCAGATAATCTGGATTTTATATGGCAATGTAAAAGGGGCCCTAGACATCCTCAGAAGACTTCTTTGGAAGGCTTAAAACAGAGGTTGGATGGGAATCTTTTGAGAATGCTTTAATTGTACAAATCTGCATAGCAGGGAGATGGGCTAAATGGACTAAATGCAGTCCCTTCCATTCCTATGATTCTACAAATATTGTAAAAACATGCTTCACTAAATAACCAGACCTTGGAAAAGCCTCTTTTTGGACAATCTCCTCAGCATGCTACTGCGAGATTGCTAGAAAATGTACTCCCCAAAAGTTACTTTTGAGAGCTCCAGATTAAATGAGCAGCCAACTCCCCAGATGCCTGAAGGTCAATTTGCAAGTGCTGACATTCTTATCAAAGCTCTGGGTAATATTGACCGCTTAGACTCAGTGTGTTCAGAAAAGTTGAGTGAGATCCGGACATGAGAATTACAGTTTCCTGTTATTCAGCACCATCCTTATCACTATCGTTTCCTGAAGCATGGAGTCATTTAATGAATGTAATTTCCCTTGAGAGAAATGCCTTACTTTCCGTGAGGCCAGGAATTCCATCCCCCGGGCCACCTGGAAGCTGTAGCAGATGAGGTCCTCCAAGGTTAGAGCATTTTTGTAAGGATCTTCTGAAGTTGCTGTAAAGGGAAATATTAATTCATAAACAATGCCCAATGACAATAAGCATCCTGGTTAACCCAATTCATTCTGTAGCAAATCCCATCATCCAATTCACTTTCTTAAGATCTTGCTCCTAGGATTTTATAGACCACCAGGGATTTAAGCTTCAGCCCTGGATCTGCTTATCTGTGAGTAAGCTTTACTAAATGCAATGCATTTTTTATCTGAGTAGACACTGTTAGAACTGGGAAGTGAGATTGCCAGGGTATACCAGATACTGTAGGAAACCAATGGAAACCTCCTCTAACAAATCTTACCACGAAAAACCCATTATAAGGTCACCGTAAGTTGAAGTCAGCTTTAAAATCAGCAGTATCTCAAAGGATAAAATGCTCAGGGAAGATATCAGGAGCCTTGGTCTCTTACCAGATATTAACTCGTAATGTATTAATTGAGGTTGTTTGAGATTTACTCCAAGAAGTACTAAAAAGCTAATGTAAATCTAAACACAAATCTAATTACGGAACCATTGCTCTGAACCACCTATAGACCCACCACCAAGACATTTCACCTGGAGGATCATCATCCTCGAGCTACGAGGGATTGCCTAAGTAAAGTAAAAGTAAGCTCTGAGGATAAAATAAGAAGAGCTATTTTACTGCCTTGATGTCATAGGCGGGAGGTTGTGGTACACATCTATATAAATAAAAATGTAATGTTCGTTTGTGGGATTAACATAACTCAAAAACCACTGGACAAATTGACATCAAATTTGGACACAAGACACCTATCAGGCCAACAAGTGGCCATCGCTCAAAAAACACTGAAAAACATAGCAGAAGAGACTTAAAAAGCCAAAAAAAACCCCCAAAAATTACAACACATGCACAAAACCATATAGATACACACACACACACACATATACACACACACATACACAAACATACACACACTCACACATGCAAACACACATATACACACCCAAAACACATATACACAGACTGGGCCACAGCAACACGTGGCAGGGGACGGCTAGTATAACTAATAAATAAAGAGAAACCCTACCTTCTTCTTCCACATCAGTGAGGGATCTCTCTTCTCCAAACCCAGAACTTGCTGAACTTTGGCTACTCGTGATGCTGTCCAAGCGTTTCTTCAATTCCTCTCCATTTTCATGCCTGAACCTCATATTTTTAGTCTGTGAAAGCAAAACATAATTTCAATTAGCAAGAGGCAAAGTAGTACAAAATGGAAATAATTACAAAGATTTAAAACACTGGCAATATCTGTATTGAAGCTATCCCCACACATTATTAGGATCCCTGATAGTTGCATCCACATTTGTGGGCTGGTAAATCTATTTAAAATTTGAACTTAAAAGAAGTTACTTAGAAGCTAGGATCCAGCATACTTTTAACATTTAGACTCAGGCCCCCTCTACACTGCTATATAGTACAGATTCTCAAAGCAGATAATCCACATTATCTGCTTTGAACTGGATTATATGAGTCTACACTGCCATATAATCCAGTTCAAAGAAGATATTCTGGATTTTATAAGGCAGTGTAGGAGGGGCCTAAGACCCATAGCCTTACTGGCATGAGAACCATGAGGCATCTTTCCACACAACTTGAAAGATAGAATCAAAGAGAGAAAGGCCCAATTCTTAGATGATAAGAGCAATGGTTCCATCTAACACTATTCCTGTGATTTCCTTATGTAGAAAATTACTGAAGCAGACCAATGACTCGTTTCTTCACCAGTGATCTATTAGTGTGAGATAAAGTGGAGCAGAGAAGAGACTTTACAGCACCTTGAGCTCGCTGGAGGGAAGGCAGGATACGGATGTAACAATTAATAAATAAGATAAGCCCATTTTCTCCCTCTTGCTATCATTGCCATCACAAAGTTGGGAATAACACTGATCTTGGTTGCATGGTTTCCTGTCCAAAGTTCCTATCCAATCCAGTAAACGGTGACTAAATCCACATGACACTAATAGAACAAGTTGACAGTGACTAATTTGTCCCATAATTCAGGTGAAACTTGCAAAACAGTCTAATGAATGCCTACTTAGAAATGTGAATTCATGTCCAAGGTGTGAGTTTGTAGGACTGTAACCTCAACCATGACAAATGTAATTGAACTTAAGCCATAAAAGGAGAACCTTCCAGGACATTTTGCCACCTGAAGAGACTGAGGGCAAGGTGACACATTTTTTTTAAACTATAAAAGCTGGCTAGTCAGATCGCTGAATTACATTTCATGTCTGGCAAAAGTACGGGGTCCTCCATCACCCCTGAGGCAAAAGACTATGTTAGAAGGCCAGGACATGATGTGTGATACACAATATAACTCTTTCTCCAACAGAGAGAAATGCCCAAGAGACTTCAACCACTACTTCCCAGCTTCTAATACCTGGGACAATTGCTCCATACACATTTCTGTAATAGTGTGGAGGAAGCTATGATGAAAGAATAATCATATATCACTTATAATACAGAATGAGGTCCCACACTTGCTCCCAATTATCCAAAAAAGGCTTCTCAAATTCAGTTCTTGTGGGGTTTTTTCGGGCTATATGGCCATGTTCTAGAGGCATTTCTCCTGACGTTTCGCCTGCATCTATGGCAAGCATCCTCAGAGGTAGAGGATGCTTGCCATAGATGCAGGCGAAACGTCAGGAGAAATGCCTCTAGAACATGGCCATATAGCCCGAAAAAACCCACAAGAACTGAGTGATTCCGGCCATGAAAGCCTTCGACAATACGCTTCTCAAATTATCTGATGCTTAACCTACCAAGAGAATTGTAGACATCTTAACTGCTTATCACATCTACAGTTAACAACAACCAGAATAATGTGTGAAAGGCAGTACAAAGCAGTGTCAGCCAATACAGATGGGCTGTTAAAGGTTAGGCCTCACTAATGGTCCATCTACACCAGTGGTTCCCAACCTTTTTTTGACCATGGACCACTTTCCAGAATTAGTACCAAAGGGGTTACGAGTTGATTTTTGGTCAACTTCAGATTCGGTTTGGTTACTTAGGGTGCTGATTCAGAAAATTTGATTGGATAGACCACATAGTTTCTGATACAGAACATATGCCATCCAGTAGTTGCCATCTGCTCACCCACAGGAAACCAAACCATATTTAATAATTTAGAGCTGATGTGGTAGTAGTAATCTTCTGTGGCAAGTTACCCTCCCCTCCCGACATCCCTGTTGCATTGGCACTATAAGAGGGTTTCCTGAGACCATTCACTCTTGTTGCCATGTGGTTTCAAGGCAACGGTGTAATAACGGTGAGGCCATGGACCATATTTTCATTCTTCCAGACCACTGGTGGTCCAGGGACCACATGTTGGGAACCACTGATCTAAATTGTAGAATGAATGCAATTCGACACCACTTTAAATGCAATGCTAAGGAACCATGGCAGTTGTAGATTTGCCTTCTCCGCCAAAGAGTGCCGGTGCCTTACCAAACTACAACTTCCAGGAATCCACCACATTGAGCAATGACAGTGAACTCAAACGGCATTCATTCTACAGTGTAGATGAAGTCAAAGAAAAGGTTACCATTATATTAACTCCAATGCAACAATCTCCAGTGACATCCAACAGTTCTCACAGCAGAAAAGATCTTACACTCAGAAAATTCTCTTTCCAGAGATCTTACCTTGTATGGAATAAAATCACTTCGTTTGCTTCTTAAATACACTGACAAATTTCCAAATTTGCAGTATTCCACAATCACCATAAGTGGACCTAAACGACATATGGACAAGATGGGTTTTTAAAAAGCTTTTTCAAAAAACCAGGAACAAATGTCTACCACACCTGCAAAGATTGTGGATCAACAATCTAAGGCAACCCAACTCACAATTCATGAAGATATTGCTAGGTTCCCTGTTTCAGTCAGGGTTTGGATTACAGTTCTCAGAATTCCCAGAGACCATAGTTATAGCCAAGAGCTAAGTGTAGTATAGTGGTTTGAACAGCTCTGGAGAGCAGGGTTTAATTTCCAGTTCAGTTGTGGAAACCCACTGGGTGACTTTGGGAGTTGCACACACTCAGCCCCTGAATCCTTCTGATACTTCTTCTTAGGGTTGCCATAAATTGGAAATGACCTGAAGGAATGCAATAGCAACAAGGGCAATAATCCTAGCCATGCTGTCTGGGGAATTCTGGAAACTGCAGCTAGAACAAGTAACTTTTCCAAGCTTTGGTTTTGTTCTGTAAATGAGAGGAATGCATCACACCACTGTCCTTAGGGATGTTTTATTTTACAATTTCTCTTTTACTTTCCCCTTGAAATATTTTGTAAAGATCCAAAAGAAAGCATGTATATGAAGGAAAAGAAACTGGATCCTCATTATCTTTTTAATGATCACACAATTTTGGCTGACGTTAGATAAAATATCTGGTGATATTTTGAGGCCATTTTGTCACCATGTCGACAGAGCTTTGAAAACATATTTTTGAACTATAACTGTCAAAATTTCATATGTAGGATCCTCATCTTGGCTGAAGGATATTTGAAAGTATAGTCTGAGAGAAAAAAAACCTCAGCCCTTCTCTAAATTTTGGAGTTAGTTTAGATACTCTACCCATGCTGGGAAATGTCCAGTTTTAAATATTTTGTTTATTTTGCTGTTCAGCTTTGAAATGGTGTTTTTGTAGTTTTTGCTATCTTCATTGCTAATCTCCAGACTGCAGACACAAATATCTGCAAGCCAAGCTTTTGGAAATCAATTAACAGCAGATGCTCAGAACCAAAGCATGATGCTCATCCTCTACCAACTAGCTGCTCTTTCTCTACAAAACGGCCGATGTCTTCCAACACATACCTCCTGGTTTTGTGCAGGCTCCAAGGATATTAACCACATTGAGATGATGACCGATATGAATGAGGATTTTGAGCTCAGACATCAGTGCCCTGTGTTCACTGTGTGTTGCTCCCTCTGTTAAACGAAAATAAACATGTATATTGTTTTTGCTAGATGCAGAGAGTAGAAATAAAGTTTCATCTGCCACTTTTCATCAAAGTAAGAGAAGAAAGAACATATAATCATAGCAATGAAATAATAGTAAACATAATCTTATTGTACGGCACTTAGAGGATCATCCTAAAACACAATCCTGAAATAATGGGAATTTACTTTTAGGATTGCAACTCCCAGAAGTCCCAAGCCAGTAGAACGGTGTATTCTGAGTGTTGGCATGATCCTCATTTTATTTAAGTTGTTGCAGAGTTCTCTTTGACTCTCTCATTGCAATGACAACCACTTCATCAAAGTATCTCATAGGGTTGACTTGAAGCAAGCAAGCTACATGTCAGTTTCATTGAAGCTGGATCTACACTGCCCTATATCCCAGGATCTGATCCTAGATTATTGATCTGGATTATATGAGTCTAAACTGCCAAATAATCTTGGATAAACAGATAATCTGGGATCAGATTCCGGGATATAGGATAGTGTAAATCCAGCTGCCCCAAGTTCCCATGATGAGATGGGACAGGGTATAAATAAAGTTGACTTAACTTAACTTACTTTTTGAATAGAATAGCTGTGTTTCTCATTACCACGAGCAAGTCAGAAAGGCCTGCTTCTTGTTGAAACAAACCACAAGAGGGAGCAGTATTTCCTCTAGCATGTGTATAACTTTAATAGAAAACCTGCAATAGCCAGTTAATATACTTATTCTCATAAAGGCAGTATGATCATTAGTGACATTATACATTAGCCATTTCAATATTGACTCATTATTCTATGTATTTCCAGGACAAGTTGGCACCATGAGGAGGGGGTTTGATACACTGAAGACCTAACTTTCATTATTGCCAAGAGACGTCAACAAACAATAGGATGAGGATAATCAACTGTGTCTACACTGGTCAGTCAACAAATACATCCTTTATATTTCAACCATGCCTGCTTGTCTTGGAAATACATAGAATAATTAGTGAATATTGAAATGGCTAATGTATAATGTCACTAACTATCCATAATGACTGGAAAATGATGGAGTTGGTTTATGCAAGTTTTCACATTTTCATTTAAAAATGTGCACTGTTGTTAATATCTGTGCATGCCTGGCGGTTTTAAGTTCAAGATGGAAAAAGTCAGTTCCACATAGAAGAAGGAACATCTACAATCTTGGAAACTACAAAATAGCAATAACCATCATACTTTCCCTTATCCGATTACTACAGGTTGCATATCCCATATGCATAAATCTGAAATCCAAAATATTTCAAATTTCAAAATTGTTCACATTGTTTCTGAGATAGTGACACCTTTCCATTAGTTTATGCACAAAATTATTAGAAATTGAAGCTATGAAAACCAACTAAATTTCATGTTTGGACTTGAATCCCATTTCCAAGATCTCATTATGTATATGCAAATATTTGAAAATCTGAAAAAAAATCCAAAATCCCAAACATTTCTCATTCCACGCACTTTGGATAAGGGATACTCAACCTGTACCATCTAGTCAGCTTTTGCAGTCATTGGTTTGTGCTAATAATACCTCTTTTTGAGGTGCTTCTTAATCCTTGATTCTCACCTTTAAGCATTTTGACAGCAACCGTTCGGCAAGTAGAAGCCTTGTCAATTCCAAAGGCATCGGCTTCAATGACTTGGCCAAATGCTCCCCGTCCAAGTGGCTTACCTGAATGCAAAGAAGAAGAAAAGAACTGGGTAATTTTTTATATTTCCGTGATTCAAATAACCACTCAGTAAACCGGGCCTAAACAGTAAGCTACAACAAAAAAGAATGAAAGAACACCGGGAGAGCAACCAACAAAAGCAGAGTCCTACCACTTCAACCTCTGGATGACAACATCTGCAAAGATACATATGGCCAAGCTTCCAGGGACACTTGTACTATACCACTTTTTCATGGAATCAGAGACGCCATTGACTACCTTTTTCCTGGGTGACTTGCCTCCAACTTCTTTCTCTCAGATTTGCTGCAAGATCCTTCTGCAAACTGATATTCCAGACTAAAATGGAATTATCTTTAAATTCTGCTTCTGACCCTTAAATATCTAAAGCTGACTTCTGGAAACATCTGGTTTTAAAATCCCATTTTTTGTTGTCTTTAGAGGGTCCTGGAGGGCATAAAATTGGTCTTCGTACTAGCCATCGTTGACCACTTCTGCCCTTTGTTATACTAGCTGGTATGTGATTCTTAAAAGAGATATCTGTTGTAAGGGAAAGGAAGTCGTTCTTTTGAAAGTATGGCTTGTATTAGACAAGTTTCTCTGTCTCAGTGGAACAGAACAAAAATGAAATCAAATATCCCATTAAAAACAATCATGTCTAGACAATTTATCAAATATGAGGCACTGAAAAGGAAAGCTTGTTTAGAAATGAGAATCTCTGATGAGAAACCCCAGCCTGCCAGCCCCACCAGTGTGCACATATATTATGATTGTTCTTTGATGATGGAAAAGTATCTTGGAACATCTCAGGATTTCTTCTATTATTATATTAGGGTTGGGTTCTTGTATTAACAATCTATTTAAAGTATTAGAGTTAAGTCATTGTATTGACAGTGGGGTTCCAGTAATAGGGCTTTGTTAAAATAAAGCCAATGTGGTGTAAAAGGTAAAGGTTTCTCCTTGACATTAAGTCTAGTCATGTCCAACTCTGTGGAGTGGTGCTCATTTCCATTTCTAAGCTGAAGAGCTGCCGTTGTCTGTAGACCTCCAAGGTCGTGTGGTCAGCATAACTGCATGGAGCACCATTACCTTCCCACCCGGGCAGTACCTATTGATTTACTCACATTTGCATGTTTGTGAACTGCTAGGTTGGCAGAAGCTGGGGCTAACAGTGGGAGCTCACCCTGCTCCCAGATTTGCACCACCAACCTTTTGGTCAGCAAGTTCAGCAGCTCAGCCATTTAACCCACTGCACCACTGAGGGCTCCCAACATAATATAGTGGTTTGAATATTGGATTACAACTCCAGAAATCATGGTTTGAATCCCTGCTCAATCATGCAAACCCACGGGATTTCCTTGGATATTTCACATTTCTCTCAGTCTCAGAGGGAGGCAAAGGCAAGAAAAAAAGCCGATAGGTTTGCCTTAAAGGTAAAGGTTGTCCCCTGACATTAAGTCCAGTCATGTCTGACACTGGGGGGTGGTGCTCATCTCCATTTCTAAGCCGAAGAGCCAGCGCTGTCCATAGACATCTCCAAGGTCATGTGGCCGGCATGACTGCATGGAACGCCGTTACCTTCCCGCCGTTACCTTCCCGCCGTTACCTTCCTGCCTTAGCGTCACCATAATTCAGAAATGACTTTAAGGCACACCATAACAACCTCAATTGTTGAATAGTTATGAGAGCCAGCATGATGTAGTGGTGTTAGTGTTGGACTAGTGATCCAGCAGACCAGGGTTAAAATCACTCGTTGGTCATGGAAACCCACTGCATGATCATTGTGAAGACAGATTATCTGAGCTTCAGAAGAAGTCTTCTTTGAACAAATCTTTCCAAGAAATCCCTGTGATAGTTCTTCCTATGCATCACAGTAAGTTGAAAATGACTTGGATGAATCCAACAACAACAAAAATGAACACTGATAATATCCAATCCATTTGGTAGGTTTGGTTTATGGACATAGCAACTGTATTTAGACTGGGAAATTTGATTTTTAAACTCTTTGAGAGACAACGCTGAGTGACTAAACTAATCCAATCGCACCTAGTTTAAGCCAATCTTATGTATGTATTTATTTGACACTTTTTTCAGTCTGCCCTATCTCTACAGTCAATCTAGGAATTTCTTACAGATTCGGAAGTGCCAACATATACATGTTGGGGTTTGTTTTCAAGAGGAGAATGCACTGGGTATTGACTACACTTTGTAACACATTTTTTGTTCCTGGGTTATAAATTTTGTAATTGGTTCTAGCATAAAAACATGGAAAAGGTTTATTAAACTGCAAAAAACGTTGTTTTTGCGGGACATCCTGCAGCACATTTTGTTATAGTTTTTCAGTGAATCTCTCATAGTCTCAACCAATTCAATACAGCTTGTGGCAGCCACAAAAATGAAGTTTCTGAAGTATAGGAACTACTTTCAAAGTAAGTACTGCACAATTAAACAGGAAATAAATAACACTTTTAAATCAGGAACATAATTTTTTTCCTTTTTTTACATAATAATGTGTATCACATGATCCGCAAGTCAATATTCAACAAAGCAGCAGTCCCTGAAATGTATCCAGATTACATTTCAGGGACAGGGAACAGTAAGCATACCTAGTTTGAGTCTTTCCCTAGGAAACTCCCACTTGTTGGCATCATAAGGAAGACGTTCACTCTGCTCATCTAGAGGGACTTCATCTGGATCCATGATGATGGACAGGTAACCGGTCTTTAGTTCTCCACCATTGGCCTGGGAAAAAAATAGGATCATGGCTAATTAAATAAAAATATCCTCACTGGTTAGGTATCAGGCAGTTAGGCAACATGCAGTTGACCACATTTACTGGTCAAACCAGGGTCTGGAACATTCTTGTTATTTAGTTCCCAGAAATGCAAGCATCTTATTCCTTTCACCAGCTGCACTGCAGGGCATGTGCCTACAAATCATTGCTAATGACTTGCTTTAATAATATCTGAAAAATGGGGATTTTTTTTTTTTTGTCCACCAAGTGCCTAGTCAATTAAACGGCAAGCCTTTCTATGTCCTCATTTCCCAGCAAGAATGTGATGGTACCACAAGAAGAAAAAATGTAGCTGTTGATTTAAAGACAATGCAAGAAACAACACAAAAGAGAGCCCATCACTTTTCATTTGTCATGCAAGATTGAGGCTGACAGGGACAGTGGGAGAAGGGGTTTCGTTACCCGCTTCACGGTCCGCAGAATGATGACGAGGAGCAACCAGAAGAACATGGCAATTACGGCAGTTCCAACCAGAATAATGAGCTCGAGGTTCGTTTTCTCATCAGTCCCTGGGAAGAAACAATTGAACAGTTCACTAGGAGGATATCAGAGTCTGTTTGAGGTAGGTCACAAGTTGAAGCTCTGAAAGGAGTTACTTGTTCAGGAACGACAACCTGAGAAGCCTCACACATTGCAGCCAATGAAGACAAAAGCATGTCAAAAGGGGAAAATATTATCTGCACCTTCTGTACACCACGTAATCACTATGTAACCATCACTATCACTAGAGAGCCAGCATGACATAGTAGTTTGAGTGCTGGATTACAGCTCTGGAGACTAAGGTTCGAAGTCCTGTGTAGTCATGAAAGCAAGTCACGCACTTTTAAGCTCTTCTTCACTGCCATATAAAATCCAGATTACCTGCTTTGAACTGGATTATATGGCAGTGTAGACTCATATAATCCGGTTTAAAACAGATAATGTGGGTTATCTACTTTGATAATCTGGATTATATGACAGTGTAAAAGGGGCATCAGTCTCAGAAAAACTCATGGACAGGTCACTTTAGGGTTGCCACAAGTTGGAAAGAACTTGAAGTTAAATAACAGCAACACATCACCATCAAAGGTAAGCAAAGCCATGGTTGTTCACCTGATTGGCCAATATATTCTCAGATTGCTCTTCTCTATTGAAATACATATATAAACGGTTCGGGCCCTGCCTATCTCCACAAACACATCTCCTTCTATGAAACAGCGCAAACTCTAAGATCTTCTGGGGAGGCCCTCCTTTTGCTCCCACCACCGTCACAAGTACGGTTGGTGGGGATGAGAGAGAGGCCACCTTCTCAGTGGTGGCCCCCTACTCTGGAATGCCCTTTCAAGGGAAATAAGACAGCCACCATCCCTCCCCTACTTTCGTAATAGCTTGAAGACCTGGTGGTTTCAACAAGCCTTTGAGAATGACCAGTTCTAGTCCAGCCCAAACATTGTTGAATATGGCCTTGCACTTTTACCTATTATCCCGGTAATCCCTCTAATAGGCCTTGGAAATGAGCATCCACAGACCCGTACCTGCTGTGGATCCCCAAGTGTTTTGGCCTACAACTCCCAGAAATCCCAGCCAGTTTACCAGCTGTTAGGATTTCTGGGAGTTGAAGGCCAAAACATCTGGGGACCCACAGGTTGAGATCCACTGGCTTAGAAGGACACTGCCTCACTAAGTAGGACAATTATAATGGGCTCGTAGCCCAAGAACACCACCTGATGTCTTAATTTTAATGTAAGGGGGACCATCGAGTTTACACCTGATCTAGCTATTGGATAGAGACAGGAATAGCTCAGGAGCAGAATACTTTTATGAGGAAGGTCCCCGGTTCAAACCCATCATCTCCAGATTGCACTGGAAATAGTCTTGTTTGAAATCCTGTAGAATCTCTTGGCTGATAAAGCAGAGCAGAAGTGGAGAACCTGTTGTCCTTCACAAGTTGATCACCACGTCCACTCTACTTTAGCAGGCAGAGGTTCTCATCTTGTGTCATGTAGCCAGTATCATACAATGGGATATTGTTTCAGCATTATTACACAGAACCTGATAAGACAAGTCCTCAATTCTCCCATTTGAAACAATGCCACTTGCATTTCTTATTACTTCTTAAACATTTCATTTAGATTCCACCTTTCTCATAACACAGGATCCAAGATGGCTTACAGCAAATTAAAACATTTCATTTTTTAAAAAAAATCAAAATATGCTAGATTATATTTAAACAAGTCACATCTGTTAGATAACTGAACACATATATTTACATGGAGGACTATTTACAGACACTTTCCAGCCAACTAAAATATGTTACATGACACCTCACTTTAGTATCTTGCTGGGGACCTATAAGAATAACAGGATATAGTTTTGGCTTGCTTGATCATAATAATTTAAAAACCAGTGATTTATCACACCAGGCCAAGGTTTTTCTCACTATTTGAACAGTACTTAAAATTGTATCTAGAGAGAGGACATTAATATTTACAACAAAAATGTGACCTTAGTTATTTGACAAGAGGATGAGAGGTTTCAGTTAACGTAGGGCCTTACTTATGCAAAACACTTCTTGAGTCAGGAGAATAAAAGCAAGACCATCCCAACTATTAGGCAGAAATCACCTAGGCAGATGCCTCCAATAGCAAAATCTAGTGTTTTAATTGATAGGATTATTGCTAGATTCCATTAAATCAATGAGATTTATTCAAGAATAAATTTATGACTGAGAAATTGATTCTGTATGTCTGTTCTCAGTGAAATTTCGATCTAAATGCCTTTCCACACAGCCATATAACCCAGAATATCAAGGCAGAAATCCCACAATATCTGCTTTGAACTGGGTTATCTGAGTCTACACTGCCATATATTCCAGTTCAACTCAGACAAGGTGGGATTTTATTCAGCTGTGTGGAAGGGGCCTAAGTTAATAAAGTATTTTTTATTGTAGAATAAAGTTTCATGGGGTATTGCATGGTGTTTGAATATTTTAAATTGCTTTTAATGCTGTTAATTATTCATTTCAAATAAAGAGTATTAGATTTAATTCTATTTTAATGTTTATAGTCCTTAAAGCTTTTGCCACTGTTCACCACTTTGAGACTCTTTTGGAGAAAGAAAAAAGTGGTATAAAAATAAATAGAAATATAAATGCTGTATATAATAATAATAATAATAATAATAATAACAACAACAACAACAATTCATTCACTGGGACCTATTTGTGTGTGCTTTCCTGCCCCAGGTGCCAAATACCTTGTCTGGTCTGGATTGTGGGCAGCGGGATGGGGGAGGTCATTAATGGTTCTATAGCTTAGGCAACAAAGAGTTTTGACTACATAGACATTACTCAATGTAGATTTGACAGCACTGCTCTCTGTATACTTTTACAACTTCCTAGCCTTTTCCCTTCTGTCTTCTCTTTGAACTTGGCACTCCATGGCATTTGTTTCTTGCAACACAGCTTACGCATACCCTATTTTTGCAACGTTGGTTTCTATCTTTCCCAATTTCATTTTGCCACTTAGGCATAGTCCATCCACCAGAGAGTACAGAAAGGGTACAGAGAGTACAAAAGGGGCCACAGTGGTGCAGCAGGCTAACCCGCTGAGCTGCTGAATTTGCTGACTTTAATGTTGGCGGTTCAAATCTGCGGGATGGGGTGAGCTCCCACTGTTAGCCCCAGCTTCTGCCAACCTAGCAGTGTAAAAACCATGCAAATGTGAGTAGATCAATAGGTACCACCTCGGTGGGAAGATAAATGGCGCTCCATACACTCATACTGGCCACATGACTTGGAGATGTCTATGGGCAATGCAAGCTCTTTGGTTTAGAAATGGAGATGAGCACTACCTCCCAAAGCTGGAGATGATCATCACCCCTCAAGAGCCAGAAGGGGAAACCTTTACCTCATCTGTGTTTCAAAGGTATTCAATGTTTGCCTTGTGTTGTATCTGCCCTAAGTCCTCTCGGGGAGATAAATAAAAATACAAAGAAAGTATTATTATTATTATTATTATTATTATTATTATTATTCAGCCACCTTCTACACTGCCATACAAAATCCAGATTATCTGCTTTGAACTGGATTATATGGCAGTGTAGTATCATATAATCCAGTTCAAAGCAGATAACGTGCATTATCTGCTTTGATAATCTTGATTATATGATAGTGTACAAATGGCCTCAGTGTAAACATGGATCAAATCAAGCATAAAAACATAAGACATAAGAAATCTTTCCCATTGCACAGCGATACCAACCTTCCACTTCAAAAACTGCTGCCGCTTTTGTGCAGCCCAGAACATTGCAGGCACGGCAGGTGTAGATCCCTTCATCCTCCTTCCTTACCCTTCGAATGGTTAGATTCCTGTTCCCATCTTTGAAAATAATACCTTACAGAAAAGAGAAGCAACACAATTACTCTTCTGTTGCTATTGTCTGTCCAGATTACATTTTGTTGCTGAGCGAGAGACATTGAAGCAGATACATTTCGTATGTTTTCTTTTTAAATCTCCAAATGCATATGAAATATGGTAAGGCACATTCAAGGAACCCTACTCCATATCTTTTGTTCAAATAACAGAACATGGGAAATGGATGCACATCTTAGGCCCCTTCCACACGGCTGAATAAAATCTCACATTTTCTGCTTTTCACTGGAATATAAGGCAGTGTGGACTCGGATATCCCAGTTCAAAACAGTTATTGTGGGATTTTTTTTGTGTTGATATTTTAGGTTATATGGTTGTGTGGAATAGCCCTGAGACTGAGCCAGACTCAAGCTCCCAAACTTGCTATCAGAGATGAGAATTGATCATGGACAACTTTTAAAAGTTACTTTTTTGAACTCCCAGCTCCCCCTTCACCCCAATCATTGCGGGAATCTGGGAGCTGTTGTCCAGTATAGCTTGTCCTGGGTCATATTTGGAACTGAATGACTATTTGCTATTAGTTTTTGGCTGAAAATGGAAAAATTACACAATGGCCAGCATTTTGCACAGTTTTTTACCTAATATTAACACATCCTGGTATTCTTGAGGCAATTATTCTGCACCAAAATACATGGTTTCTTTATGCAACAATTGTGGGGGGTAGTATAAACAGTTTCCAGATCGGTATATCTATGTGTATTCAAGATTTTTATGAAAAAGCCAGCAATTTTGCACGCAGTCACACACATAATTCATATGGCTATCTGGAAATGTATTTTGTGCAAACCATTATACTTATGCAAAACCCAAGTCACATATGCCAAGCAAATTTAGTGATACAGTTGCCGTCAGCCACAGTTAACTTAAAAGTACAAAGCAACAACAGAATAGCAACCATCGGGAAACTTCCAGGAATCCATCTAATTTTCCTTTTATCATAAGAAGAATGAAATAGGTAAATTCGAGGTATGATGTTCATGTATTAACTGGGTGTATACAACAGGGATCAGATATTATAGGCTCTGCTCCCAAAATTACGTTATGCAACACAATTTTTGTTCCTGGGTTATAAATGTAATTTCCTAATTGTTTCTATCATAAAAAAAACATGGAAAAGTTTATTAAACTGCAAAAGCTTTGTTTTTGCGGGACATTCTGCAGCACATTTTGCTACAATTTTTCTATGAGTATCTCACAGAGTCTCAACCAATTCAATATTGTTTGTGGCAGCCATAAAAACAAAGTTTCTGGAGTATAACAACTACTTTCAAAGTAGGTACCGCACAATGAAACAAGAAATAACACTTTCAAAGCAGAAACAGAATTATTTTCTAATTTTGTTACATAGTGTTATGAGAGCTACCACTATAGGGTTCCCAATTGAGAGGACAGAATCTACTGCTTCCAGCATACACTGTTCAGACTGGGCAAGGAATGGAGTTGCTCACCTGCCCGTCTGCTCCCATATTCCTTAAATAAGCAGAGGAACAACAGCTAACACACAATATGATCAGGCAGGAGAAACAACGTAATGTGAAAGATGCTTCCTGCACAAGAAATACCCAAAGCATAATCAAATTCAATGGGGAATCTTACATAAGCAACTTGGCAAGTGAACCTGCTAGACACAATATTCAATCTCACCTGAATCTTCAACAAGAGTTTCATTGTTTTTAAACCAGGTGATGAGCGGGGAAGGAATTCCATGTGCTACACACGATACTTGTATTGTTTCGCCAATATTTGTTGTTTGATTCTCAAGGTTTCCCATAATAGTAGGTGCCACTGGTTCTGTTTGGGAAAGAGAAAATTAATCATCAAATTTTTTTCCAATAGCAGTTTTGGAATCACAATCTTAAGTCATTAAGTTGTCAGATTCCACCTAAGATATTGAATTAACTAACATGGCCTATTTTCAGTATCGTGAATAGCAACCAAGTATCTATCATGTAAAACATTGCTGGGACCAGTTTCGAAAGTTAGAGAAGTTACACAACATCTACACAATAAATTCCATAATGTCATTATATTGTAGAAGTGCTTCCTTTAATTTTTCTCTTCATTCTCCAGCTGTTTTGCTTCGGTACTCTCATGTCGTCTACAAACCAATTGGATTAGAACAGTGGTTCCAATCTTTTTTTTTGACCAGGGACCACTTGTCCACTGACCACTCTCCAACATTAGTACCAAAAGGATTATGAATCAGTTTTTGGTCAACTTTAGATTCCATTTGGTTATTTGGGGTGCTGATTCAGAAAACTGCACTGGATAGACCATATCAGCTATAGTTTCTGATACAGAACATATGCCATCCAGTAGTTGCCATCTACTTCCCCACAGAAAACCATATTTAATAATCAAGAGCTGATGTGGTAGTAGGAATCTTTCATGGGTAGTAAGCCTCTCCCGTCCCAACATCCCCATTGCCTTGGCACAATAAAGGGGTTTTGTGAAACCAGTAGCTCTCGCTGCAGTGTGATTTTGAGGCAACAGTGTAGTAATGATGATGCCGCAGACCTTTTTTTTTTCTTGTGGACCACCGGTGGTCCATGGGCCACTGGTTAGGAACCACTGGACTAGAAATTCAGGCCCCTTCCATGCAGCTGAATAAAATCCCATATTAGCTGTTTTGAACTGCAATAAATTGAGGTGTGGACTCAGATAACCCAGTTCAAAGGAGATATTGTGAGATTTTCTGCCTTGATAT
The DNA here is from genome assembly GCF_037176765.1 of Anolis sagrei. Classification (NCBI taxonomy): domain Eukaryota; kingdom Metazoa; phylum Chordata; class Lepidosauria; order Squamata; family Anolidae; genus Anolis; species Anolis sagrei. Next base: position 73,815,236 of record NC_090025.1, on the reverse strand, counting down.
TCTGGGTTATATGACTGTGTGGAAGGGCCCTCAGATGAAATTCTCCAGATACTCATGTACAGCCAAGTCGTACAGAGTGTTCCTTAAAATATCAGAAGTGCACTGGTTAAAACAGCAGCAATTCACCACTTCTGCTCTTCCCAAATATTCCAACAATTATTAACTCAAAAATATGCATTAAAAGTGCCTATTTAGAAAGCAGATATTTTTAAATTTGCATTCAAAAATGTGGATTTTTGTAGTTTTTAAAAATAACTGAACATTGTATTGATGAATAATATGCAATGACATAAGGAAAAATTAAAGTGGCCATAAGAAGTTAGGTCCACCCATCCTTGAAGCCTGGAAAAGTTACATTTTCCCATGAAAACATCCAGAAACCCCTGCTAGTTTGGAAATTATCCATTGTTGGCCGAGAAATATGGGATCTGTGGTTAAAAAAGAAATTCAAGCTCTGTCCATTCCTAATCATATTGTGACAACGCTTCCCTTCTCACTGAACAGCAAGAGCATACCTTGAACAGTGAGATGTTTGACAAGGCAATGTCTCAATTTGGTCTTTTTGTCTTGCGCGATGCACACATAATCCCCGGTATCTTGGAGGGAGATGTTCTGGAGAAGGAGCTCCATGGTGACATTTTCCCCGTTGGCACTTGAAGCTGTGGCGCTCAGCCGCTGAAGAGCATCCAGGTTCTTGCAGACAGGCATGGGAAGCCTGCCAAGTCTTGTCATGGAGGCCCGAGGGTTCAGCTTAAACCAGGTCAGGTTCTCAAAAGTGAGTCTGTCTGCCGTGCATCGCAACGAGACATTTTGCTTCTCAGTAGGCTGGCCTTGGGGCTGAAGATTAATTTCAAGGCCTCCTGTGAAGGAAAAAAAAGAAATTATTGGGAGAGATCGAGAGATCATCCACCATGCCCAGAGATCTCCACCATGCCCATAGACCTCCAGTGGTTTTCTTATGGAAATGTCCAGGCAATGTAATCATTTTGAAAACAGATGGATTTCAATCCTTGTATGTCACTATATGAGCATCTTAGAGCTTGGAAAAGGTATTCTTTGCTGCTGCTCCTACACTATATAATCCAGATTGTCAAAACAGGTAATTCACATTATCTACTTTGAACTGGATTATATGAGTCTATACTGCCATATAATCCAGTTTAAAGCAGATAATCTGGATTGTATATTTATTTATTAATTTGCCGTATTTATATACTGCCTTTCTCAGCCCGAAGGCGGTTTACAGTCGGCACAATTTGATGCCCCCAACAACATAAATTACTATTATAAACAATTAACATTTAATATAAAACCAGTAAAAACATAAGTCCGCAGCGTCTCATTACTTAAAACATTTTCCAATCGCATCATCCAGTCTAAATTTGCCAGTTACACTGCATTTGCAAAAGCTTGCTTGAAAAACCAGGTTTTGACTTGTTTTCGAAATGTTAGGAGGGAGGGCGCCAATCTAATGTCCCTAGGACCCTAGGAAGGGCATTCCACAGCCGAGGGGCCACCGCTGAGAAGGCCCTGCCTCTCATCCCCACCAAACACATTTGCAAAGATGGCAGGAGCGAGAGCAAGGCCTCCCCAGAAGATCTTAGGGTCCTAGAAGGTTCATAAGGAGAGATGCGTTCGGGCAGGTAAGCTGGGCCAGAACTGTTTAGGGCTTTATAGGCTAAAGCCAGCACTTTGAATTGTGCCCAGTAGCACATTGGCAGCCAGTGGAGTTGGCGCAGCAGAAGAGTTGTGTCCTTCCTGATTCCTGTTAGTAACCTGGCTGCTGCCCGTTGGACCATTTGGAGCTTCCGAACAGTCTTCAAAGTATATGGCAGTGTAGAAGGGACCTTTGTCTAGATCAGTGGTTCTCAACCTGGGGTCCCCAGATGTTTTTGGCCTTCAACTCCCAGAAATCCTAACAGCTGGTAAACTGGCTGGGATTTCTGGGAGTTGTAGGCCAAAAACATCTGGGGACCCAAGATTGAGAACCACTGGTCTAGATGCTGATGGATTGCTACTTCCATTAGCTCTTCATAGATTGCTGTAATGATATTACTAATGGGCCATTGCTGAAATCAAAAAAGAGGAGGAGAAGGAGGAGGATGATCTGGAAGGCCACACTGTTCCTACTCCAGTACGATCAGATAAGGATTTTAGTGCATTTAATGAAACTGGTTGAGATATTATTTGTAAACCCCTGTGAAATACTTACTTGAAACATGAAAAGAGATCACCCTCTCGCCTTCTCCAGCTTTATTACTAGCCACGCATCTATACAGAGCAGATACATTTGCAGCTTGAATGACGAGAGTGCTTACCGTCTACAAGAGAAAGAGGCAATGCAATGTCAGGCCATGCTGGGGCTGAATCCCACACAATAACTCAGCTGTAGCTACCCAGGCTATTATAAATTCCAGCCCAACACAACCTACCATTGTTTGAGTATCCTGTTTGCATCTGAAGCTTACATGACCTGCTGCTTACCCATTCTGGCAAACAAAAGTGAAATTGTTTAATTTTCCTAAAACCATCTTGCTACAATTGTCAATAAGAGATCTCACTTTGGCCAACTGAGAGCTTAACATTTTAAGTAAAACCCAAAATAGAACACTTTCTTCAACATTCCTTTTGGCCAACTTGAAGCGTGTTTATACAAAAGTGAATCTCATGGTGTGCTACATGATTTATATTCTAATAATTCAGTCAGGAATCCAGTCTTCAGTTGCAATCCAAAGCACAGTTACGAGTGAACAAATCCTACTGGACACAAACTGGGACCTAACTCTGAACGAATTTCCATAGATTCTGTTCTTTGTCTTGGTAAATTTATTTATTTATTTCAAACATTTGTACCCCACCCTTCTCAATCCCCTGGGGGGGGGGGGGACTCAGGGCGGCTTACATCCGGCACAATTCGATGCCATTACGTATAAATAATAATACAGTAATTACATATAAAACACAGTAAATTAATTTTAAAATTAGTTTAAAAATAAAAAGTACATTAATGAAAAGTGCAATAATACTGGCTGTCTAGCCTTATGTAGAAACAAATTCAGTGAGCACAACACAATCGGAAGCCTGTCCATAGTCCATTTTCCATAACATTATCATTATTACCATTGTCAATTATCTGCCAACTACCCCAAGGCCTGGTCCCATAACCATGTTTTCAATTTCCTCCTGAAGGCGAGGAGGGATGTTGTTGACCTGATTTTGCTGGGGAGTGTGTTCCACTAGTGGGGGGCCACCACCGAGAAGGCCCTGTCCCTCATCCCCACCAAGCGTGTTTGCACCAAAGGCGGGGCTGAGAGCAGGGCCTCCCCAGAAGATCTTAAACTTCGAGGTGGGACGTAGAGGGAGATACGTTTGGACAGGTAAGCTTGGGTGGAGCCGTATAGGGCTTTATAGGTCAAAACCAGCACTTTGAATGCTTAAATGACATCTGCCATTATGCAAGGTGATATAGTACAATCACCATCCATATGGGGGCAAGTATCCACGGTTTCACCTATCCTCATCTGACAAAATATGTCCTCTAGAAATCTTCTAGGTCCTCCAGTTGATTCTAAAGTATGTTTCCACCAGAAGCTGCCACAGAGTTGTGTCCAGAGTAACTCTATTGTAACTCCCAGTAGAGATCACTCATTTCAGTAGGGTTTGCTATTACCCACAGTTTCATATTTCCTATGGTAAATTCAAGAACATATCCCCCATGGCTACAAGAGCTGTACTAAACAGTGAAATCATTAGAAATCCCTATTACTGTGGGGTTTTTTTTAAAAAAAACCTTTAATTTTCAATGTTTTACCATTGTTATTCTATCTTTTGCATATTTTAAGTATGATATGATAAGATAAGGGATTGATTTAGGTGCATACAGCTGAGCAGCAGTACAGGACAATAAAGACTGCCCAAATATTAGTGAGTATTTGCCAAGAATCTCTATTTATAATATTATAATGTAATACAGTATAATACTAGTAATAATAATTCAATATTATAATTATAATTATATATTTAATTACATGTAATATTACTAATAATATTACAATATAATGGTATAGTGCAATATAGTAATATATACTGATATTGTACTTTGCTAATAATATAATATTGTATGAAAATATATTTTGTAAGCCGCTCTGAGTCCCCTTCGGGGTGAGAAGGGCGGCATATAAGCACCGTAAATATATATAAATAAATATTGCAATATTTGAAAACTAATTCATTTTAATATGCAATACATGAGTAAGGAAATTACATTCATCATGCTATTTGTTGCCCTACTTTGTTGATTTCTTTTCTTCCTTTTTGTGTGAAAAATGATCGCCATTGATCAGAAAGTAAGATGCGGTAAAGGATGCTTTCAAAGGAAGCATTAAAAAGTAAGAAATTATTACTCACTAGATCAATGTTCTTGCATGTTTCATTGTTTTTCAAATGTACAACAACAACAACAAAACTTTATTTATATACCACTCTATCTCCCCGAGGGGACTCAGAGCAGTTTATAAGTAACATCATCAATACATACAGAGTAAATAACATAAACATTAAATTAACAAAGCAATATAAGCATAAAAATCACAATAGCACATATATATTTAAAATAATTCCCAAAATAATTCAAGGCAATTTAAAAAGGCTGGGCTAAGGCTAGTGCAATTTCTAGAGGGTCCGGGAAATTCAAAATTTTCTATCTGGGCAGTTTCAACAGAAAGGAGGAAACCATGAAAATGAAAAAAATCTGGCTACCAGTATTTAAAAACTCTAAAATCAGTACAGTAAATAAAGAACAACACTCAGAAAATAGGAGAATTCCAGACAGGAAACAATCAGGGCCAGCTAATGCCTCCCAACAAAGGATTTCCCCCAGGCAGGAAACAATCAAGCTTTATAATACTACTACTACTACTAATAATAATAATAATAATAATAATAATAATAATAATCTTCATTTATACCATGCCACCATCTCCCCGATGGGGACTCGGAGCGACTTACATCGGGCCAAGCCCAAACAACATATTACATCAAAATAAAATCAAAACATAAACAACAAGCAACATCATCAAAATTACATGGAGAGAAAAAAATACAATACAGCTTTGAAGCTGCAATGCTATTCAATGCTAAATAAGGTGGAGAATTGCAATATTTACACTTCCCTCAAGCAGACAAGAGTTATTTCTCCCACCTTGGACATTCAACAGATATATAAACCTCACCTGCCTAGTTTCCAACAGACCTCACAACCCCTGAGGATGCCTGTCATAGATGTAGGCAAATTGTCAGGAGAGAATGCTTCTCGAACATGGCCATACAGCCTGGAAAACTCACTGCAATGATTCTGGCCATGAAAGCCGTCAACAACATATCTATCTGCTGTTCATAAAGCTATTTGTAATGCATGGCTTCCAAGCTTTGGGCAGGATTGTAAGTTTTTTAAGCCCATCACTGACCTGGATGCCTCTCTGTTTCATGGTTATGATTCTATGTGTTTACAGGAGAATGTCACATTTATATAGGAGTTCTGCCCAATTATTTGTGGGCACAGTTGTTTCTACAGTGGATTATTGGTATCCATGGAGGTTTGGTTCCAGGAACCCAAGGATACCAAAATCCCATTATATACAATAGCATAGTAATACCAGGTAAGCCACTAACTTAGATCTGTTTTGATTTCTTCAAAGAACATTGCAAAGACAGAAAACAGATGACAAGCTCACCTTCCTTTTCCCAGCAATAAAAGCAGATTGAGGTTTCATGATTTCAATCTGATTCCCACCTCTTCTGTCAGTTATATCTTTCCATTTCTTACAGGAATAAGGGTTGTTTCCCTGTCCAGCTTGGCTGCAAGAGAAAAGATGACCGAAAAATCACACTTCAAGAGTTTGTATGCCTTAGGAAATGATGAAATAGGCATGTGCACAAAAGAGAGAGAAGCACAGGACAAAAGTGGGTATGTAAACTTAACAACAGAAATTAGTATGGGAACATCTGATGCCGTGAAATACTGAAACTAATCCAAAATCTGGATGAATTAAGAAACACTTATTTACAGGTAATTTTGTTACTGAGGATGTATTGCTTCTTTGCTGTGTTGCTTTACAACAGTTTACACAGGGATTCCAACAGCATTCATCCAGATTTTGGATTAGTTTCAATATTTCACGGCATCAGATGTTCCCACAATAATTTCAGGAGAGAATGCTTCTAGAACATGGCCATACAGCCCAAAAAAACCTACAACAACCTACTGATTCCGGCTGTGAAAGCCTTCGACAACACAGTAAAGAGGGACTTTGAAGCAGTAACACTATCTGCCTTTCAAAAATAACATTCCAAGCTCTGCAAGGGGGCTATGAGCCCACTTTCGCTAATGTCCACAAAACTGGGCCACTGGAGAAAAAAAGGAGGAATGCTATCAGCTTGGATGGATTACCCTAAAGAAATGGGAAATTCAAAAATTCAAAAAACAGAACTCAATGAGTACTCAAAGTGTGATAGAATATGTTACGTGCCATTGGGAAAACAATAATATTTATGTGTCATTACTCCAATGCTGGGGAGGGGAATGACAGAGAAATGGGACTCTTAAAAAATCTCTTACAATGTATAGTATCTTGGAAAATGGCATGGTTTATTGGAATTCCATCCAGTGGCAGTGCATTCCTTGAATGAGGACATAATACAACATTTTGTACTACTTACCTATATAAATAAAAATGTAATGTTCGTTTGTGGGATTAACATAACTCAAAAACCACTGGACGAATTGACACCAAATTTGGACAGCATACACCTATCAACCCAATGTATGTCCTTCACTCAAAAAAATTGATTTTGTTTTTTGGGAGTTGTAGTTGCTGGGATTTATAGTTCATCTACAATCAAATGGCATGATAGAATTGAACCAAACAGGCCATACAGGACTCCCATGACCAACACCAGAAGGGTTTGGTGAGCATTGACCTTGAGTTTGGGAGTTGTAGTTCACCTATATCCAGAGAGCACCATGGACTCAAACAATGATGGATCTGGACCAAACTTGGCACGAATATTCCATATGCCCAAATATGAACACAGATAGAGTTTGGGGGAAATAGGCCTTGACATTTGGGAGTTGTAGTTAATGGGATTTATAGTTCACCTATAATCAGAGTGTTCTGAACCCCACCAATGACAGAATTGGGGCAAACTGCCCACACAGAACCCCCATGACCAACAGAAAATACTCAAGGCCATGCAGTCCAACTCCCTTCACGAGAGCAAGAAAATGTAATCAAAGCCCTCCTGACAAAGACCCATCCAGCCATAAATATAGATAGATATGATTCACACACACAGAGATATAGTATCATAGATTTGAAAGGGACCCCTAAAGAAGGACAATATGTTGCATGTTCCAGAGTAGGCAAACCAGACAATCTCCACATCAACACAAACAAAGAAACAGCAAGAAATACTGTTGACGCACAAGCATAAAGAAATTACATAAATTAGAAACCAACACTTTCTTGTTACTTTATTTTCCAGATCACAGGACTGGGCCACAGCAACGCGTGGCAGGGGACAGCTAGTAAAAATTAAAATCAATCATGCCCAAATTTCTGAGACATTGCCACTACATAAAAATAGAAATTCCCAGGCCCTAGAGGGAAATTCCTTCCTTATTATGCTGAACAAGCCAACTCAATCAGGATATTGACAGTGGGGTAGTAGGGGGTGTCAGCAGCTATTCTGAGAACAAACCTCCATTCATAAAATGGACAATTTGAGTTAATTTAGTTCGAGAGGAAGACAGAGAGGAACGTAAAAATCATTGAGGTCCCTAATGGGTTTCTCTAGGATAGTGGAATGTAGGTAGGAAGTGTCCAGGCATTCTCAACCCCCCCCCCCCCCAACCCACCAAAGGAAGAAGATAGAGGAAGTTATTTTAAAACAACAACAGGAAGGCTGGCTCCTTTTTGGCTTCCTTTTTTCTCTTTTTGAAAAAGAAAATCCTAAAAGGAAGTCTGTCCATATGCAAAACAAAGATAAGGAAAGAGGAGAGACTGTCATTGGGAAGCTCATTCTATCATTCCCTGGCATCAATCATAGCACTTCCTCCAAGATACCCTTTCACACAGATAAGGGACAGTGTCAAATTCGACGGTGGGTTGACGCAAGAAAGCAACAAACAAACTGCTGCAAGCATAGGCGACAACAGCTTTCGGAACTAGCCACTACCTCAAAACACAAAACCCTATGCACCCCAGTTTGAATCCTGACGCATTAGGATTGAATCCTGCAGAAGTGAGAAAACATCTCACTTCTGCAGGCTGGATCCAAAGCTGACGCATTAGGATTGAATCCTGCAGAAGTGAGAAAACATCTCACTTCTGCAGGCTGGATCCAAAGATTGTGTTGTCATAGGTTTCATGGCCAGAACCACTGGGTTGCTGTGAGTTTTCCAGGCTGTATGCCTTCCAGGCTGTATGGCCACGTTCCAGAAGCATGCTTCTGGAACATGTCCATACAGCCTGGAAAACTCACACTAACCCATTTGCTTTGAGCTGGATTATATAAATCTACATTGCTACATTGCTATAAGGTTTTCCCCTGATTTTAAGTCCAATCGTGTCCGTCTCTGAGGATTGGTGCTCATCTCCATTTCTAAGAAGAAGAGTCAATGTTGTCCATAGACACCTCCATGGTCATGTGGCCAGCATGACTGCATGGAGTGCTGTTATCTTCCCGCCGGAGCGGTACCTATTGATCTACTCACATTTGCATGTTTTTGAACTGCTAATTAGGAAAGCCCCTATGCTAGAAACCTTCAAAAGGAACCTTAAAACCTGGCTCTTCCGTTGCGCTTTTGGTGAGTAGGTATACAACCTCATACCATTGCTTAGCCTCAACGTTTTGTCATTGTGGGAAAGCTTGATTTCACAATTCTCTGTTTTTAATGAGCCCTCCTCCGCGGATAACCTGCTTCTCCTTTATCTCACCCGAGTTTTTAATCAGTTTTCAATTAGTTTTTTTAATCATTACATGCAGCCTGCCCATTGTCACTGTGATTATGTTTACTGTACTTTTTATATTGTTATGCATTAATATGTTTTATGTAATTATGATGTTGTTGTCTGTTGGTTGTGTTTTCTGCTTTATTTTGCTGTAATTTGTTGTTTGGTATTGGCCTCATGTAAGCCGCCCCGAGTCCCCATCAGGGAGATGGTGGTGAGGTATAAATAAAGTTTTTTTATTATTATTAATTACATTGCTAATTTTGAATTACATTGCCATATAACCCAGTTCAAATCAGATAATCAGGATTTTATATGGTAATGGGGAGATGGTAGCGGGGTACAAGTAAAGTTGTTATTATTATTATTATTATTATTATTATGATTATGATTATTATTATTATTATTATGTAGACGAGGCCACAGAGAAATATATTGTTTTCAAGTGTGTTCAAGTGACAAAATTTATTCAGGGAAGATCTAAACTGGACATACCTATGAATTTATGAGAGTTTTGCTATTAAAACTGGTGGGGAGGGGGTTTGCTGTGGGGGAGACAAAGGAAATCATCTGCAACATCTGTGTGTGTGCACCAATCTGTTTTGCTGAAACCAAATCCCTTGTGCTTTCGCATTCACAACAGATTAAGAGGAAGTTTTGTCTACTGCCAGGAAAGGGTGGAAATAAATATTTTTATACAGACTTCGCTCTTCCTTTCTCCTATGATCAGGTTTATTATTCTGCTATGTTGGATAATAAAAAGCTATTTTAGTGAACTCTTTAGTCCACTTCTTTGAATTATTGGCCTCAAACAAGAAAAATGATGGATACTAAAATAGCAATCCTCAAAAAAGAGGATCAAAGATACAACAATGGGTAAATCATGTTGTACTTACTGAGGATTGAAAGTACATTCTTCTTCCAACTGCCAGTACCACTGAATCTTCACCGATGCTGGAACAGCATAGACTGTGCACGTTAACATTTGTGTTGAGCCGTATTTATAAGAATCCACAGGAGCCAAAAGAGCATTCTCTCCAATCTGAGGAACAACTACAGGTGGGGAAAAGAGATAAAGACATGTCTTCATTAATGGAGTCTTATAATTAAACTGCATTTAGTACAAAAAAATGAGAGTTGCAACAAAATGTGTGTCTGTTTCAGAGCCCAATCGGGCCCTATCTACACTGCCATCTAATTAAGTTTTTGAATCTCTGTTTTGAACTCGATGATATGGGTCTACACAGCCATATCATCCAGTTCAAAGCAGATAATCTGGATTCAATAATTGTGTAGATGGGCCTTTAGGCTGGATCTACACTGCCATATAATCCAAATCAAAGTGGATTATCTGGATTTTATATGGCAGTGTAGATGGGACCTTAATTTTATAGAGTGGAGAGTAATTGCCTCAATAATTTGTCAGCATATGTTGACCATGATAGGTGCTTCCTAAAGATTTTTGCATGTCTTGGGACTTTCCCCAGGCCTGTCATAGGCCTTTCAGAGCGGACCTATATCCCAGGATCTGATCCTATGTTTTCTGTTTATCCCAGATTATCTGGCAGTCCACATTCTGAAACTGGATTATACGGAAGTATAGATCCAGCCTTAAAATGCTACTTTTTCCAGATTGAAAGTCCGTAAATTCGGACAGATTATTAAAGGGGTCTGTCATAAAATAAAGTATAGGTAAGTAGGTAGATCAATGATTCTCAACCTATGGGTCCCCAAGTGTTTTGCCCTACAACTCCCAGAAATCCCAGCAAGTTTACAAGCTGTTAAAAACCACTAGTTGAGAACCACTGAGGTAGATAGTCACTAGACATCAGACAGTAATTGGCAAAGAAGATAATTCATGTGTGTGTATTTTTCCAGCGGGAAGCACAAGATTGGAAAGAACCTGCTATTGCCCAAAAGATAAGGTATCTGCTTTGAATTGGATTATACTGAAGATGCACCTGGCTACAATACGGAAGTGTAGACACATATCATCCAGTTCAAAGCACATAATATGAATTCAGAGTCTAGGGGCGGATCTAGACAGCCCTTTTATTGTGGAGACTTCTGCAATAAAAAGGGAGCTCTCCAGACAATGTCTGGACAATCCTGAATTAATTCACCACAAACCAGGAAAACCCTGGTTTGTGGCGAATTAATTTGATAGTGGGTTTATTCCACGCCTTCTTGGAAGGCATGGGATAAACCCACTACTTCTACTAAATTAGCCCGGAAAACTGTGGGAATTCCAACCTCCTCCCCAAAAGCCCTACCCACCCCGATTTAAAAATAAAAGTATTTACCAACCTCCATTGGAGAGTTGCGGCAGTTCTCCTAGCACGTAGAAATGATGTGCCAGAAGAACTGGGGCGGGGGGGGGAGGAAAATCACACCTTCCCCCCACTTTGGCAGCTCCCCAATGGAGGCTGGAAAGCACTTTTATTTTTAAAAGGGATGTTTAGGGATTTTGGGGAGAAGGTAGAGTCTCCAGGTAGTCTCCTGGGCCACTCCTGGGATATGTATGGACAGGGCCCCAGGAACATCCGTGTTTTTTAAACGCGGTTGCTCCTGGGATATAGCCCTGTCTGGAAGGGCCCTGGGTTATATGGCAGTATAGATCTAGCCTGAAATACTGCAGAACAGGCCATGCATTCTCTATTCCTCCATTAAATGAACATTAATCAGGCTAATATCCTGAATTTCCTACAAAGCTACCTTCACTCTTCCATACAACCAGAGATATTGTTGTCCCATCCCTGTCCGCACAAAACAAGCTATTTTTGTAGAAGCAGCAGACAATAATTTCCCCAGCAGCCAAGTGGAGGAGAAACATGAAGTGAGAAGCTAGACAGGACAGCGACGGGAGGGCAGGAAGGATGGGAGAGGCATACAAGGACATCAGAGAAGGGCTTGGTAAAAGAGCACCCTGAAGACAGGAAAAGAGCAGGACACAAAGACAAACACACATGCTGGGAAAACTGAAAGCATCATCATCATCAATACCGTCATTTTAAAAAACCTACTTAACCAGAATTTGAGTCTGATGAAACCAAGTATTTTGGGATAAGGTTTTACCATTCACAGCCAGATGAAAAGTATGCTTTTTCTGCTCCTTGTCTATGGGATTGGTCAGCACAACAGTATAATTCCCAGCATCTCTTTCATTTGTTTGGGTAATTGTCAAGGTGTAACCGAGTTTAATGGTACGATTTGCAGTCATGACATTTCCATTTTTAAACCTGCAGAAAAAAGAATTGGTCCTTTGTTAAGGTTGAATGGCAATGCATTTATACAACATAGATATAGGATCCCATTTGTACCTTTTTTATTTATTTCATGTCAAAAGCATTGCATAAATAAATAAGTATAAAACTAATAAAATAGAGGGAGCACAAGCAGCTAAATAATTTTAGATCAAAAACGGGCAACAGTGACAGCGTTGTCTGTAGCTTTAAACAGTTCTTCCTCTGTGCATGAGGCAGGGCATTGTGGGCAAGCATGCAGATGCGGAGTTGTTTGTTCTGCTCCACAGTCGCACAAGGTGGAGGACTCTTCTAAGTCAGGGGTCCTCAAACTAAGGCCCGGGGGTCAGATGCAGCCCTCCAAGGTCATTTACCCGGCCCTCGCTCAGGGTCAACCTAACTCTGAAATGACTTGAAAGCACACAACAACAACAACAATCCTATCTCATCAGCCAAAAGCAGGCCCACACTTCCCATTGAAATACTAATAAGTTTATATTTGTTAAAATTGTTCTTCATTTTAATTATTGTGTTTTAAGTGGGACTTTTTGCACTACAAATAAGTTGTGTGCAGTGTGCATAGGAATTCATGTTTTTTTCAAATTATAATCCGGGCCTCCAACAGTTTGAGGGACTGTGACCTGACCCTCTGTTTAAAAAGTTTGAGGACCCCTGCTTTAGATCCTCAAAACAAGTAGTTACTGAGTAAAACTATATGCTTATTACAGTGACCAGCATAATTAGAATATTATAAACTAAAAACTTTTCAGCTTCTTTCACCAAACTGTTGAAAAAAACATCAAAGAGTCCTCCACACAGCCATATAAACCATAATATCAAGGTAGATAATCCACAATATCTGGTTTGAACCGGATTATCTGAGTCCACACTGCCATATAATCCAGTTCAATGTGGATTTTGTACAACTGTATGGAAGTGGCCAAAGAATACATTTTGCTTTAAAGGCTTTCGTTGTTACAATGTGTCAATCATTGCAATATTGACCGAGGCCCCTTCTACACTGCCAGATAAAATCCAGATTATCTAATTTGAAATGGATTATGTGACGATGTAGAGTCAGATAATCCAGTTCAAAACAGATGTGATTATTCGCTTTGATAATCTGGATTATATGGCAGTGTAGAAGAGGCCTATAGCTGGATCTTCACTGCCCTATATCTCAGCATCTGACCTCAGATTATCTGTTTATCTCATATAATCCAGTTCAAAGCAGATAGTCTGGGATCAGATCTTGAGATACTGGGCAGAGTAAATCCAACCATTGTCCAATTGTTTCTTTTAAAAATTTGATGTGTTTTCATTTGTATGATGGTGTTTATATTTAATTGTTTTTTATTTACTATATATCCGCTTTGGTGGTTTTATTGATAGTGGTATAAAATGTTTTAAATAAAATAAAATGAAACTGTAGCAAAGGAAATAATTAGAATCACTTTTAAAAGGAAAATCTTTTCTGATTCTTACCATTTTACATCCGGTGATGGATAAGCTTTGAACAGCACTGGAATTTTAGCAAGTTCGCCCACTTTTACCTCCACCAAGGATGGCATTCTTCCCAAAAAGATGAAAGGCTTTTCTGTTCAGATTTGAAAGAAAACAAACAAATCAGAATATTTTCTTTTTCCAGAAATGCATGCTGTCACGTGGCTCATTTGTAAAGACAATGGGCATCCTATCCCAAAACAATCGAGACTGCTGAAATACGGTGATTTTTCTTAAAGGTTGAGGTGATATCATCAGGCTATGCTTTACTCTGGACTATCAGAAATCACGTCCCAGCATTTTAGCTAAGGCATTTTAGCTAAGGGAGCCCCCAGTGGCGCAGTGGGTTAAACCCCTGTGCCGACAGGACTGAAGACCGACAGGTCACAGATTCGAATCCGGGGAGAGGCGGATGAGCTCCCTCTATCAGCTCCAGCTCCTCGTGCAGAGACATGAGAGAAGCCTCTCACAAGGATGATAAAACATCAAATCATCCGGGCGTCCCCTGGGCAACGTCCTTGCAGACGGCCAATTCTCTCACACCAGAAGCGACTTGCAGTTTCTCAAGTCGCTCCTGACACGACAAAAAAAAGCTAAGGCTGTATAAAATCCACATTGAACTGGATTATATGGCAATGTGGACTCAGATAATCCAGTTCAAAGCAGATATTGTGCATTATCTGCCTTGGTAAAAGTAAAGGTAAAGGTTTTCCCTGACATTAAGTCCAGTTGACTCTGGGGAGTGCTGCTCATCTACATTTTTAAACCAAAGAGCCAGTCTTGTCCTTAGACACCTCCAAGGTCATGTGGCCAGCATGACTACATGGAGCACCATTACCTTCCCACAGAAGTGGTCCCTATTGATCGACTCGCATTTGCATGTTTTCAAACTGCTAGTTTGGCAGAAGCTGGGCCTAACAGTGGGAGCTCACCCCACTCCTTGGTATTCTGCCTTGGTATTCTGGGTTATATGACTGTGTGGAAGGGCGCTAAGATCAATGCTCCCTCTACACTGCCATGTAAAATCCAGATTGTCTGCTTTGAATTAGATTATATGGCAGTGTAGACTCAAGTGTATTACCACTCACAAATGGGTAACATGTTGATACTATATATCATCCAGTTCCTTACTGTAGGTGCATCTACACTGCCGAATGAATGCAGTTTGATACCACTTTGTCTACCATGGCTCAGTGCTATAGAATAATACAAGCTGCAGTTTTACAAGGTGTTTAGCCTTCCCTGCCAAAAAGTATTGGTGTCTCAGGCCACATCTACACTGCCATATATAATCCAGATTGTCTTGAACTGGATTATATGGCAGTGTAGACTCATATATTACAGTTCAAAGCAGATCTGATATGATAATGACGACAGGATTTACACAACCCTATATTCCAGGATCTGATTTTTAAAAGACCGAGGAAATCTTGGGGTTCAATCTAATAAGCATCTTAATGCTTTTTCACAAGTATCCAACAGATATAAATCCTGAGATGTGCCTTACCATAAATTATAACATTGATGCTGCTTTTCCGAGTCATTTGGCTGCTGGAGACGGTGCACCTGTATTGACCTCCATCATTTAAGTCCACACTGTCTATGGTGAGATTGCTGACAAACTTCTTCTCTTCATTGCTAGGCGAGGTTATAACCCCATCCCGGATTATAACGTGCTTGTTCTGTAATACAGAAATAAAAATAATTCATTCCCACCTCGCCCTTTCAGATTCCCTGCCACTACATATAGGAAATCCAGTGGGATTTGTTTACCAAGGCTGGATCTACACTGCCCTATATCCCAGCATCTGCTTATCCCAGATTATTTGGCAGTGCAGACTCATATAATCCAGTTCAAAGCAGAACATCTGGGATCAGATCCTGGAATGTAGGCCCCTTCCACACAGCTGAATAAAATCCCACATTTTCTGCTTTGAACTGGAATATATGGCAGTGTGGACTCAAGAGAACCCAGTTCAAAGCAGATATTGTGGGATTTTCTGACTTGATATTCTGAGTTATATGGCTGTGTGGAAGGGCCCATACAACAGTGTAGATGCAATCTAGGTTGATCTCAGAGCACAAAAGACAAGACTTCTCTCCAAGTAATAGCTTCTCAACTACAATAGTAAAGGTAAAGGTTTTCCCTGACATTAAGTCTAGTCGTGTCCAACTCTGGGGGGCGGTGCTCATCTCAATTTCTAAGACGAAGAGCCGGTGTTGTCCATAGATGCCTAAAAGGTCATGTGGCCGGTATGACTGCATGGAGTGCCTCCACCTTCCCGCAGAAGTGGTTCCTATTGATCTACTCACACTTGCATGTTTTCTAACTGCTAGGTTGGCAGAAGCTGGGTCTAACAATGGGAGCTCACCCTGCTCCCTGGATTTGAATCACCAACCTTTTGGTCAGCAACAACAACAAGTCTTGGGAAGTCTGACTTGGCCACGGTAGTCCATGCTCTGGTTACATCCCATATAGACTACTGCAACGCGCTCTACATGGGGCTGCCTTTGAAGACTGTCCAGAAGCTTCAAATGGTCCAACAGGCAGCAGCCAGGTTGTTAACAGGAGCAGCACTCAGGGAGCACAAAACTCCTCTGATGCGCCAGCTTCAATTATTGCAAGTTTGCTACTGGGCACAATTCAAAGTGCTGGCTTTAGGCTTTAAAGCCCTAAGCGGTTCCAGCCCAGTTTGCCTGTCCAAACACATCTCTCCCTATGAACCATATTAAGATTGTCTGGAGAGGCCCTGCTCTCGGTCCCACCCCCTTCACAGATGTGATTGGGGGGAAATGAGAGACAGGGCCTTCTCAGCGGTGGCCCCTCTGCTATGGAACGCCCTCCCCAGAGATATTAGATTGGCCCCTCCCTCCTAACATTTCAAAAGAGAGCCAAAACCTGGTTGTTTGAGCAGGCATTTGCAGATGCAGTGCAACTGACGAATTGAGATCCATGGAACAATTGGATGATGGGACGGAAAAATGATTTTAGTGATGAGACGCTGAGGAATTGTGTTTTATGATTTTTATTGTTTTATCGCTTTTATATGGTTTATATTATATGTAAATTTTTTACTGTATTGTATGTTGTTGGGGGCACTGACTGCCAACTGTAAACTGCCTCAAGTAACCTTCGGGCTGAGAGGGGCAGTATATAAATATGGTAAATAAATAAATAAACAACAACAAAACTTTATTTGTATACCGTTCTATCTTCCCGAGGGGACTCAGATTGGTTACCAAGTAACATCATCAATATATACAGAGTAAACAACATAAACATAAAATTAACAAAACAATATAAGCATAAAATTCACAATAGCACATATATATTTAAAATAATCCTGCCTGTTCAAGGCAAATTTAAAAGGCTGGGCCGAGGCTAGTGCAATATCTAGAGGGCCCGGGAAATTAGGTGCAATGCTGTAGCAGGCAACAACAATAGTAAGTATAGTCTATGGCTGTTCATTTCCGGGGTCTAATAAGAGGAAGTGACCTGGATAATTGTTAGAAAAAGATATGGTCATGTTCAACAATATCGGGGCTAAGCTAGAACTAGTCGATCTCAAAGGCTTGTTTAAACCACCAGGTCTTCAAGCTCTTACGAAAGGGGTGGAGGGATGAGGTCTGTCTTATTTCTCTAGGAAGGGCGTTCCAGAGGCGGGGGCCACCACTGAGAAGGCCCTCTCTCTCGTCCCCACCAACCGTGCTTTTGACGGTGGTGGCAACTAAAATCTAGAGATACAAAATAATTAAATTAGATATTTTAAAAGACCCATAATTTGTTGTCTTTCTTTTAAAATGAAATACTACCTTGTTTGCTGCTGCCTTCTTTGCTGGATAGTCCCAGTCGAACACAACCCCCATATTCAGCTCAGTCCTTGCAGTACAGTTTAGAGCTAATTTATCTCCTACTGCCAGCGCAACATTGTGTGGAGGGCTCATGGTAAGATCATAGATTCTGTATCCTATGGGAGAAGAGGAACCATTTGTGCAATTATTCAGGACATACACAGAGAGATAGTTCTATAAGAAACTTTATAAACAAAGCACTTCCAAAGTATGTAATGGTTAAGCATCCCTTGAAATTCTGAAATATCCCAAAGACAGAAATTGCCTACATGGGTGGCTGATAAATGACATCTTCACTTTCAGATAGCTAAATGTACATAAACTTTGTTTTATGCATAATAGTATATATGAAGGTAACAAGAAAACCATCTAGAACTAGAACGAGCCGACAGTAGCTGGGTTTACACTGTGATATAAAATGCAGATTATCTGTTTTGAACAGAATTATATAGTAGTGTAATTATATGGCAGAATTATATGGCAGATGGCATCCTTGAAGTGACTGGCTTGACCTTGAAGGAGCTGGAGGTGGTGACAGCCAACAGGGAGCTCTGGCGTGGGCTGGTTCATGAGGTCACAAAGAGTCAGAAGTGACTGAATGAATGAACAACATATGGCAGTGTAGACTCATATAATCCTGTTCAAAATAGATAATGTGGATTATTTGCTTCAATAATCTGGATTATATGGCAGTGTTGATCCAGCCAGTGTGTCTCTACCTGGGATGCTTTGGGCTAGATCTACACTGGCATACAATCCACTTCAAAGCAGATAATCTGGATTTTATATGGCAGTGTATATGGGGCTTCAAGGAAGATAGATGCCAGCACATGCAATAGGAGCGTAGGTTTGGGTCCCTTCTACACTGCCATATAAAATCCAGATTATCTGCTTTGAACCATATTATATGGCAGTGTAGACTCATATAATCCAGTTCAAAGCAGATAATCTGGGTTATCTGATTTGATAATATGGATTATAGGGCCCTTTGTCTGTGGTTCTGCTTTAAAAACTCTCTGCAATTGTGTTTGTTTTCGTGTTTCTTTTTGGTTTTTGCTTTTGGATCATTTTGTTTGTTTGTTTGCTTGCTTGTTTCTTTTTTTCAGTTTTCTCTTGTTCAAGTTTTGCTTATGTGCATGGGGTGGGGGAATGTTTAGTGAATAGACAAATGCAGAAATATGGATCTGTAGTTTTTAAGTATGTTATGTTTGCTGTTTTTTCTGCAAAAACTAATAAAAATGTGTTTTAAAAACTTTCTGCAATTATGCTTTGAGACCAACAACTCTTGCAATGTCTGATTTCTTTTTGGCGGGTGGGGAGGCTGTAACTCCCAGAATTTTCCAATCAGGATGACTATTACTTTATAAACCGCATTGAGTCGCCTGCTAAGGGCTGAAAAATGCGGTATAAAAATGAAGTAAATAAATAAATAAATAAATAAATAAATAAATAGAGGACTAGCTATCCACTGCCATGTGTTGCTGTGGCCCAGTCTGTGTATATGTGTTGTGTGTGTGTGTGTGTGTGTGTGTATATATATATGGTTTTTGCAAATGTGTTGTAATGGGTTTTTTGGGGGGCTTTTAAAGTCCCTTCTGCTGTGTTTTTCAGTGTTTTTATGAGTGATGGTCACTTGTTGGCCTGATCGGTGTATTGTGTCCAAATTTGGTGTCAATTCATCCAGTGGTTTTTGTGTTATGTTAATCCCATAAACAAACATTACATTTTTATTTATATAGATTGTGGGAGTTGAAGCCCATACAGAGAAACTGCTCCATGCCCTGAAAATCTGTATATTGGAATATTAATCTCTACATGTGAGAGGTTCTTCGAAGTCCTGCTGCTTCCCTTCACCCACCAGCCCACTTCTTTGCTTGTGTTTTTTCTGTCTGTCCTGGCTGCCTCTCTCTTGAAACCCAGCTACAAGCAAAGCAGCTGGAGGATGTGGTTTCACAGGAAGTATTCAACATCCTTCTCACACCTATTGTTTCTTGGATTTCAGTTGCTACCACCTTAGTGACTTTGCAGCTGGAAGGCATCAACACCGGGCAAGCCTTACATGAGGCAGAATGAGGTAATTGCCTTGTGCAGGAGATGCTGAGGACCAAGTTGCAGATAGAGCTGCGCATGACATACCACCTAAAGTTGGATCTAAGGTAAAGGTAAAAGTTGTCCCCTGACATTAAGTCCAGTCATGTCTGACTCTGGGGTGTGGTGCTCATCTCCATTTCTAAGCCGAAGAGCCAGCGTTGTCCATAGACACCGCCAAGGTCATGTGGCCAGCATGACTGCATGGAGTTGGATCTACACAGCCAAATATCCCAAGATCAGATCCCAAATTAGCTGCTTACCCTAGATTACCTGGCATTTAGACTCATATATTCTTGTTCAAAGTAGATAACCTGGAATCAGATCCTGGAATATATGGCAGTGTAGATCCAGCCTAAGATATTTTGCTATCTGACTTCAGGCAGGACAGAAATTGTTGGATTTCAGGAGAAACTACTTTTTGTTGCTAGTGGAATTGAAATTGTTCTATTCTTTATCTCTAGTCCTCATATGGCCAATTAGGTCCCTTTAATTACATTGCCATATAATCCATTATCAAACCAGATAATCCACATTATCTGCTTTGAACTGGATTATATAAGTCTTCTTGTTGTTGTTGTTTATTCATTCAGTCATTTCAGACTCTTCGTGATCTCATGGACCAGCCCACGCCAGAGCTCTCTGTCGGCTGTCACCTCCCCCAGCTCCTTCAGAGTCAAGCCAGTCACTTCAAGGATGCCATCCGTCCATCTTGCCCTTGGTGCCCCCCCCCCCGTATATAAGTCTACACTGCATATAATCCAGTTCAAAGCAGATGATCTGGTTTTTATATGGCAGTGCAGAAGGGGTCTTAGGAGCCTTCCACACTGTCCCTATATCCCAGGATCTGATCCCAGGTTAGAATAATGGAGTTGGAAGAGACCTCATGGCCCATCCAGTCCATCCTCTTGTTTATCCCAGGTTATCTAGCAGTGGGGACTCATATATTCCAGTTTAAAGCAGATAATCTGGGATCAGATCTGGGATAATAATATAATATGAAGCTGATGTATCTGTATACAAAATGTTTTAAATGGTTAGTCAGAAAAAATAGTATTTGATTGAGATGACTTCTCAGAGGCCCCTTCCATACAGTTGAACAAAATCCCACATTATCTGCTTTGAACAGGAATATATGGCAGTGTGGACTCAAATAACCCAGTTCAAAGCAGGTATTGTGGGATTGTCTGTCTTGATATTCTGTTGAAGGGCCCAGAGTCATCTCAATCAATGTGGCTCCATACTGTTGCAATGCCCTTTCTTACATTGTATGAAATAAAATAGCAACAACAGG
Source organism: Anolis sagrei (assembly GCF_037176765.1). Lineage (NCBI taxonomy): Eukaryota > Metazoa > Chordata > Lepidosauria > Squamata > Anolidae > Anolis > Anolis sagrei. The sequence goes on along the minus strand of NC_090025.1, from coordinate 73,794,246 downwards.
TATATATCTTACCTAAAACCACCATGATGTACATCAGGGACTGATAACTTTCACCATCTATCTTTGCTTTGCAGAAGACGAAGCCAACATCACTGATCAAGCTGGTGGGAATGGTGAACCCTTTCTGACTCTCCCAGGTTCTGGTTTTGCCATCAGGAACAAACACTTTGTCTGGATACATCTGCATGGATATCACAATAACAATCAGTTAAACTCATCATTTTTTTCTAAAAGAAGGTAGGTAGGGAAGCAGGAAATATGATAATATGTGTCAGTGCGTAGAGCTGAAACACTATCAAAAATAACATTCTGGTTTATCTTACCGTATAGAGCGAAACATTCAGATTTGATGTAGACCCAAGGCAGGGAATCACCACAGTTTTATTTTCAGTTATGTAGATCACATCTGGTTTTTCACTGGCTGATTTCAAAAATGGAGATCTATAATCTGGGAGGTCTGTAAAATCTGCAAGATGTAAATAAACAACACTAGTTTTTGCTAAGTGCTACATCACAGAACATACATCAGAGACTGAAAACCTTCACCTTCTATCTTATTGTTATTGTTTCTAAGTAGAAAAATGGAGCATATACTTAATTTGCAATACATCTCACCACAGCATTCTATTCAGCGGCATTTCTTCCAGCTTTGTTGACTTCTGGTGCTGAATACCAAAGAAGTCAACGCATATTACTATATAAAGCTCCAAGTACAGTTTTGGTCTAACTTACCTATCTGAACGTATCTCTCCTTATGAACCATATAGAACATTAAGATCTTCTGGGGAGGCCCTGCTCTCGGTCCTGCCTTCCTTGCAGATGCGTTTGGCGGGGACAAGAGACAGGGCCTTATCAGTGGTGGCCCTTCGACTGTGGAAAGCCCTGCCTAGGAATATAAGATTGGCTCCCTCCCTCCTGACTTTTCGAAAGGTGAAAACCTGGCTTTTTGAGCAGGACTTCCCAAATACGGCATAGCTATACGAAATCATGGAACCACTAGATGACGCAGTTGAATATTGACTTGACATGGAGATGCTCACGATAATGTTTTAAAGACTTTGTATGGTTTTTTAATATTCTTATATTGTATGCTAATGTTTTTAACAATACTTTATTATTGTTTTACTTGTTATAATTGTTGAGGAATCAAATTGTTGCCAATTGTGAACCGCTCCGAGTCGCCTCTGGGCTGAGAGGGGCAATATATAAATGTGGTAAATAAATAAATAAGTACCCACTATAAGAGAGAAATGTCCATACCAATATGAGCAAGGAAATTTCTTCTCTCACAAAAAAATAACAGATATGCAGAGGCCCTTTACAGCACCATAAAAGAATTCAATTGCAAAGTTAGAAATAACTCCTATTTTGTTCCATAGAAGAAAAAAATTGTATAGGATTACTGTTTTAATCTTTTGTTTCCTTGTTTATTATCAAATAAAGGGAATTACAATACTAAACACCTTACCTTGTACATAGACATAAACACTTGCTGCTGTATGGTTGTCTTCGTAAAAGCATTTGTAGGCTCCAGTGTCATTGCCTTTTACATTGCTAACTGTGAGGAGCTTACAGTACACATTTTTCGTACAGTCTGTCACTGCCACACGGTTTTCAAAACTTGTCTGGTTGTTGGGCCAAAACCATTCCAAGGCTCTTTGACCACTAGGAGACAAACACAGGGGTGTAAAGATAAAAAAGGAACCCTTTAAAGATCATAATGAGCAATCACTAGTGGCCGAGTATGATCGTATTCCAGAGGTAGAGTCTTGGCAGTGAATCCTAAATGACTGTGAATAACGATTCTGGTTCTATATGGTCTATTATACGGAGGATATAGATTTCCAGATGGGAGGTGGTCACAACAAGGATTTACTTGTTGCACCTTCCTCTTGGCATGTTTCTTCCTTTCACCCTGTATTTGTGCCTCTTCAAAATCCATAGCACTGTTGGTAACTGCTGATCTTCAATTACAATGCTCAAGTTGTAAGTGGACATCTCCCATTGTGAATGAAGAATACACAGAGCTGTGTTCATTCATTGATAAACCACCACACCATTCTTTGAATAAGCCACCACAAACCAACAGCATCTCCGATAAAATGACCTCAAATAAAGTATAATTCAATAGAGTGTTCACTTAGTCAGCTGCCATTCATCTAGTGATACACTTGCACATATAAATAATATCTAATTTACATTTTTTGCGCTTGAATTTAATTTTATAACAGCTTTAGGTATCAAAACAAAGCCACATGAAACCATAATTAAGAACACAACCACAGGAAGATGATTTACAGTAAGCTATTAGAATGGGACACGGAAAAGGACCTGGTCAAAGAAAATATGATTGCTTGGGCCAAAGACTTGGAACACTCCATCCTGCTCCGAGAATGGGAAGATATCTGGAGGAAAAAGATTAGATATGCCACCTCGGCTGATATCACAGAAAATTGGTATAAAATGGCCTACAGATGGCATCTCACCCCGCAAAAAATATCAAGATACTACAAAGGAATAAACAGTAATTGCTGGAAGTGCGGCTCTGAACTAGGCACATACCTACACACCTGGTGGCAATGTAAGAAGGTAAAGAGATTCTGGACAGAGATCCATAAACAGATTCAACTGATAATCCAGACAAAATTTGATTTAAAACCCGAATATTATCTACTCCATCTAATAGACTTCGACCTGGACCTTAATTACGACAAAATTCTTTACCATCTAACCGCAGCAGCAAGAGCAGTGTTAGCGAGAAAGTGGAAACAAAAAGAGATACCCTCAGTAGAAGACTGGCTATTAAAAACCAGAGACCTGATGGAGATGGACTCGCTAATCTAGTATATGACAAAAACAAGAAAAGAAGAATGGATTGGGAACCAATGAGGTCATACCTAAGAGATAAGAAAAATATCTTACTAAACTACGAGCAGTAGGGTAATGGAAGATAAATAATATAAGAAGAAGAATACAGGTTATTAGCTATGGAATATCATCCGCCGACTATTTTGGAAGTCAAGCTTTTTTTAGCATCCCGCACCCCCCTCCCTTTCCTTCTGACATACCTCCCCTGCCTCCCTTCACTCTCCCAGTGATCCAGTGACCCTCCCCTCCCCCCCCTGCCCTGCCCCAGCACCCCATGCCTCCCTCGTGTCCCCGACTTTGTATGTATTTAATTGAAAATGCCAATAAAGAATAATTAAAAAAAAAAGAACACAACCACAGGCAGCTCAAGGATTGGAATTATGTATTATGTAATGGTTTTCCTATTGTTGTTACAACAACAACAACAACAACAACAACAACAACAATGTTATTTGTAGACTGCCCTATCTCCTCAAAGGGACTTAGGTTGTTGTACTATAGTAAGCTCAGGAGGAAGAACAATGGCTGTAATTATATTTTTTTGGTTTTATAGGCATCATACCAAACCATACCTACAAACCCACTTGGAGCCCTGCCATTGATAACGTAGTTTGTGCACATTTAGAAGACCTACAAGCCACTCTAAATATCTTTGCAGAAGCATACAGGAAGTTCAGCCTCTCACTGAACATCAACAAAACCAAAGTGCTCTTCTAGCAGTCACCAGCTAATCCCTCTGCAATGCCATAAATACAGCTTAATGTAAATACAGCTTAGAAAATGTTGACCATTTCTGCTACCTTGGCAGCCACCTCTCCACAAAAGTCAACATTGACACTGAAATACAGCACCACCTGAGCTCTGCGAGTGCAGTATTTTTCTGAATGAAGCAGAGAGTGTTTGAGAATCAGGACAGCCGTAGGGATACTTGTTTATAAAGCTATTGCCCTGTTATATGCCTGCGAAACGTGGACTGTCTATAGACATCACATTCAACTCTTGGAACAATTCCATCACCGTTGCCTCCAAAAAAATCCTGCAAATCTCCTAGGAAGACTGGTGGACAAATGTCAGTGTGATGGAAGAAGCAAAGACCACCAACATTGTAGTGATGCTCCTATGCTATCAACTCTGCTGGGCTGGCCACGTTGTCCGAATGCCGATCACCATCTCCCAAGACAGTTACTCTACTCCGAAATCAAGAACGGAAAATGGAATGTTGGTGAGCAGGAAAAGATGAGTTTAAAGCTAATCTTAAAAACTGTGCCATAGACACTGAGAACTGGGAAGCCCTGGCCCCCCAGTGTTCTAACTGAAGGTCAGCTGTGACTAGCAGTGCTGTGGAATTAGAAGAGGCACGAATGGAGGGTGAAAGGGAGAAACATGCCAAAAGGAAGGTATGTCAAACTAACCCTGACCAGGACCACCTTCCATCTGGAAACCAATGCCCTCACACGCAGATCAAGAATAGGGCTCCACAATCACCTACCGAACCAATACCAAGACAAAACATTTGGACGTACTCAGACAACAAGGGATCACCTAAGTAGTAAGTATCACCTACAACATGGAATTTCATTCTCTTGTAGTGAATACCTGGAAGGAAAATTTGGCTCTCTGAATTGGTTGCGACAGTGGTTAAAGGAAAACTCAGGTGCACCTACACTGCCATATAAAATCCAGATTATCAACTTTGAAGTGGATTATATGGCAGTGACCTTAACTCCTATGGCTCCATGCTGTCGCTATTTGTCTCTGTTGTCACAGGAGAAAGAGAATGTTCAAACTTGACATGATCAAGACATACTAGGACTTTTACAGCACAGACTGACTTTAAGGACTAGCTGTTCAGTAGAGAATGAGCAAGCAGATCAGATGGATATTGCAAAAATCACTGATGCATTTGCTCATATCAAAGCAAAAAGAAGCCTTGTTTGAACTGGAGTGGAAAAATTGCAAAATTTTGGCAAACACTCAGAAGTTATATAATTGGCTATTGATGTAGCAAAACTAATTTTGGGGAGAGCCAAATGGATTGTGCAGGTGGGTTTACTCCAAATTAGAGCTGCTCCTATGAGAAAGAGCTAACTTTTTAATTCTTCAGACACTTCCATCATGAAAGCATTCAAGGGAGATACAACTGAATGAATATTTAAACAAGTTTCTCTCTATATATATATTCTGACAGATATATAAAGGATTGTATGTGAACCAGTGAGGTGTATGGTTTAAGTGCTGGACTATGATTCTGGAGACCAAAGTTTGAATCCCAATTGAACCATGAAAACCTATTGGGTGACCTTGGAAAAGTCACTCTCTCAGCCTGGGAGGACAGATATGACAAATCCCTTCTGAACAAAACTTGTCAAAAGAAAAAAAAATCTGATGATAGGGTTGTATAAAATATTCTAAGTGTATATTATATGCATACGTGGATTCAATGATATCTCCCATTATTTCAACATTGGCAGGAGCCCAAACACAATATGATTTTTTGGTACTATTCCATTATCCGGGCGGAGGCCACTAGCGGCCACTAGAGAGAGAAGGACAGTCCATTTTATGGGGTGGGAGGGGTTGAAGGAGGAAACCCACTTCCCCTGTTTTTGCTGGTTGTTCCCCCTCCCCCCTTCCCATATCATAAATTAGGGACATGGGTGGGGGGAATAACAGGAAAACAGAGGGAAATGGTTTTCCTCCTTTAACCTCCATAAAATGGACTATCCTTCTCTCTCTAGCACCCTCTAGTGGCCTTTGCCTTGATAATGGAACAGTACTGATTTTTGTTTTCTAGATTCACAATTTGACATTTTTAGATTTCCACTAGCTGTGCCCTGCCATGCGTTGCTGTGGCCTATAGTAAAACTTATCAAAGTTGAGGTAGATATCTGGACTATTATGAAAGAGAGGTACCTACCTATTCCTTCCCCCTTTTCCTCCCCCCTTCTCTCCTTTCTTCCTTCTCTACCTCTTTCTTTCTTTCACTACTTGGTTTCATCCTTCTCTCTTTCCTTCATTCCCTCCCCCTTTCTTCCTTTGCCTTTCTTCCCTCCCTGTTTGCTTCCTTCTTTCACTTTTTATTTCCTTTTATTTTACCACCATCATAACAATAACAATAATGCAATGCATTGCCTCTGGGACCTGACACCTCTCCCATTCCTCCAGGGTCTCATAGGAACAATAGCATAATAATAATAATAATAATAATAATAATAATAATAATAGAAATAACAACCTTTACCCGCCATGTGTTGCTGTGGCCAATCTTCCCTCTTTCTCTCCTTCTTTCCCTCCTTCCTTCCTTCCTTCCCTCCCATCTTTCCTTCTCCTCTTCTTTCTCTATCTCTTTCCTTCCTTCCCCCTTTTTCTTTCTCTTCTGCTGTCTCTCTTTTCTTTCCTTCCATCTTTCCTTTTCTTTCCTTTTCTTCTTCCTTCTTTCTCTAACTTTCCTTCCTTCCCCCTTTTTCTTTACCTCCCTTTCTCTTTCTTCCTTCTTTCCTTCCTTCCTGTCTTTCCTAGATTTTGACAGGGCAGGAAGGGGCGGGGTGGGGTTTGGAGGTGGCGTGAAGTAAAAGGAGGTAAGATTGGGGTGGGGGAGTGATGGAGCGTGGGGTTGCGTGTGTGTGTGCGGCGGCGGGGGGGAGTGATGGAGCGTGGGGTTGTGTGTGTGTGTGCGGCGGCGGGGGGAGTGGGGTTGCGTGTGTGCGTGCGGCGGCGGGGGGAGTGATGGAGTGTGGGGTTGCGTGTGTGTGTGCGGCGGCGGGGGGAGTGGGGTTGCGTGTGTGTGTGCGGCGGCGGGGGGAGTGATGGAGTGTGGGGTTGTGTGTGTATGTGCGGCAGGGGTGTGTGTGTGTGCGGGAAGCGGCGCGGCGGGGCTTGGAGTGGGCATGGTTTCCGCAGAGGGAACGTTGGCCGGAAGGGCATGTGCGCGCGCCAGGGAACTTGCGGCTGGGCGCCAATGCGCATGCTCAGTTGTTTTGCCGTTTTGTGAGTGTGTTGTTGTGTTGTTTTTCATTTTGAGTAGATATGTTTGTACCTTGTGGGTTGTGTTATGGGCATGGGAATTTTGGTTAAGTTTCGTTGGGGGGGTTTTGAGTTTTGTTTTTTTGCCGTTTTGAGTGTGTTGTTGTGTTGTTTTTCATTTTGAGTAATATGTTTGTACCTTGTGGGTTGTGTTATGAGCATGGGAATTTTGGTTAAGTTTCGTTGGTTTTTTTAGAGTTTTATCCTTTTGCCGTTTTGTGAGTGTGTTGTTGTGTTGTTTTTCATTTTGAGTAGATATGTTTGTACCTTGTGGGTTGTGTTATGGGCATGGGAATTTTGGTTAAGTTTTGTTGGGGGGTTTTTGAGTTTTTTTTTTTTTGCCATTTTGAGTGTGTTGTGTTGTTTTTCATTTTGAGTAGATATGCTTGTACCTTGTGGGTTGTGTTATGAGCATGGGAATTTTGGTTAAGTTTCGTTGGGTTTTTTTTTAGTTTTATTCTTTTGCCGTTTTGTGAGTGTGTTGTTGTGTTGTTTTTCATTTTGAGTAGATATGTTTGTACCTTGTGGGTTGTGTTATGGGCATGGGAATTTTGGTTAAGTTTCGTTGGGGGATTTTTGAGTTTTGTTGTTTTGCCGTTTTGTGAGTGTGTTGTTGTGTTGTTTTTCATTTTGAGTAGATATGTTTGTACCTTGTGGGTTGTGTTATGGGCATGGGAATTTTGGTTAAGTTTCGTTGGGGGGTTTTTGAGTTTTGTTTCCTCGTTGGATGCCCCTAACAAATTTATATATATATATGTAACCATCTAGTGCAGGGGTCCTCAAACTAAGGCCTGGGGGCCGGATATGGCCCTCCAAGGTCATTTACCCAGCCCTCGCTCAGGGTCAACCTAAGTCGGAAACTACTTGAAAGCACACAACAACAACAACAACAACAACAACAACAGCAATCCTATCTCATCAGCCAAAAGCAGGCTCACACTTACCACTAAAATACTTATAAGTTTATATTTGTTAAAATTGTTCTGAATTTCAATTATTTATTGTTTTAAGTGGTTTTTTGACTACAAATAAGATATGTGCAGTGTGCATTGAAATTCATTCACGATTTTTCCAAATTATAATCCGGCCCTCCAACAGTTTGAGGGACTGTGACCTGCCCCTCTGTTTAAAAGGTCTGAGGGCCCCCTTGCCTACACTAGTCAAGAAAGTCACAGAAAGAAAATAAACTAATTTAAAACCTGTATTTGAAAGTACTACCATTTCTGTGCTTTTTCCTTACCTGCAAGTAATTTGTAGTGTATCGTTTTCAGTGACAGTAATGAGAGATTTTTGGGTGCTGAGTAATGGTGGATCCAGAGAAACAGGGGAGTCTGCAAAATATGAAAGATCAGTCAGTAAATATGTTAACGGAAACTTGCTCAACAGGGAGGATTATAGCAAATTATACATAACTTATTTGTACATTTAAGTGAGCATATACATCCATTTCGTGCATGTAAAGTGGAATTCTACTGTACACTACTCTGGCACAGGAGTTGTGCCATTTATGGGTTAAATTATGAAGGACAAAACATGTCCTTTCACATATCATACTAGAAATTGTGAGCTGTGTCATAACAGGAAGAATGGGCAGATGGTCAGAAGCTAGCAAGCCAGTTGTACAATTCAAACAGCTAGGGTGGAGTTCCTGTTTTGTTGCATTGCAAACTTCAAGGTCTAGCTAAAGGATATGGGTCATTGAAATGAAGTGAACTTAACTTCACATAATGATCTCATGCACACGGAACAACTGAAATCTTTTCTGGTTTTTGTTTTCAAATGCTTTTTTAACATAACTATGTTTTGCCTATGTTTCACTACCTTTGCTCAAAATCACTCAGAATTATTTGTATATGCCTCCTTTTATATGTAATGGTTTGAATGTTAGATAGGACTTCTTTTACACTGTCCTTATGTACCAGGATCTGATCCCAGATTTTCTGCTTTGAACTGGATTATATGAGTCTCCACTGCCATATAATCTGGGATAAGCAAATAATCTGAGATGAGATCCTTGTTTATAGGGGGTGTAGAAGAGGTCTATGAAGAAAAGGATCTGAATCCCCATTCAATCATGAAAACTGACTGAATGACCTTGTGCAAGTTGTACACTCTTTGGGCTCTTCCACACAGCAATATAACCCAGAATATCAAGGCAGATAATATGCACTATCTGCTTTGAACTGGGTTATTTGAGTCCACACTACCATATAATCCAGTTCAATCCAGTTTTGTGGAAGGGACCTTAGCCTCAGAAAACTAGTTGGCATAAGTCAGAAATGACTTAAAAGCACACAATATTACACATATCATATATTATACTATCTAAATTATAGATTCCTTTTTTTTTGCAAAACAACTACATTTGCATAGAGTGAAAGAAAATCATCAAACAAATAAAAATTAGGAAACAACTCAATTGTGATTTTTTTTTTAAAAAAATGTATTTTATACATGTATCTTGTGTTATTTTAAATTGCGGGGCAACTTCTCTTGTCTGTAAGAGAATTCCAAAACAGACTGGCAAAGCAACACAAATTCAATGCTATTGCATTACAAATGAACATTGGCAGGAACTACAACAGGTAACTACAGCTCCTTCCACACAGCTGTATGGAATCCACATTGAACTGGATTATATGGCAATACGGACTCAGATAGCCCAGTTTAAAGTAACCCAGTTCAAAGCAGATATTGTAGATTATCTGCCTTGATATTCTGGGGACCCTTTCACACAACTGTATAAAATCCACACTGAACTGGATTATATAGCAGTGTGGCCTCAGATAATCCAGTTCAAAGCAGATATTGTGGATAATCTGCCTTGATATTCTGGGTTATATGGCTGTGTAGAAGGGCGCTACAAGAACTTTTTATAACACTGGCTTTCTGTGATGTAAAGGAATAAGGAAGCAAAGAATAAAGCAACAGGAAAGTGCACTTTTTGTAACTTAATAATCTAATTTTAGTGACAGAAGTACAATGCAATACAATAGGAGTTATAAAATAGCTTTGGGAGGTTGCCGGGTACTCATGTGTTACCTAGTCCAACTTACACAAAAGCTAAAGGATGCCATTATACAACAAAAGGAAGACTCCAGCAAAATAACTGTATCAAAAGAGGTTAAAAGTAGGATCTTTCTATTTGAGTTGGAATAGGGTCAATGGGCTCCAGTCCCGGTCCAGATGCTAGTGAAGATATTACATTACATTGAATTTCATTATCCTAACACTGACGTTTTTTGTTTTTTAAAAAATACTTAAAACTCACCTCGAACCATGAGGAGAGGCGGGTAAGAAATATTATTATTATTATTATTAACACAACAAGATGAGTCCACAGCAGACATTCTGCTGGCTGTTGTATTGGATCACACGTCGGACACTTCCCAAGTGTCTAGAACTGTGTGATGTGCAGCTGGCAGATGGTAATTTTGTCAGCGCCGATTGTGTTTAAGTGCAGGCCAAGGTCTTTAAGCACTGCACCCAGTGTGCTGATTACCACTGGAACCACCTTGACTGGCTTTTGCCAGAATCTTTGCATATTATTATTATTATTATTATTATTATTATTATTATTATTATTGGGTTGTAGACCTCACTACCTCTGAGGATGCTTGCCATAGATGCAGGCGAAACGTCAGGAGAGAATGCCTCTAGACCATGGCCATATAGTCCAGAAAAACCCACAACAACCCAGTTTTTCTGGCCATGAAAGCCTTCGACAATGCATTATTACTATTATTATTATTATTATTATTATTAAAAAGTACTCTTTCCCAAATGAAATTCAATGCAGTTTTTAGAGCATTTCCCCCAGAAATAATGTGTTTGTTACATTGTTCACAGTCTTCCCCCACCTCCCCACTATCCTTACTGAAGATTTGAGCAACATGTTGACAATCAAGAACTAGAGGAAAGGAGAAACAGGAAGAGAAACCCGGTGATACCTTTCCTTGTGCAAAGGAAAATGGGGGAAAGAAAGCCCTGTATAGAACATGAGATTTTGGAGAAATGAATGTGCAATGGACAATCCAAGAGAAGAGAGAGACACATTCAGAGGAAGAGCATAACAAGATAATCACAAAAGACAAGACTGGAAACACAGGGTGGAGTGGGCACACAGAAGAGCTGAAAGCAAAGATTGAACATATGGACAGACACACAAAAAATAAAGAAAATGCAGAGAAAAGACAAGAGGAAGAGAACACCGGAGATTGAAGAAGCAATTGAGGATACATGAATAACAAAATAATTATTGCAGATGAAGAATTTGAAAGACAGTGAGAGGCTGAGATTGGGATCTAAAGAGAGAAATGCACGGTATAGCTAGGAATAAATGGAAAGAAGATGGGAAGTCAAAGGTAGCCTGAGCCAAAATTAATAGCATTCTTCAAATCCTGATCTGTACTATCATTTCCTCCAACATTTCAGTAAGCGCAGTTTTGGCTCAGAATAATAGTGAATGAATAATATATTAAGATATGTTTGTGCGGTTGTGGATAGGTATGCACAGTCACTAGAGGAAAGATGAACTGAAAGTCCTTAGTGGTTCTGAATGTGTTGCAGATGTGATTGCCCACTGTGTCCCATTTCTCTATCATATCATTTTGGAACTGTTTATTTTATTTTGTTATGTTATGTATTTATTTTGATGGTATTTTTGCTTTTCGTATTTTATTTTGCTGTACTTGTATTGTATTTTGCTGTAATGTTGGGCTTGGCCTCACGTTAGCCATCCCGAGTCCCCTTTGGAGAGATGGTGGTGGGGTATAATTAAAGTTTATTATTATTATTATTATTTTACATTGGATTTTTGGCTATTCAGAAGAAAAATGGACGAGTTGCAGACATGAGGATTCTCAGATAAACAAGTAAATTGGGAAGGAGAGGAGTTCTTCAAGCATGATGTCAGATTGGGGTGTTTATGAGGCATGTAAACCAGTTTTCTTCATGGCCCATCCAAATAAAGTAACAAAATTTGAATAACAAAATCTGTTCCTCATTTGAAAGTGTTATTTTCTCTTTAATTGTGTGGTAATTACTTTGAAAGTAGTTGTTATACTCCAGAAATTTTGTTTTGGTGGCTGCCACAAACTATGTTGAATTGGTTGAGACTCTATGAGATATTCATTGAAAAACTATAGCCAAATGTGCTATGTGATGTTCCACAAAAATAAAGTTTTTGCAGAGTTGCTGTAAATTTTCCAGGCATTATGGCCATGTTCCAGAAGCATTCTCTCCTGATGTTTCACCCATATCTATGGCAAGTATCGTCAGAGGTTGTGAAGTTTGCTGGAAACAAGGTAAGTCGGGTTTATATGTCTGTGGAATGTGAGGTTTGTTGAAAACACTTGCCTGGTTTCCAACAAACCTCACAAGCTGTGAGAATGCCTGCCATAGATGTGGGGCAAAACATCAGGAGAGAATGCTTCTGGAACATGGCCATGCAGCCTAGATACACAGCAACCCAGTGATTCTGGCCATGAAAGCCTATGACAACACAAAGTTTTTGCAGTTTGTAAAAATCACACAGATAATGTTAAAGAGATAAAATAGGTACAATACTGTAATTTTTTTACAAAAAAAGGGCAAATTAAAAAGCCATTAAAATTAATTCTTCCTATAATAATAAATAATAATAATAATAAACTTTATTTATACCCCGCCACCATCTCCCCAGAGGGACTCAGGGCGGCTTACATGAGGCCAAGCCCAACAATACAACAATGCAAATAAACATCAATATTCAATGACAGTAAAATCTAAATAAATAAAAATCTAATGTTCATTTGTGAGATTAACATAACTCAAAAACCACTTGGCGAATTGACACCAAATTTGGACACAATATGCCTATCAGGCCAACAAGTGACCATCACTTGAAAAACACTGAAAAAGACAGCAGAAAAGACTTAAAAGGCAAAAAAAAATACATTACAATGCATTCACAAAACCACATATATACAAATACACAAATATACACACACACATATACACAGCAACACGTGGCAGAGGGCCACAGCAACACGTGGCAGAGGATGGCTAGTGTAAATAAAAATAAAATACAAAAAATAATATAAATAAACACAATAAACACAATTTAAACACAAGAAAATAAATCACAGTGGGCAAGGCCACTGGTCATATTTCATTTAAAAATGGGAAGGTAATAGCGGCCAGAAAATAGATCTAGATCCACTGTAGATCTCTCTGTGATTTCAGAACATCAGGAAAGAATTTGTGTTTTCTAATAGTTTAACAATAGCAGCATCAAAACAAGTCTTATAGTATTCTAGAACTCTAAACTATGGGGCAACCCCAAGAATGTTTCTTTTCCTGTTAGTTTTGCTACACAAATTCCTGGGATCTGAATCATTCCATTCTAAGAATATGCCTGTTATAAATGCTCTGATTAGCGGATCTCAAGATTCTGATTGAAAAAAGCAAGTTTATCCTCACAGGCCTGACTTCTTGAACCCTTACATTGCACTTTGCAACTGGGAAACTTTGGGATGAGGACCAAAAGAGAGACGAATAAATATATTTGGCTTTTGCAAACTAGATCTTCATGGACTCTTGATCTTTCACTCACCAAAACGAGGAGCTGTTTTCTTTTCATACACAATGCTTTGCTTATTTCATTATTAGCTAACACAGAGAACAGTGTCAATAGAAAAACATGGGTTATTCATCTTGAACAATAAAGCTGGAGAAACAGCCTGAAAGAATCTTTTCGCCCTTCAAGCCACTGGCAGCATGAATAGTCCACTATTTCCATACAATGCCTGCCCCCTCATTAGCACAGATAATGACCGAAATGCTTTTGCTCATCCTAACAGGAGTAGACCTATTGAATCAGTGGAATTTACATTCAAAGTTGATTTGCCAAATTCCCATTGATGGATCGGTCTACCCCAGTTGCCCCAGAAGCTATGCCACAGAGTTCCCTATCCAATATTTAAATACACTACTTTGATTGTGTTGATTTCCTGATTGTATTTCTAATTATTTCTTCAATAACTTTTTCTGAAAGCAACGTGAAAGTTTGCCGGGGTTAGATTGATTGGATTTTAAATACTTGTTTTTGGTTGTTTGCCATTTGAGTTACATTTGTATTTGATGATTTCTTAAAAGTCATAGAGGATGGTGTGATTTTTTTTTTTTTTTTGCGTGTGTCGGGAGCAACTTGAGAAACTGCAAGTCGCTTCTGGTGTGAGAGAATTGGCCATCTGCAAGGACGTTACCAAGGGGATGCCCAGGTGTTTTACCATCCTTGTGGGAGGCTTCTCTATGTCCCTGCTTGGGGAGCTGGAGCTGACAGAGGGAGCTCATCCACACTCTCTCCAGATTCGAACCTCTAACCTGTCAGTCTTCAGTCCTGCCTGCACAACGGTTTAACCCAGTGGTTCTCAACCTGGGGTCCCCAGATGTTTTGGCCTTCAACTCCCAAAAATCCTAACAGCTGGTAAACTAGCTGGGATTTCTGGGAGTTGTAGGCCAAAAACATCTGGGGACCCCAGGTTGAGAACCACTGGTTTAACCCATCGCACCACCGGGGACTCCAATGTGAATGATAAACATACAACAGAGTCAGCCAGACTTCTTCAACTTGGTGACTTCCAAGTATATTGACTTTTAAGTCCCATTATCCCCATATAGCTCAGGATATAGTCAATCCTTGGTAGGTAGAAAAAGTATAAAGTACAAAAAAAAACCCGATCCAGAGTTCAAATAATTACTTTTCTATAGAAACCCACTAAGACACCTTCCAGACAGCTGAATAAAATCTCACATTTTCTGCTTTGAATGGAAATATATGGCAGTATAGACTCAGATAACCCAGTTCAAAGCAGATACTGTGGGATTTTTCTGCCTTTATATTTTGTGTTATATGGCTGTGTGGAAGGGCCCTAAGTGATCTTGAACAAGTCACAGTCCTTTAGCATATTTCTAATCACTGCAGAATCCAAAAACATGGTTTATGGTAGCATAAACTGGATTTATAGAGGACCAGCGGGAAGTGATAGTTTGAGCACTGAACGACAACTAGTGTCATGAGTTGAAATCTCTGGTCAGCCATGGAAACCGACTAGGGGACCTTGAGCAAGTCACACTCAAACTCATAGGATCACACTCATACAATCACAGAATCATAGAGTTGGAAGAAACAGCATGGGCCATCCAGCACAACTCCCTGCCATGTAGGAAAAGCACAATCAAAGCACCACCAACAGATGGCCATCCAGACTCTGTTTAAAAGCCTCCAAAGAAGGAGCGTCCACCACACTCTGAGACAGTGAGTTCCACTGCTGAACAGCTCTCACAGTCAGGAAGTTCTTCCTAATGTTCAGGTCCTTTCCTGTAGTTTGAACCAATAGCTAAGAGTCCTAGTCTCCAGGGCAGCAGAAAACAAGATTGCACCCACCTCCTTATGACATCCTTTCACAAATTTATACATGACTATCAAGTCTCCTCTCAACCTTCTCTTCTCAGCCCCAAACTGTTTAGAACACATCTTGCTTTAAAAACCCTGTAAAAACACTGCCTTGGTGTCTCCATAAATCAGAAAGGCACACCACAACATCTAATAAAATGTCTTCTGCTAGAATACCATCCATGATGGTGTTGATGTTATGGACATTATGAGATTATCTGTGCCCATTCTTCTCTCCCTTGATAACTGGCAATGCTTTCCCTTGATGTTCCTTCTGTCCATGGTCTAGAACTGGGAAATTACTTTTTTGAACTACAACTCCCATCATCCGCCTGCTGACAGTCTAAAAAAGGCTAAATTCTGGATCATACTCACAATAAGATGAAGAAACCAACATATTTTGACAAGGGTGGGACATTGTTATTGATCAACAGCCTCCACTTCATTGGTCTTCACAGGCTCCCCTTTCAAAAGGAGCTGATAACACTATGTAACAAAATTTTAAAAAATCTGATCCTGGATTGAAAGTGTTATTTCCTGTTTAATTGTGTGGTACTGACTTTGCAAGTAGTTTATATACTCCACAAACACCATTTTTGTAGGATATAAGATATTCCAGACAGGTCATTTATCCCAGGATCTGATTCCAGGTTTTTTGTTTATCCCAGATTATCTGGCAGTGCAGATTCATATAATTCAGTTTAAAGCAGAAAACTTGGGACTGGATCCTGCGATATGGGGCCTGTCTGGAAGAACTCTGTGTTGAATTGGTTGAGATTCTATGAGATATTCATTGAAAAACTATATTAATTGATTGATTGATTTACGACATTTATATGCCGCCCTTCTCAGAGCAGGACTCAGAGCGGCTTACAAGATATATATACATACAATATATTATATTATTAGCATAGTACAATATCAGTATTAAATATTACTATATTGTGGTATACCATTATATTGTAATATTATTAGAAATATTACATGTAATATAAATATATAATTATATCATAATATTATTATTATTAGTAGTAGTAGTAGTAGTAGTAGTAGTAGTATAATACTATTAAAAAAAACTATGACAAAATGTGCCACAGGATGACCCACAGAAACAAAGTTTTGGCAGTTTAATTAACTTTTTCCAAGTTTCTACAACAGATTGCATTAGGAAATGACATTTATAACCCAGGAGCAAAAATCATGTTATATAGTGTAATCTAAACCTTGGCCACATTGTTTCCCCTGATATAGAGGTGAGTCATCTCCCTCCTTTCCCTGAATCCCACCCTTGAGAAAATCCAGCAGGAAGTTTGTCACTTTCAGCAGCACCAACATCGCTTGGAGAAGGAGACTTTTCCCAAATCACTACGCACATCAAACTCCTTTTTTTCACTCTCTCTTTACCCATGGCTAGAGAACTGACACTGCCCATCGGGAGTAGAGCACTCCTATGACTGGGTTGTTGTGAGTTTTCCGAGCTGTATAGCCATGTTCCAGAAGCATTCTCTCCTGACATTTTGCCTGCATCTATGGCAGGCATCCCCCCAGAGGTTGTGAGGTCCTATGGCCTCACAACCTCTGGGTCTTTCTTAGTGGGTCTCTCTAAGAACTCATGTTGACAGTGAGATTTTTCTGCCTATGCTACTCATGTGCCTTGGGCTAAGGGCTATGCAGGACAAAGCATGGCACACAACCTATGGTTTTCCCAACCCTCCAAACTCCTTGCCAGGGAAAAATTGCTCTCTTGTCCCTTCTCCATAGATTGTGGAGGGCTAGGGAAGATCCCTTCCCACCCAATCCCTGGATCCCCTGAGTGAAAAAAACCAAGAGACACTCAAAGAAGGAGCCTCCACCACACTCCGCGGCAGAGAGTTCCACTGCTGAACAGCTCTCACAGTCAGGAAGTTCTTCCTAATGTTCAGATGGAATCTCCTTTCTTGTAGTTTGAAGCCATTGTTCAATTACGTCCTAGTCTCCAAGGCAGCAGAAAACAAGCTTGCTCCCTCCTTCCTATGACTTCCTCTCACATATTTATACATGTCCTCATCATGTCTCCTCTAAACCTTCTCTTCTTCAGGCTAAACATGCCCAGGTCTTTAAGCCGCTCCTCATAGGGCTTGTTCTCCAGACCCTTGATCATTTTAATCACCCTCCTCTGGACACGTTCCAGCTTACTTACTTTTAAAGGAGTTGTCCTACTCCCAAAACTTTGTTTTTTTGTGGCTGCTACAAACTATGTCAATGTTTTTATTAGGAGACACAAATGATGTATGCTTTTAGTATTCTTGTTATGGTTTTATATTATGTGTTAATGTTTTTAAATGTTTTATTATGTTTTTGGGCATCGAATCATTGCCATTGTAAGCCACCCTGAGTTACCTGAAGGCTGAGAAGGGCGGTATACAAATATAGTAAATAAATATGTCAAATTGGTTGAGTTTCTTGTGAGATATTCATTGAAAAGCGAGAGCAACCTGTGCTGCGGGATTAAGTTTAGGCAGTTTAATCAACTTTTCCCATGCCTTTATGATAAAACCAGTCAGGAAATGGCCTCGACAACCCAAGAACAAACATCATATTAGATAGTGCTATTGTTTATACTTGGCATCTTCGGTATGGCTTGGCGGTCTCCCATCCAAGTGCTATCCAGGGTAGACCCTGCTTAGCATCCCACCTCAGAGGGGATCTGCTTCCTTTAAGGTAATCATATTACATAGTGTTATCACTGACACTTGGAATCTTCGGTATAGCTTGGCGGTCTCCCATCCAAGTACTATCCAGGGCCGACCCTGCTTAGCATCCCAGCTCAGAGGGGATCTGCTGTGTTTAGGGCAATCATATTACATAATGTTATCATTGACACTTGGAATCTTCGGTATAGCTTGGCAGTCTCCCATCCAAGTGCTATCCAAGGCCGGCCCTGCTTAGCATCCCAGCTCAAAGGGGATCTGCTGCCTTTAAGGTAATCATACTTCATAGTGTTATCATTGACACTTGGAATCTTTGGTATGGCTTGGCGGTCTCCCATCCAAGTGCTATCCAAGGCCGACCCTGCTTAGCATCCCAGTTCAGACGGGATCTGCTGCCTTTAGGGTGTTTATAGATGCCTCCCCTCACAAGACAATAACAGCAGACAGCTCGTGCCTGCCTTACCTGAATGGACCCTCCAAGGCTCTGCAAGAAGCAACAGCAGGACGAAGAGCCCCAGTGGGGCGCCCAGCTCCATCTGTCCTCGGAGCAGCACCAAAGGAGTCCAGGGAAGGAAGGGATCCTGGTCAGTCTCAGCGCCCTGGCATCAGCTTCTCTCCCTCTGGCTTTGGATCCAAGCGCTGCTCAATCCGAGAAGAAGCTCAGGCAGATGGAAATTGGAAAACTGCTGTGCCTTCCCGCAGACCAGCCACAGGAGCCTGGAAGGCGGGGCTTTCCCAATCCGGGAGGACCAATCACAGGGCGCAGGGCTTCTTCTACGTTCCGAGGGGGAGGAGCCTTGCCAAGCCCCGCCCCCCTTGAGAGTTCCCTCTACTTAGCTGTAGGAGCCTTGTCTTTCTATGGGGGGGGGGGGGGGGAGGTGTTGTACCTACTAAGCATTAGAATTCTGCTCCAATTTTCAGGCATTGCAGTGTCTTATAATACAATATATAAAAATATAATCTATATAAATAAAAATGTAATGTTCGTTTGTGGGATTAACAGAACTCAAAAACCACTGGATGAATTGACACCAAATTTGGACACAAGACACCTACTGACCCAAGAAGTTACCATCACTCAAAAAATTGATTTTGTCATTTGGGAGTTGTAGTTGCTGGGATTTATAGTTCACCTACAATCAAAGAGCATTCTGAACCCCACCAACCAGGCATGTAGCGGGGGGGGGGGGGCTTGAGAGGCTTCAGCCCCCCACCCTCGAAATTCTTATTCTTACTGGTACATTATTTAAACTGTTACGTTTATTCATATCATGATCTGATCACCATGCTCAATATATCCCATATGCATGGGGGTATTGGGATAATGATACAAAAGGTTTGGTAGGATAGATCCTCAGCCCCCCCCCCCCTTTTTGAATCAAACTCAGCATCCCCCGAATCAAAATCCTGGCTACGGGCCTGCGACCAACGATGGAATTGAACCAAACTTGGCAGACAGAACTCCCACGAACAACAGAAAATACTGGAAGGGTTTGGTGGGCAGTGTCCTTTGGTTTTGGAGTTGTAGTTCACCTACATCTAGAGATCACTGTGGACTCAAACAATGATGGATCTGGACCAAACTCTACATGAATACTCAATATGTCCAAATGTGAACACTGGTGGAGTTTGGGGAAAATAGAATTTTGACATTTGGGAGTTGTAGTTGCTGGGATTTATAGTTCACCTACAATCACAGAGCATTCTGAACCCCACCAACCAGGCATGTAGCGGGGGGGGGGGGGCTTGAGAGGCTTCAGCCCCCCACCCTTGAAATTCTTATTCTTACTGGTACATTATTTAAACTGTTACGTTTATTCATATCATGATCTGATCACCATGCTCAATATATCCCATATGCATGGGGGTATTGGGATAATGATACAAAAGGTTTGCTAGGGTAGATCCTCAGCCCCCCCCCCCCTTTTTGAATCAAACTCAGCATCCCCCGAATCAAAATCCTGGCTACGGGCCTGCCACCAACGATGGAATTGAACCAAACTTGGCAGACAGAACTCCCACGAACAACAGAAAATACTGGAAGGGTTTGGTGGGCAGTGTCCTTTGGTTTTGGAGTTGTAGTTCGCCTACATCTAGAGATCACTGTGGACTCAAACAATGATGGATCTGGACCAAACTCTACATGAATACTCAATATGTCCAAATGTGAACACTGGTGGAGTTTGGGGAAAATAGAATTTTGACATTTGGGAGTTGTAGTTGCTGGGATTTATAGTTCACCTACAATCACAGAGCATTCTGAATCCCACCAACGATAGAATTGGGCCAAATCTCCCACACAGAACCCCCATGTGGGCCACAGCAATGCGTGGCAGGGGGTGGCTAGTCTATATAAATAAAAATGCAATGTTTGTTTATGGGATTAACATAACTCAAAAACCACTGGATGAAATTTGGACACAATACACCTATCAGGCCAATGAGTGGCCATCACTCATAAAAACATTGAAAAACACAGCGGAAGAGACTTAAAAAGCCAAAAAATAAAAAAATTACAATGTATGTGCAAAACCACTTATATATGCAAATATACACACACACACGCACAACACATATACTCAGACTGGGCTACAGCAACACATGGCAGAGGACAGCTAGTCTATCTATATAAATAAAAATGTAATGTTTGTTTGTGGGACCTATCAGGCCAACGAATGACTATCACTCACAAAAACACTGAAAAACACAACAGAAGAGACTTTAAAAGCCAAAAATTAAAAATTACAACGCATGTGCAAAACCACATGTATATACACAGACACACATATATACACATATACACAAATATACACACACATATACTCACACAAACAAAACACACATACACAGACTGGGCCACAGCAACACGTGGCAGGGGATGGCTAATATAATATAATATAATATATTGTTCTAGCCGTCCCCTGCCACGCATTGCTGTGGCCCATCCTGGTGATCTGGAAAATAAAGTAATGAGAAAGTGTTGGTTTCTGATATATGTAATTTCTTTATGCTTGTGTGTAAACAATATTTCTTGTTATTTCTTTCTCAGTGTTGATGTGGAGATTGTTTGGTTTGCCTACTCTGGAACACACAACATATAATTGTCCTTCTTGAGGGGTCCCTTTCAAATCTATGATACTTTATTTCTCTCTGTATGTGTGAATCATATATATCTATCTATATCTATGGCTGGATGGCTCTTTATCAGTAGGGCTTTGATTACATTTTATTGCTCTGTTGAAGGGAGTTGGACTGGGTGGCCTTAAGTATTTTCTGTTGGTCATGGAGGTTCTGTGTGGGAAGTTTGCCCCAATTCTGTTGTTCGTGGGGTTCAGAATGCTCTTCGATTGTAAGTGAACTATAAATCCCAGTAACTACAACTCCCAAATGTCAAGGTCTATTTCTCCCAAACTCCATCTGTGTTCATATTTGGGCATATGGAATGTTCATGCCAAGTTTGGTCCAGATCCATCATTGTTTGAGTCCACAGCGCACTCTTGATGTAGGCGAACTGGAACTCCCAAACTCAAAGTCAGTGCGCATCAAACCCTCCCAATTTTTTCTGTTGGTAGAACGTATGCCAGTGTAAAATGCAGGCCAGTGTAAAGTGCGGAACTTCAAGTAGGGACAAGAAAGTTACTGGTGAGCTTCTTAGTCAAAAGCGCACCGGGACATCCAGGTTTTTAGTTGACTGCGAAAGGAAGACAGGGTGGGAGCCGGTTTGATCTCCCTAGGGAGAGAGTTCCAGACCTGGGGAGCCACCACCGAGAAGGCTCTCTCCCTCGTTCCTCATGCATGCAGATCCAAGTAGGTTGGTGCTGAACACCTACAATTGGTGCTGATTGTAATTCTGTCAGCACCAATTATTTTTAAGTGCAGGCCAGGGTCTCTAGGCACTGCACCCAGTGTGCTGATCACCGCTGGGACCACCTTTACTGGCTTTTCTGGTTGCTTCTCATCAATTCTGCTGTCACCTGGGATTGCAACATTGATAATCCTTATTTCGATTTTTTCCACGATCGTGAGGTCAGAAGTATTGTGCTCCAAAACTTTGTCAGTCTGAATTTGGAAGTCCCAGAGAAGTTTGACATATTAATTTTGTGTAACTTTTTCAGGCTTGTGATCCCACCAGTTTTTGATTGCAGGTATTTGTGGCACAAGTTCCAGTGGATCATCTGAACAACAGTATTATGTAGTGTGTAGTGTGATGAGAGAGTGACATCTGTGATAGCTGAATGGGCAGGCTAGCTCAGGCATGGACAAACTTTGGCCCTCCACATGTTTTGAACTTCAATTCCTAACCAGCTGTTAGGAATTCTGGGAGTTGAAGTCCAAAACATCCTGGAGGGCCGAAATTTGTTCATGCCTGGGTTAGCTGCTGCTGCTAATGCTTCTTCACCCACTTTTCCCTCTGGATTGAGAACTAAATCAGCTTAAAATTATTCAATAAAAAAAACAAAATATCAATATTAAAATATAATTAAATATTACAATTATGAAAATGATTCATTTAAAATCTCATTAATATGGTGTTATTGTTGTTGTTCATTCATTCAGTTGCTTCCAAAATTTTGTGACCTCATGGACCAGTCCACGCCAGAGTTTCCTATTGGCCATCTCCACCCCCAGCTCCTTCAAGGTCAAGCCAGTCACTTCAATTAATATGGTAAAAACTATTAAAAATTAATATAGTAAACATTGTTAAAAACAATTCAAGTACCACGCAGCACCCCCATAGGTGGCTGGTGATTCCAGCATCAGTAGAATGGTAAATCTGCTCTGTGCTTTAGTCCAAACTTCAAAGGAACCATGCAAGATGTTCAACAATGTGTGGGTATGGTTCAGCACCTTGGACAGAACCTTTAGCATTCAAGGTAAGAGCAAATTCAGAGCTCAACTGATATCAGGAGGAGGAGCTGCCACTGGTGTGTCTGAAAGAGTCAACGAAAGGAACACAACTGGGGTGGTTTACAGGGTGAATTGGGAACACTGTATCAAAACTGAGCTCCTAACCCTCTCACAAAACCTGCTTCTTCTATGTCACCCAAAAATAACTTTTTCATACTGATCAGGTGAAATTTTTAGCTCAAAGTCCTTAAGACATTGTATGTTTGTAGGTTCTTGTGGGTTTTTTCGGGCTATAGAGCCATGTTCTAGAGGCATTTCTCCTGACGTTTCGCCTGCATCTATGGCAAGCATCCTCAGAGGTTGAGAAGGTCTGTTGGAAGTAGGAAAAATGGGTTTATATATCTGTGGAATGGCTGGGGTGGGGCAAGGAGCTCTTCCCTGCTGCAGTTAGGTGTGAATGTAAGGCCTGAACAAAATCTGGCTACCAGTATTAAAAAAACTCTAAAATTATAACAGCTAAACAACAGAGAGGAAAAAACCAGGCACAGATTAACACCTCCCAGCAACAGATTTTCCCAGACTCAGGCAGGCCTTCAAATGCTAATGAAGGTGATCAGCTAAACATTCACACCTAACTGCAGCAGGGAAGAGCTCCTTGCCCCACCCCAGCCATTCCACAGATATATAAACCCATTTTTCCTACTTCCAACAGACCTTCTCAACCTCTGAGGATGCTTGCCATAGATGCAGGCGAAACGTCAGGAGAAATGCCTCTAGAACATGGCTCTATAGCCCAAAAAAACCCACAAGAACCTAGTGATTCCAGCCATGAAAGCCTTCGACAATACATTGTATGTTTGGTTCTCCCGTTTGGTTATCTTCATTCTCTAAGGCAGTTCACAGACTGAAAAGGGTTATGCATGTGTATGTGTGCATTTTCAGTCCTAAATTTCAAGAAAACACATCACATCAACCTAAAAATAAAATAAAAAATAGCCTGCTATATGAGTACTATTTCCTTCCCTTTAGTGGTCTTTGATGACCTTCTAGTTGAAAAAGTCATATTTCTGCCAAATGCAAGAGCAGAGATGTTGTTGGGCTATGACTCCCAGCATGTCTCTCTATTGACTATGCTGGCCAGGGTAACAATATCTGGGGAGCCATATTACTCCCATCCTTGGCTTTATGGAAAGCCAGTCCTGTACAGAACAACTGTACAGCAGGTAAAAAAAAGCTCCTCTTAGAGCATTTTAAGCTTATGGCATATAGTTAACTGCAGTGTGGGTTACAAGGACATACTACCTCCAGCAGAAACAACAAGAATGCAACCATGCTGTATTCTGCTCTTGTTCAATTTCTCTCTTCACATTGCTGAAGCTATATAAAAGCTATTTTGAAGGGGAGGGAGACAATAAAACATTCAGTGCTTACATATTATGTGAACATGTAGAGTAGGTCTTTGGTGTCCATTGGAGTTTGGTTCCAAGACTCCATGGGCACCAACATCCATGGATACTTAAATCCCATTGTATATAATAGCACAGTAAAATTGTGCACTTTCACATGGAACAGTAAAAGGGAGAAAGCTCAACTTTAAAACAGTAGAAGCACAAGATTGTAGCAAGGAAGCCATAAAGTGAAGAGCCAGAAGCATAATTTTCTTCTTGCTGTACTCATTCCAGCCTCCTTCCCTCTCTTGCTCTCCCTCTCTTCATGAAGCCAAACATACCAGGAATAAAAACCAAACCAAACTAACTCAAAGTTCCTCAAAATGGACAGCAATCTCCCAAAACGGATAAGAGCATGAGGCACAGAGGCTGCACCCTTGAAACCCTAAAGCCCTATATTATTGCACTAGCGGCCCCCTCTGGCACTAGCTTTTAAGTCAAAATGCTGCTCGTATGTCAAAGCAGGCCTGGACCAAACAACTTCTCTTAAATCAAAATTTTCTTAAGTCGGGGTACTCTTAAGTCAAGGTTCCACTGTACAGAGGCTGGCCAGATCCCCATTGAGTTTTAGTTGAACAGTACTGATAGGATAGCATTTTTCACTGCACTTGGGACAAGAGGAAAGGAATTCCACATGACATGTAAACAGCTTTGTCTTGCAAAATACTGTTACTACTTCTCAACCTGCAACATCCTTTGAGTTGTCTCATAATGACTTTTTGTGTCTTCGTACGGTAGCACCAAAAAAATGACATTGAAGGATTCATTTCCGAGATAGAAAATTTGAGCTCCATTGGATTAAAAATGAATAATAATAATAATAATAATAATAATAATAATAATAATAAAGGACCTGCACTTCTGCCTCGAGCCATGCTGGAAAGGATACCTGCCATGGATGCGGGCAAAACATCAGGAGAGAAAGCTTCTAGAACATGGCCATACAGCCTGGAAAACTCACAGCAACCCAGTGATTTCAGCCATGAAAGTCTTCGACAACACACCTTGTTTTGATCTTTCTTCTGCTCCTTCCTTTCCTGGATAAAATCTTAATTAAGGCAGTATCAGAACTTGGAAATTGATCCAAAGCTTCTGAGAAAAAGGCTGATATCTCCCAGTCATTTCCCAGGGCACCTCTCCCCCTCCTGCGGCACCTCCGGAGTCAGTCACGACTTCTCTCCCCAGACCTGCCACTGGCACCTCACCGACAGACACAGTCTGGCTGAAGGAGTCTGGCCGGAGCAGGCAGGAGGCAACGGCAAGAGCAGACCTTTTGTTTCCTTAATGGTTAGAAATAACAGCAGGCTGGTAAGAAAGATCTCTTGGAGCAGAAGTGCCTCTCTGATAGACAACCTTATAATTTCTGCAATAGGAAGGCAATATAAATGGCTTCTCATTTACAACTGATTTTTTAAAAGCCTCTTGAGTACTTAGGGACAACAGTTCCCTTTTCCGTATATGTACTGTGCTATTGATCTTCCTTTGTTGTTGTTGTTGTTGTTAATTGTCATCAACTTCAATTTATGGTGACTCCATGAATGAGAGATGTCCAGGCCACCCGATCATTAACAACCTTGCTCAAGTCATGCACACTCAAGGCTGTGTCTTTCCTGATTGAGTCCATCCACCTGTAATGGGGCTTCCCTCTTTTTTTACTGCATTTATCTTGCCAAGAATTGTTATTGTTTCTATCGAGTCCTATTTTCTCATAATATCACCAAAGAACGCCAGTCACAGTTTAGTCATCTTGGTTTCTAAGGATCAAGATTACTAAAGATTGCTACCTTTCTGTTGCTGTTTTTGTTTTTGAGGCACATTTAGTTACAGGAAGGATTGGCTTAATTTTGCTGTTGTTAGCCAGGAAAGAATGCTAGTAAAATTGGTTCTTTCCTTCAAAGTTTATGTTACTGATGGATTGCCATATCTGGCTAATTAACTACATCTATTTTGAGGGTGTCTTAAGATATGGGGCACAGAACATGTAACATTCTGGATATTGGACTGCAACTCCCATGATCCCTAGTTAGTATTGCCAGTGGTGAGAGAGCATGGGAATTGAAATTCAACATCTGGAGGCACCATGTTCTCCATCTCCTTATCAGAAAAACATACAAGTCTTGTTCTTCAACACTATGTGGATTAAACATCAAGAAATATTGCATTATTATTGTTCAGATGGGCATAAAGTGTTGAAATAAACATAGCAATGGTATAGTAATGCATTTCTGTTTTTCAAATTTCAAAACTTCTTGTAGACTACCATATAAAATCCAGATTATCTGCTTTGAACTGGATTATATGGATGTGTAGACTCATATAATCCAGTTCAAAGCAGATAATGTGGGTGGTCTGCTTTAATAATCTGGATTATATGACAGTGTAGAAGGGTCCTTAGTCCTCTGACTACTTCCTTTAAGAAATATGGTATAATCACACATCTACATTTTGTAATATATGTATTACCTAGTTTATAAATCCCACAATTAGTCCATCTCCAACCTCATATTAATCAACAATAAATACACATCATTATTATTATTATTATTATTATTATTATTATTATTATTATGAGAAACACAACAAGATGAGTCCACATCAAACAAGATCACTATGCTGGTTGTTGTATTGGATTACACGTCGGACACTTCCCAAGTGTGTGATGTATCAGCAAATAATGTGTGCAGATCTGAGTAGGGTGTCCTTTTGCAGCTGACAGATAGTAATTTTGTCTGCACCGTTTGTGTTTAAGTGCAGGCCAAGGTCTTTAGGCACTGCACCCAGTGTGCCGATCACCAATGGGACCACCTTGACTGGCTTGTGCCACAGTCTTTGCAGTTCTATCTTTAAATTCTCATATTGTGTCTGCATTTCCAGTTGTTTCTCTTCAATCCTGCTGTCACCTGGGACTGCAACATCGACGATCCATACCTGGTTTTTTAACACGATCGTGAGGTCAGGAGTATTGTGCTCCAAAACTCTGTCAGTTTGAATTCAGAAGTCCCAGAGTAGTTTGATGTGTTCATTTTCTGTAACTTTTTCAGGCTTGTGATCCCACCATTTCTTTGTCATAGGCAGATGGTATTTGTGGCACACATTCCAATTAATCATCTGAGCAACGGTATAATGCCTCTGCTTGTAGTCTCTCTGTGCAATCTTCTTGCAGCAGCTGAGGATGTGATCTATTATTATTATTATTATTATTATTATTATTATCTTCCCATGGAGACAATAACACCAAACAGGGAGATGTTAATATTATAAAGTAGATTTTCCAAATAAACCAAAGACCTTGAGTTCCTACAGCATTTTCAGACATTAAATGCAAGCCAAATTTGTAAGTGTGTGGTACAGTGATTTGACCCCCAAAAAGTCAAGGAGAGGCCCCTGAATTTTGGGTTATAGAAGGGAAGGGGCAGCAGATATTCTCCCTCCCTCTGCCCCCCCCCCCCACATCTGGGCCTCAAAATGGTCTTTTTTGCATTGGAAAATTGTCTCTAATGTAAGCATCCATGAAAGTCATCACCCAAGAGACACTTACAGGAAGCTGGAGCAGACTTCCTTTTCCTGTACAGATAGTGCAGTGCTCCAAACCATGTAATTTCCTTTTAACTTTGGCAAAGAGTAAATAATTTCCAACCTAATCCTATGAAATGTTGCAGAAGAGAAGAATGTCAAGATGTACAATGTATAGTAGCTGGGAAATGAGGCAGAGATAGAAAAGGACATGATTACTAAATGAATAATAGCACATGGAAGATGACACATCATGGGCAGTTCTGGTGATTGTATTATAAGGGCTGCCAATGTCAGGACAACTATATAAAGGGCAATTATGTATGCTCAAAAAGCAGAATCAAGCCTGTAGCATTTCTTCCTTCATTAGTTTCCAAAATGTTGTTGTTCATTCGTTCAGCCGTCTCTGATTCTTCGTGACCTCATGGACCAACCCACGCCAGAGCTCTCTGTCGGCCGTCACCACCCCCAGCTCCTTCAAGGTCAGTCCAGTCACTTCAAGGATGCCATCCATCCATCTTGCCCTTGGTCGGCCCCTCTTCCTTTTACCTTCCACTTTCCCCAGCATAATTGTCTTCTCTCGGCTTTGCTGCCTCCTCATGATGTGGCCAAAGTACTTCAACTTTGTCTCTAGTATCCTTCCCTCCAATGAGCAGTCGGGCTTTATTTCCTGGAGGATGGACTGGTTGGATCTTCTCGCAGTCCAAGGCACTCTCAGAACTTTCCTCCAGCACCACAGCTCAAAAGCATCTATCTTCCTTCGCTCAGCCTTCCCTAAGGTCCAGCTCTCACATCCGTAGGTTACTACAGGGAATACCATGGCTTTGACTATGCGGATCTTTGTTGCCAGTGTGATGTCTCTACTCTTTACTATTTTATCGAGATTGGACATTGCTCTCCTCCCAAGAAGTAAGCGTCTTTTGATTTCCTGGCCACAGTCTGCATCTGCAGTAATCCTTGCACCTAGAAATTTCCAAAATATCAGACCCAAATTTTGAATTTCTTCATGCAAAGCTGTAATTAGCATTTCTACCGCAGGTATATCTTCCATTTGCCAGTCCTTGAAGGGGTGGTACTATATCTCACCTTCTTTTCTGACATCTGTTGAACTCCTATGTGTCAAAAAAGCCCCCCTGAATTCAAGGGTTGAAGGCGAAACACTCAATGTTGCTAACACTACAACAGATATGGAAACAAATATTTATGGAGGCAGGAATTCAATGGTAGAGAATTTCACCACTCAATAAAGTAATGAACCAAGGCATATTTAGAGCTGGAACTACTTCTACCAAGAATATATCTCTGTTATTATCAAGATCTTTGGGGAGAATGTGGGGAGGGTCTCTCTTCCAAGGTACTTTGCCAGTTACATGTCATGGAACCAGACAGAAGAGACTGCATACCATGCAGTCAGTAGCTTTTTTTCCTCATAAGAAAAGCAAGGACGGTGGAAACTGAGTCCATGCCCAGTGCTGCCAAACAGGTTTTGGCATGGCGGGGGTGTCAGGCCAGTGTCCCACTGCTGAGGCGGCTTAGGTCACCCCTGTGTGGCTGTAATGAGGTCCGGAACTGGGATTTTTCATGCTAGTTCCAAGCCTATCTAGATCTCGCTCTTTATTGTGTATCCAAGGCATAGTTGGATTTTTAAGAACCTGGTAGTATCTTTTAATAGGGTTGCATTTACACTGTAGAATTAATGCAGTTTGAAATAACTTTGACTGCTGTGGTTTAACACTATGGAATCCTGAGAGCTGTAGTTCCGCAATCTATTTAGCCTTCTGTGCCAAAGAGTGCTGGTGCCTCACGAAACTACAGCAAACAGGATTCTGTAGCATTGAGTCATGACAGTTGAAAGTGGTGTCAAACTATATTAGTTTGAAAATATAGATGCACCTAAGATTTTTGTGTTTTGTCTGGTACTGTTATTTCATTAGTAGTTTCAATTATTTTATATTAGTAGATTTGTGCATTGTGTTTCATATACAGTGATGCCTTGAGTTAAGAGTTCAATGCATTATATGACAGCTCTTAACTCAAATCAGTCTTACCTCAAAGCTAATTTTCCCATTGAAATGCTATTAATTTATTTTGAGGGCCCCGAATCCCTCCCATTTTTGCTGTATGTTTTTAAATAAGAAAATGTACTTTATAAATAATCAATAATGTATACATGCACATTCACGTGGAACAATACAAAAAGAAATTTTAAAATGGTAGAAGTACAAAGTTGCAGCAAGGAAGCACAAAGCAAAGAGGCAGAAACATCATTTTCTTCATACTCTATTAATTCCAGTCTCCCTCCCTCTCTTGCTTTCTCTCTCCCTCTCTCTCTTCATGAAGCCAAACATACCAGAAATAAAAACCACACAAATTCAATTCAACTAAAGTTCCTCAAAGCGGACAAGAGCAAAGCAGACAGCAATCTCCCAAAACAGACAAGAGCAAAGCAGACAGCGATATCCCAAAGAGAAAAGAGCATGAGGCACGGAGGCTGCTACCTTGAAGCCCTAAGCCTTGTACTTTTGCACTAGCACTCCCTCTCGCGCTAGCTCTTAACTCAAAATGCTGTTCGTATATATCTAGGCAAAACATGGGCCTAGAGATGGCTCTGAACTCAAAACGATCTTAGGTTAAGATGCTTTTGAGTCAAGGCTCCACTGTATGCGCCTTGTTTTATCTGTTAAGTGTTGGTTTATCATATGTGTTAATGAATAAAAGGAATATTGAAAACTATTAACAAATATCTGCTTTAAGATTTAACTCTTTTTGGAAGTGAATTCTGCTGTTTCTGGGGGACAGATTGAGGCAGAATTTTAAAAAACACAATTTCTGGTTTCAGTTATGCTATTCACCCAAAAACTCATATCAGAGGAGAGTAGAAGAATAAGTGAAAGTCCTTTTCCAAACTGCCTACTTTTCTTTTGAATAGGCCGTTCATCAGGAAAATGAGTGGAGAATCACTGCTTTCACTTCCTCCCCATGAGGTCCACATGTTTCCTGACCTGTTGGCTTTTGCAGCAGGGAGGATTGCCACCTGTGCCTCAGATCTGTCAGCACCCTGACATCCTGTACCCGTCACATGTCCAGAAATTGTTATTTGAACAAAAGGGACCCCACTGGCTGCTCCATTATGCAGAAGATAAGAGATTTGCTAGGTTTTGAGTTACTGCATCCTTGCTTGATGATTGTCGTGCCCCAGAATGCAAAGAAATGTTGCATTGTTTGGAGGCCGTTTTCTCCTTTTTCCAGTCCTAAATGCCTTACCAAAGACACTTTCAGGTTGGTTGTATTTGTTTTCACTCCAGAAACTTCATTTTTGCAACTGCCGCAAACTATATTGATTTGGTTGAGACTTGATGAGATAGTCACTGAAAAAATATAGCAAAAATGCTGCAGGACGTCTCGCAAAAACAAAGTTTTTGCAGTTTAATCAACTTTTTCCATGTTTATATGATTGAATCAATTAAGAAATGACATTTATAACCTAGGAACAAAAACTGTTTTACATAGTGTAACACTACATCATTTCACTATTCCACCCTAGAGCTAAGAGGTGATGAAAATGGTCAATGGGATGGAAAGCAAGTCCTGGGGGGGAGGCGGGAGAGGTAGAAAGAACTGATTATATTTAGCCTGGAGGAAAAAACAGACAGAAAGGGTGGTGGAGTTGAAAGTGATAGTAGTCACCAAATACCCAGAGGGCATTTATACAAAAACTTCTTCCAACAACTTCCCTGTAAATAAGATGATGGTCTCAAGGTACATGAGAGTTGGTTACAGCAGGGATTCATCTGGCAGATTAAATCTCCCCTTTTTTAACCAAATATCCAATTTTTATCTTTTCTCCCCCACTTTCCCTCTTTGTCCTCAGTTTACTTCAATTGAGTTCAAAGTGTGAAAGCAGTTTGCACAATTTAACTCAGTGGGGAGGAGAGGAGAGGATGTCCTTGCCAATACGTTCACGCAAAAACAAACTACTGCTGTCCTGGGATGTTGTAGGTTTTTCGGGCTGTATGGCCATGTTCTAGAAGCATTCTCACCTGACGTTTCGCCTGCATCTATAGCAGGCATGCTCAGAGGTTGTGACCTCACAAACTCTGAGGATGCCTGCCACAGATGCAGGTGAAACCATGACCTTCTTTGAACAGAGTGGTGAAAAGGGAGAACTTAGACCAGGGGTCCTCAAACTTATTAAACCGAGGGCCAGGTCAGAGTCCCTCAAACTGTTGGAGGGACGGATTATAATTTGAAAAAAATATGAATGAATTGTGGGTTTTTTCAGGCTATATGGCCATGTTCTAGAGGCATTTCTCCTGACGTTTCACCTGCATCTATGGCAAGCATCCTCAGAGGTGAGGATGCTTGCCTCACCTCTGAGGATGCTTGCCATAGATGCAGGCGAAACGTCAGGAGAAATGCCTCTAGAACATGGCCATATAGCCCGAAAAAACCCACAAGAACCTAGTGATTCCAGCCATGAAAGCCTTCGACAATACATATGAATGAATTCCTATGCACACTGCACATATGTTATTTGTAGTGGAAAAAAAACCACTTTAAAACAATACAATAATTAAAATGAAAAACAATTTTAACAAATATACACTTATTATTATTTCAGTGGGTAGTGTGGGCCTGCCTTTGGCCGATGAGATAGGCTTGTTGTTGTTGTTGTTGTTGTGTGCTTTCAAATTGTTTTAGACTTAGGTTGACCCTGAGTGAAGGCCGGGTAAATTACCTTGGAGGGCCGTATTCGGTCCCCGGGCCTTTGTTTGAGGACCCCTGACTTAGACCATACCAAGGGAACCGGAAGATGCATCTACCAACTGTACCATTTACAACATGGCACCTCTGCCTTTTTTTCAATCCTTGGGTGGGAAAATGGCAGTGGCATCCAGGGACAGCTTGGCACTTTCCCTCCCCCATAGAATGCATCAATGTATTCATTGGTTATACCCAAATCTGATCCCCAAAACTGCTGTCAATGTATAAATGAGGTTTACTTATATACAAGTATATAAGGAAAGTGTCTTGAGTTGGCCCGGAGGGAGGGCTAAACCAGAGTAGTGTCAACTGTGAGAAAAGTTGCATATATTCTGGCAGCCAAACCTACTGTGCTTTCTAAACTCCTGGCAGTGTTTTTCAAATTGCAACTTTCATGTAAGAACTGGGCTCAGACTAGGTGCTCTCCAGCCCTGAAGCCATGGGGTAAATGCATATCTGGTGGGAAGCCAGTCTCACGACTCCTTAGCTGACAACAGATAAATCCTCTGGAAATCATAGTAAAACCCTCTTTGAAGACTGACGCTGATGCATTGCTTGCAAAGTACAATATGCACAGTCTGATAGGTAGAAGCTCATTATGATTAGGTTGGCCAGACATCCTGTATTTCAAGGGATGCCCGGCCTAGGCTTCAATAACACTCCCATTTCACCCCTTTATTTTTGAAATGATAATCTGAGAAACCCTAATTGTGTTTACAAAGAGAGGGAGCAGTAGCAGAAAGTTGAGGTTTAAGATAAGCAGGCCAGGGAACAGATTAGTTCTAATCTGCAGGCCTAGAAGAAGGAGGGAGATGGCCACTTCACAAATCATAGACTTGGACTTTATAGTGTAATGTCTGGCAATTTTTCCTACCAGAATCTCACGTCTTACTGTCCGGTCAGACATTGCACGTGCTTAGCTGTTGTGACGGAACTAAAAATATGAAAACTACTATCTAGGTGCTATCAATTTAAAAGCTCCAGTTGAACTGGAAATTTCAATGTCCTAAAAGGAAAGCAGTTTCCTCTCTTCAAAGCTACTAATATTTCCCTGCCATTCCTTGCCTTTTTTATACAGTACTCATTTGACTCAATTTTTTAATTTTTCATTACCCTAACTGTGCTAGAAATACGTGAGACTGATATGCACCCAATATATATATATCCAATATAATATATCCAACTTCACAATGATTAATTCTCTGTTTTAATGTGGGATCTCCCAGTACATGACTTTAAATGAAACTTTTTCAGGGGAAGTCACAAGCACGAGAAGAAAGGATGGGAGGAATCTTGCCCTTACCTATAGACTGAGGACGTCATCACATGAATCCACTATAGCACTACAGTTGTGCTATCAAAAGCGCATTGAGCATTTCTGATGTTGCACCTCTCTTTAGTGAAGCAGTTGTTAGCCATTACGTGGTCCTGCGATCACCTTTGTAATCCTGCCTTCTTGCACTACTATTTCCTTGTTTAATATTATTTTTATTTTAGTGGAATTTCACAATTCCAGCATTTAAAATAAAAGACAAGGTAAAGGTGTCACTTTGACATTAAGTCTAGTCGTGCCCGACTCTGGAGAGTGGTGCTCATCTCCATTTCTAAGCCGAAGAACTGGTGTTGTCCATAGACACCTCCAATGTCATGTGGTCAGCATGACTGCATGAAGCGCCATTACCTTCCTGCCAAAGCGGTGCCTATTGATCTACTCACACTTGCATGTTTTTGAACTGCTAGGTTGGAAGAAGCTGGGGCTAACAATGGGAGCTCACCCCTCTTCCTGGATTTGAACCGCCAACCCACTGACCCGCTGAGCCACAGGGGTCTCCTCTAAAGAAGACAAATATTGATATAAAAGTAAAATAGCCAACTTGGGAATAGTGAGGGGGAACAGAAAGAGGGGGAAAATCCCCCTCACCGAGATCACTTTCCTATCACCATGCCATTGCATCCAAAGCAGTTAATGGGAACATTGCAGCATTGGGAGCTATTGACGGGTTTTGCCTATTACTAGTTAAAAACAAGAGAATTACAGGGGGAAGGCAGACTGGTAGCAGGATACACATGTGATAGGGACCATCAGCAAGGGTGACTGTCTAGCTGCAATGCTAATTTACCTGGCTCATACGATAAAGTCCTCAGGCAAAAGCAAACTGTTGCAGTATCTGCTAAGTTGTGCATTTTTTAAAATTGCCAATTTATTTATTTATTTGATGCCATAAACACACATACAGTAAAATAATCACATACACTAAAGCCAATAAATTAAAACAATATTAAACCAATTATTAAAATCACGTCGTGCAAAATCAAGATCCAAGGCTCTTCTATTTCACTATTCCATATTCTCGTATTGTATTAACTTGCTAGCCAAAAACTTGGTCCCATAACGACATTTTTACCCTACTCTGATTTTTCAAAATGTTTTCATTCCAAAGCCAACATCATATACTACTTGGCCGAATTGTCGCAGTGAAATTTTGGAGGATATGAAAGTTACATCTTCTACTGGTTCTGGACCAGGCTTTTGGACAACAGACATAGCACTTTGGACATGGAATTGGATATGGAATTGACTGGAATGATGTTTATGGCTATTAATACTGTTTTTACTGTTTTAATGAATGTTTTACTTATTGTTTTAATTGTTATTATATTGTTGTTTTATGTAGTGGCATCAAATTGCTGCCAAATGTAAACCGTCCTGAGTTCCCCTTCGGAGCTTGAGAAGGAACAGGAAAGAAATGCCAGAGATAATAAATAATACTGCAATGGTTTAACACCTGAGATCATAGAATCATAGAGTTGGAAGTGACCTCACAGGCCATCCAGTCCACCCCCCCTGCCAAGAAGCAGGAAAATTCCATTCAAAGCACCCCCGACAGATGGCCATCCAGCCTCTGTTCAAAAGCTGATGTTGGACTACAGCCCCCTGGGATCCATGACAATTGGCCATATAGATTTGGAATCTGAGCACTGAAGTCTAGAAACATTTGGGGAACTAAGATTGGAATCAATTACTGGATGTCAAAAATGCTTGAGAATGTGAGAAACCATGAACCACCACCAAACACTGAACATAAGAACTGTCCCTCCCACACATCAATTTTTTTAACTGCTCATAAGGCTGAAAATAGTCAATTCAGCCTTTCTGAGCAATCAAAAAGACAACAGTGAAGAATGTATTGTGACTTCACTACAATCTTATCAATTTTGAAAGTCCCCCCACCATCTAATTTCCACCTAAGAAAGCACAGGGATTGTAATTCCCAGCTAGATATATCTCTAACAAAGAATGGTTAGCCTTGTGTGAACTACCTCCATAGGATGACCTCAGTCCTGCAAACATTTTAACTGGTATGTTTCTTTTGTGACACACTGCAATTCAAGGACCTACTCAAAGAAACACAGAATCAGGGTGGCTTATTGGCTCTTTAGTTTAACCTCCTCCCTCTGTGATATATCTGTAATGGACCTTCATAAGGTATAAACATTCGGGAAAATGTGAAGATCTTACAAGTCTTGCTCTTATCACATTTAAGAGGCCAGTTTAAAGTCCAGGAAAGCTCCAAATCTCCTCACTGAGCAAACCAACGTCTCCCCCACCTCACACATGCACACAGAACGTAAATCCTCACTTTCTCATTCTTTGTGCACAAAAATGGGAAAACTCAGAAAGTTTCTCATTGTCTGGGAACAGCAAGCCATTTTCCACCAGGATTAAGAAAAATAGTTGTCACATTTGCGAAAAAAGTTTTTTTGTGCAAATTGCATATAACGAACAAGTTTTGAAAAATTAAAACCATCAGATGCGCTACTTCCGCTCTGCATTTGTGTGCATATTTTGGAAAATACAGTAGTGGGGAGATTTTTTTTTGTTGGTGCCAAAATTATGGAAATCTCAACAAAAAGCAAAATGCCCATTGATTATTCATTTTTAATTATTTTTTATAGAGCTTAACACTGTCTCAATTGTCATCATGACATACCAACATGTCAAAACGTGCTTTCTGGTGAGGAATGAGAGATGTTGAGAGTGTTCTTCACATAGGTGATACACATTCACATCATCATATGTACATGCATTAGTGCTCTACTGCACATACATAAATTGTAAAACTGAAATGTATGGGGACACAACATGCATAATGAAAACCTTTCATTAATATTCTAAAAATATATGAATTATTGTGTTGTCAAAGGCTTTCATGGCCAGAATCATGGAATTTTCTGGGCTGTATGCCCATGTTCCAGAAGCATTCTCTCCTAACATTTTGCCTGCATCTATGGCAGGCATCCTCAGAGGCAAGTGGAAACTAGGCAAGTGAGGTTTATACTGTATATCTGTGGAATGTCCAGGATGGGAGAAAGAACTCTTGTCTGTTTGAGGCAAGTGTGAACGTTACAATTGGCCACCTTCCACAGATATACAAACA
This sequence comes from Anolis sagrei, assembly GCF_037176765.1. Lineage (NCBI taxonomy): Eukaryota > Metazoa > Chordata > Lepidosauria > Squamata > Anolidae > Anolis > Anolis sagrei. The sequence continues at coordinate 73,757,216 of NC_090025.1, read as the reverse complement.
CCACTTGCCTAGTTTCCAACAGACCTCACAACCTTTGAAGATGCCAGGCACAGATGTGGACAAAACGTGAGAATGCTTCTGGGACATGGCCATACATCCCGGAAAACTCACAGCAACCCCCATGAATTATTGTTTATTAGCCGTCCCCTTCCATGTGTTGCTGTGGCCCACTCAGTCTATATTTGTTTTGTGTGTGTGTATATATATGTGTATGCGTGTGTATATGTGGTTTTGCGCATGTGTTGTAAAAAATTTGGGGGGGGGTGGCTTTTTAAGTCTCTTCTGCTCTGTTTTTCATTGTTTTTATGAGTGATGGTCACTCGTTGGCCTGACAGATGTATTGTGTCCAAATTTGATGTCAATTCGTCCAGTGGTTTTTTAGTTATGTTAATCCCACAAACAACCATTATGGAAACCTCAAAATAATGAGGCTATATGGATTTCACATAGCCTCATTATGCTTGTGCAACGCACTGCAGCCAACACACTAATAGGTCACAACACACTGTTCAAAACCTCTATTTTGGAATAGCATTGAAGACTTTACTCATTTTAGAGTGGGAGGATATGTGTTTAGTTATCTGACCGGACACATACAACTTGGGTTCAGCCCAGAATAAACATGACGCACACATCATTGTCATTTTAGTTAGGGGTGGGCCTTGAGTTTCCAGATTTTATGGGTCATCCCCAAGCAGAAAACAAGGGTGCAAGTTCTCCAGTTTTTCAGCTCCAGGCAAGAAGAAAGGACTGTGTGGAAGTCTACAGCTTGCTACAATCTGCAAGGTTCTATTTGTTGATGCAACTTGCAAAGACTCTCCAGATGTGTGTATATGGACGTTTTCCCATTTGGGAAGGGAGGGAGCATCATATTACTGTGGTGTTTAGTCTTACAGCGTTACAAAGCACATTGTTCCAATTGTCATTCCTTATCGCAGGTTGTTCTTTCTTGCCTTCTCTCTCGAAATCATCCTCCCTTTTCAGATTTCCCACTCCATTAAAAAAGAAAAGAAAATCTTGGTTAAAAAAAAACAACCTTTGAAAATACTGGGCTTTCCTCTCCAATCCTGCTGCTCTGGAGTAGACACAAGGCACTGATATTGAAGATCCACGTTGGGGATACTGGGCTTTCCTCCTAATCTCAGTACTCTCTATTGCAGAAATCCAAAAGACAAATATATTTTGAAACTTTGGTATTTTGAATCATTAAAATAATTTAAATAATTACCATGCCAAGCTCATGATGAAGGATTTGGGGAGAAAAATGCCAATGCTTGGTAGTGGACTGCCCATTACTCCAAATCACTGAAGTGATTCAGCTCTGGCAAATTTGATGGGCCCCATCCCAAGTGTTTTTTGCTGTTTTCTCCAGTTATATACTGAGTCTCTTTGTATATGTTTGAATGACAAACTGTGAGAAACTGTGGTTAGCACTTAATACATAATACTTAATGACATTAGTGCACATTGTCCATAGGTCTGAGCAGGCCTGTAGCCAGGATTTTGATTGGGGGGGGGGGCTGAGTTTTTTTCAGGGGGGGTTTCAGGGGGGTGAGTTTCAGGGGGGGCTGAGTCTGAGTGAAAGAGGGTCTACCCTAGCAAACTTTTTGTATCATTACCCCAATACACCCATGCATATAGGATATATTGAGTATGGTGATCAGATCATGATATGAATAAACAGTTTAAATAATGCACCAGTAAGGCCTTTTCGCGAACCACCATGAGAATTTGGGGGGGGGGGGGTCTGAAGCCCCTCAAGCCCCCCCCCCCCCCTCCGCTAAATGCCTGAGTCTGAGGCTTTGGCCTGAATCTACCATTTTCCTCAAAAACAACAACAACAACAAAATCAGATACAGGATATAACTTTAAAAAACTATGTTTCTGTCACTGGAGATGCTAAGAAAAGAGACTTTGATGTAGACTGTGCTCAAATGACAACTGTGTATTTATTTTACATTGCATTCGGGATGTTTACTTTTTTACGATATGGTTAGTTATCTCCAGCTTGCATAATCTTTTCCTGTCATTCCTAGAGATTAAGCACTAGCTTCACAGTAAACATCTCTTCTCTCTTTTTGATTTCCCTATAGACAAACCAGTTCAGATGTCCCTTCACATCATGAGCAAGCTGGACCTAAGAACTACATCACACACATAAAAGAAATCTGGCAACAAAGGGATCTTACACCGTTCTGCTTATCAGAAGACATTTCTGTTTTACTCTGTTTCCTGATTTCTTGCGGTCTTTTTCGATTTTGAATGAGATGCAATTAGAATCTGAACAAATATGCATTTTGGTTTTAGGGAAAATCTAGTTGGAAACTGGATAGTTATCTCAGCCTAAAAATGTCAGATTATTACATTATTGTGCTGTTTAAAAAATAAGGTCCTTTTCAATATATTCCAGGTCATTATCTTTCATAAACTGACCATCCCCAGACAGAACTATTGCAAACTTTTTAAAAATTTCACCTGGATTTTAATACATTCTGCGTGAAGCCTTTCCCCCAAATCAAATATAGTTTAGCTTCTTCAAATTGGAAAGATTGGAAATAGATATACAATACTTCTTACTTAAAATACTAATGATTCAAATGTTGTTGTTGTGTGCCTTTGAATCATTTCTGATTTATGGTGATCCTAAGGTGATGCAGCAGGTTAAACCGCTAAACTGCGGAACTTGCTGACCGGAAGGCCAGTGGCTTGAATCCTCGGGATGGGGTAAGCTTCTGTTGTTAGCCCCAGCTCCTGCCAACCTAGTAGTTCGAAAACATACAAATGTAAGTAGATCAATAAGTACCACTTCGGCAGGAAGGTAACGGCACTCCATGCAGTCATGCTGGCCACATGACCTAGGAGGAATCTATGGACAACACTGGCTCTTCAGCTTAGAAATGGAGATGAGCACCACCCCCCAGAGTCAGATACAACTAGACTTAATGACAGGGAAAACCTATTATTTATGAGAGAACCAATTAGGAAATGACATTTACATAGTGTAATAATAATAATAATAATAATAATAATAATAATAATAATAATGAAAACCTGCAGATCAAGGTGTTTCTAGGGGCCCTTTGAGACAGGCCCTATATCCCAGGATCTGATCCCAATTTTTCTATTTATCCCAGATTATCTGACAATGTGGACTCATATAATCCAGTTTGATCAGAAAACCTGGGATCAAATCCTGGGATATAGGGCCCTTTTTGTTGTTCAATCGTTCAGTCACTTCTGACTCTTTGTGACCTCATGGACCAGCCCACACCAGAGCTCCCAGGGGCAGACACAACGAGAGTTAATGTCAAGGAGAAACCTTTACCTTTACTAAGGTGAACTTACCATGGAGTTTGGTAAGATCTATTCAGAGAGAGTTTGAATTTTATACTATTTCATATACCTATAGTGTATACCCGGGTTCACATAAAACCCCTTTCTCGGGTTGAAAGGGGTTGCAAGTGGAAAAGTTCTAGAAGCCCTGATTTAAACCCTAATCATAGCCCAACACTCAAACCACTGCACCACCTTGGCTCTCAATGTTTCAAAATCCAATTTAGTTATTCTGAATTAACTGAGGTCAGTTAAAATGTGATAACATTCTCATAATAAAGGCATTTCAGTGAGATGCAGACAGAGTAAGTCATGGCTGTGACTTATGGATACATTCAACATTCCGGTTCCACCAGTAATATCATCTTAAGCCTCTGTGTCATGAGAAAGTGGGGGATAAAAATAAAGCAAACCAAATAAAATACAAAATCTATCCTTTACAAATGGTTCAAATATGGAGATATTGTTTACAACTCTTCAGATGAGTGGGATACAGAATATTTACATATTTTCCTGTCAATTTTTCAGCAAAATACAACCTGATGATCCTTTCTGGGTGCACAAGGATGAATAAGAAACTAAAATTTGAAACTGAAAATAATTGCCATGCTACTACAAATTATATCGATGTGATTTCAGATTCTGCAGTTGAAGTACAAAATGTTCCTTGTTTTGTTCACAGCACAACCTTTAGATATGCATTTGAATGGAGGAAGAGAAGATGATGACGCAGAGTTTTCCTGTCTTGTTAACTGAAAATTAGGTGACTTCAGCAAGTTTTCAGAAGTTGACGGAGACCTTTATACAGAGGGTTGTGACAGCTGCGGGGCTCCTGAGCTGCGTGATGCTCTTTGACTACAATCATTTTGAATTCTGTTGTTAGTGGGAGTTTAAACCTCCATTTGAGGAAAGCGGTGTTCAACACATTATATGGCAATATGTGATTTTGAAGACACTTTGGTGCAACAAAATTTGACAGCTTTGCTTTCCAAGATGTCTTTTAGAGAAAGTAGCCAGGAGAAGAAGTGGTGGGACTTTGTTTCTGGCTGAGCTTCTAGAGCAGTGGTTCTCAACCTATGGGTCCCCAGATGTTCTGGCCTTCACCTCCTAGAAATCCTAACATATGGTAAACTGGCTGGGATTTCTGGGAGTTGTAGGCCAAAACACCTGGGGACCCACAGGTTGAGAACCACTGCTCTAGAGCTACCAGTCCAGGGGTGAAGAGTGGAATCCAACACCTGTTCTGGACCAGAATCTGGAACTTAAAGTGAGGCATGAAGACTGTGCCTGAAGACTGTGATCAGCACTTGCAGAATAAATGCAACTCTCCTTTCCAAGCAAACTTTTCAAGACAATGTTGATGAAATGTAAAACAAAGTACTTTAAAGAGTTCTCTTAGGGCGTGACCACTCTTGTCCTCAGGCCAGAAACCATTGAATTCTATTCTTAACTATTCTTGGCACTTCCCTCAATGTTGAACCACAATGTAAAAGTGTTCCTTTACAATTGTTACATACATTGGATAATGTACTTTCCCCCAAATCAAGAATCACATTTTACTATCAACTTACGTTCTGTTCTGTTGGCCATGTCTGTTCTTCTGCTTTTTAATGGATAATACAAGGGATTTCATAACACTTACTAATTTAAGCATCCTAGAATGCTTGCCAGCCATCTGAGGAATGGATGGGTATGCAGCCCACCACACGACGTCCCTCAACTTCTGGTGGAGGACCTGCCCCCAACCGGAGTGGAAGTGTCCTAGGACACTTCCCCCATGTGCCTCCCCCATGTGATGGAGGCAGCATTGTCGCTTGCTGGTAAAATGGCACAGGTAGGGGTGGGGTGGGTTCATGTGATAAGGTCTATATAACAACATTTGAAAGATGTTCTGTTGCTGGTTTGAAAGTGTTATTTCCTATTTAATTGTGCAGTACTTACTTTGAAAGTAGTTGTTATATTCCAGAAACTTTGTTTATGTGGCTGCCACAAACTAAGTTGAATTGGTTGAGACTCTATTCATTGAAAAACTATAGCAATATTCTGTGTTGATTCGTGGGTGCTCTTCCAAAATATTCTAGGATTGAAAATAGAAATGAAACCTGAGAACTATCTATTGGGAATAGTACACATAGACATCGAGAGAAATAAGAAAGTATCATTTATCCATTTATCCACAGCAGCGAGAATGACATTTGCTAAGAACTGAAAAAAGAAGGAAATACCCACCTTAGAGGGCTGGCTACCCTAAGTATATGATATTATGATCATGGACACCCTGTCTCAACAGCTTAGCACCCACTAACAGGGAGACCAAGAGAAAATAAACTGGACTGAAGTTTTTAAAAAATTAAAGAAAAATGTAGAAGAAATAGAGAGAAGGATGGAACCCAAAGGAGGAATACAAGACTAATAGACTTACATTTGTTAGGAGGGAGGAGATAGGCAAAAGCTGGGCTGCAGTTAAACATAAAAAAAACAAGATTATTGCAACAAGAATGATTTACAACTGGCAAATAGAGGGAGAAAACGTGGAGGCAGTGACAGACTTTGTATTTCTAGGTGCAAAGATTACTGCAGATGCAGCCAGGAAATCAGGAGATGCTTACTTCTTGGGAGGAGAGCAATGACCAATCTCGATAAAATAGTGAAGAGTAGGGACATCACACTGGCAACCAAGATCCGCATAGTCAAAGCAATGGTATTCTCTGTAGTAACCTACGGATGTGAGAGCTGGACCATAGGGAAGGCTGAGCGAAGGAAGATAGATGCTTTTGAACTATGGTGCTGGAGAAAAGTTCTGAGAGTGCCTTGGAGCATGAGAAGATCCAACCAGTCCATACTTCAGGAAATAAAGGCCGACTGCTCATTGTAGGGAAGGATATTAGAGACAAAGTTGAAGTACTTTGGCCACATAATGAGGAGACAGGAAAGCTTAGAGAAGAGAATGATGCTGAGGAAAATGGAAGGAAAAAGGAAGAAGGGCCGACCAAGACAAGATGGATGGATGGGATCCTTGAAGTGACTGGCTTGACTCTGAAGGAGCTGGGGGAGGTGACAGCCGACAGGGAGCTCTGGCGTGGGCTGGTCCATGAGGTCACGAAGAGTCGGAAATGACTGAATGAATGAACAACAACAAAGGAGATGGGAGGTCAAAATAAGTTATGTGCTTGCACTACTCCCAATATGCTGTTGTTGTTTTTTCTTTATTTATTTTTCATTCTTATCTTCTTATTCTATTTTTACACACACACACACCATTTTCCCCCTCCCCATCCCCATTATCCCACTCTCCTACGTGTCTATGTTATTTTGTTCCTTTTTTCTTTTAGTTTTGTAAATGTTAATAAATATCACAATAAAAAAGAAAAACTATAACAAAATGTGCTGCAGGATGTCCCACGAAAACAAAGTTTTTGCAGGTTAATAAACGTATCCCATTTTTTTACGATAGAACCAATAAAGAAATGACATTTACAACCCAGGACCAAAAATAATGTTACATAGTATAATCTTTGTTATTCTTGTGTACCTTCAAGTCTGTGGTCACCCGAAGGCAAACTTGTAATGGGGGTTTCTGGCGTTCAGAGTGTGTGACTCGCTCAAGATAATCCAGTGGGTTTTCAACCAAACCTTGAGTCCAATGCTCAAACCACTCCTCCTTCTTGGAAAGTGAGACTGACTTGATCTTTTGGTCTACAAAGGGTTTACTGTATAATTAATGCAGTTTGAGACAACTTGAACTACCATATCTCAAAGCTATGTAATCATAGGACCTGTAGTTTTGCCATTTCTTTAGCTTTGTCTGCCAAAGAGTGCTTGTGCCTCACCAAACCACAAAATTCTTTGATTACATAGCATTGAGCCATGTAGTTAAAGTGGTGTGAAATGGCATTTTTTCTATAGTGTAGATGCAGCCACAAACAAATTGGCTGCATAATGATCCCTTCCTTTTAGATGTATGTGTGGGAAGTTAAGTAAGGTTTGACATGACAGTTTCTCTTCTATATCACATCTTTTGTGATGCATATAACTTTAGCAAGGGAAAGGGGTCCAGGTGTGCATCTCTTGGAGACATTAGAATAATGAGGAAGAAAACACATTGTCTTTATGTCTCCTGTTGAATGAGGTATGGACCTTATCTGCTCCAGTTTGTGGCTGGATTCATCATCTCCTTCTGGCTGGTTTTACAGTCTGATAACCCTACTACTTCCTGTAGTAAACTACCATCAAGTGTCAGGATATTAAATGGGAGGTGGAGGGGAGGGATAGAGTCAAGGACAGGATGTAAACCCTCCAGTCATATCACTGGTTGAATTTACTATACTAGTTGTGCATGTATTTGCAAACATGTTTGTATATGTTTTTTCAATATTCAGAGTACAGGTAGTCCCTGAGTTATAAACATATGACTTACAAACTTAGTTAAGAATGAGGGTGAGACAACAGGAAGTGAGTGAAACTCACTTTTGAACAGAATAGAATAGAATAGAATAACTTTATTGTCATTGTACATTGTACAGCCAAATTAAATGCTTTCCCCAGCACATATCACAAAAACAACACCTCCATCCTTCCACACCCCAACCACCACTGCACAACCCCCAATGCTACATCAGTGCAAAACCATGGAGTTCAATATAGTTACAGTTCCAGGTTAAAGTTGTCTCTCAGTCTGTTTGTCCTTGTCTTTGTCACCCTGTGCTGTCTGCCTGTTGATAATAATTCAAGAAACGAACATTCTGGGTGAGATGGATCCTTAAGAATGCTCTGAACTTTTTTAAGGTTGCGAGAATTATAAAGTTCTTCCAAAGAGAGGAGAAGGCAACCAATGATTTTCTGTGCAGAACTGATGACTCTTTGGAGCACCTTCCTATCTGCCCCAGTGCAGTTGCCAAACCATGCGCAGATGCAATAGGTTAGGACACTCTCTATAGCACAGTGGTAGAAAGTCACTAGCAGTTTATCATTCAGTTCCTTGTTACTTAGAAGTCTCATATATACAATCTCTGTTGGCCCTCTTAACCAGTGCTACTGTACAACTGCCCCATGTCAGATCCTCCTTAACCACTGTTAAAGAGGATTTGACCTGGGGCACTTGTACAAAATGGAGATCAATTGGAGCAGGTGGCCAGTTTCAAGTTCTTGAGTGTCACTACACTCAAGAACTTGAAACTGGCCACCCGCTCCAATTGATCTCCATTTTTGGCCAATGGCTGGATTTCTGCTCTGTTCTTTCTTTAGTCCAGTATGAGCTCCTTAGTCTTATTGATTTTAAGAACCAGATTATTGTCCCTGTACCACAAGAGCAGCCAATCCACCTCATCTCAATTGGCAGACTCATTCCCTTGTATCATCCGCTATGATGGATGGGGCACAATCATATCTGCACAAAGTATAAAGCAAAAAACTCAACACACAGCTCTGTGGCATCCTAGTGTTGAGAGTGAGAACTGAAGAGGTATGATTACCTAATCTAACCCTCTGGGAACGTCCAGACAAATGGTCCATCATCCAGGAACAAATTGAATATCACAATCCAAGATCCATAAGTTTAGACACCAGTCTATGTGGGAGGATTGTGTTAAACGTGGAACAAAAGTCTGCAAAAACCTTCTTCAGATCATTCCCCCATCATTCCAGGTGGGTCAGAGTAGTGTGCAGCGTGATGGCCATGGCATCCTCTGTCGATCCATTAGATCTATATGCAAACTGATGTTTGTCCAATGTATGTGGAAGGCTAGAAATGATATGCCTACAAACTAGTTTTTCAAGACAATTCTTGATGATAGAAGTGAGTACCATTGATCTGTAGTCCTGAAAATTATCAATAGGGACCTGAAAGAGTATTGAGGAGAAGGTGTCTCAACTGAAGTTTTCTCAACAATCCTTGCTTCCACAACAAGCCACATTTTTCAAACAAGCCAATTATAACATGGATAGAAGTGAAATCTTTTGAATAGAGCATTGGCAGCAAAACAAATGATATGTATATATATATGGCTGGAATCACACTTAAAATGTACCTGTTCTGACTTACATACAAATTCAGCTTAAGAGCAAACCTATAGAACCTATCTTGTTCATAACTTTGGGGTTTCCTGTACTACAATATCTACTGATACCCTTTATTACCTTCACGTGGTGCAGTGGGTTAAACCCCTGTGCTAGCAGGATTGAAGACCAATAGGTCAGAGGTTCGAATGAATGAATGTGAATGAGCTCCCTCTATCAGCTCCAGCTCCCCATGCAGGGACATGAGAGAAGCCTCCCACAAGGATGGTAAAACATCAAAACATCCAGGCGTCCCCTGGGCAAAATCCTTGCAGACAGCCAACTCTCTCAAGTAATTCCTGGCACGACAAAAAAAACCTCCAGCTGAAGTCACAGATAATGGATAAATAAGTTCAATACAAAAAGTTGGGTTGATATGTGAATACATTAATCAAAAATGTTTTAAGGGAATTCTGGGTGGGCTCCTAAGGTAGACATAGTGTAAGGTCTCAGAATTTCTTAATCCCAACTCCAACAAACAAATAAAAAACCAGAACAGGTTGGGAATCACTGGTTTGGGCAAAGCCTCCTTGTATTAATAACATTAGCAGAAGTTGAGAATTTGGGAACATTCTTGGACTACACTTTCAAGCATTCATATTCTAAATGAGGATCTGGAAATTGGAATCCGAAAAGGTCTCCTTTCTGCAACCTGACACAAACACATTGCTCTGTGATGATAGCAATGTACGAACTCAGTAAGCACCGCCAAACAAAGAGAAGCTATTTGGCCCTCATTTATGAGATACTGTGTTATGTATGTACAAGAAACAAAACTGGATGCTCGTCAAGGCAATTGTTATGACTGCTGTTTCCGAAGTGTCTTCCTGCTTGTGACAATGTTTCCCGTAGTTTCCCAAAATGGATCAACAAAGAATTGTTGTTTTTTTTTCTCGTACAAATTTGTTTATCATTCTTCTTAAACAAGGTGGAGGGATCCACAACATTCATTAACCAAGAACATTAAGCTAAATCTATACAATTGACTAATTTAAATCGTTATTGATGTGGAACATTGTTCTTGGAGAAAATGTTCTAATTCAGATGTTTATCCCAAATAGAGTACAACTTTATATTGTATCCTGATGACACATGGCATAAACATTTCTATATTTTCTTAGCCACTAGATGGCAGCACTTCAGGATGTTATTTTATGCCATCAACAAAATTACTGTGCAACACAATGCAGCATTTCTCTCTCACTGTGTAGTTTAGAGGCTCATGCTTTTGGAGAGATTATGATACATTGAGAGAGATCATAAGTGGGAAGGGTGGATTATTTCATAAATATTTCCATAAGAACAGAGATAACTTAGGGAAAGTGCTATGTGGTAACATCGTGTCATAATCTTTGCTAGAATTCATCAAGATTTGCTGGGTTGTTGTAGTTTTTTCGGACCGCGAACGTGCATTGCTCTACGGGCGAGAGGCGGCCCCCTTCCGGCCGTGCTCCGCTCCCGAGACGTTTCACCTACATCTGTGGCAGGCATCCTCAGAGGTTGTGACCTCACAACCTCTGAGGATGCCTGCTACAAATGCAGGTGAATGGTCAGGAGAGAATGCTACTAGAACATGACCATACAGCCCGAAAAACCTACAACAACCCAGTGATTCTGATGTATTGTCAAAGGCTTTCTGGCCATGAAAGCCTTTGACAATACATCAGGATTTAGCTATGTTATTTGTTTTCAGTAACTTATTGGGCCCTGGAATGTGTGAAACAATAATAAAGAATAGTACCTTGGTGTATGTGCAGAATTTCTGAATACTCACAGGTCCAAACTAAACAGAGATAGTATCACATAGGGTGATATTTAAATATTTGTATTTTAATATTTAAATGCATGCATGAATTAAATATTGAAAGATAACCTCAAGTCTGGCAGAGAGGAGATGTATCCAACAATAAAGGGAATGCTTGTCACTTTCATGGCCAGCCAGTTTGTCTCTGCCTTCCAGAGCTAGAGTTCTCATTCATGTTTGGGAGACTTCCCCAAAATACAGTATATCTCGAATAGTCTCTTATCTACAAGGAAATGTAACCCTCAAGGGCAGCTATCCTTAGAATTTTTCAGCATTATACAACTGAGAAGCATGCAATAGTATTTCACTTAAGCCACTACATCATCCTGGCTCCTAGACTGCTGCCAGTTCCATTTTTTACTTATTTATTTGTTTATTTGAAAAAAAATTATACCACACCCTTCTCACCCCGCTGGGGACTCACAACATATATAAGGCAAACATTCAATGCCGTGACATAAAACCATAAATATACACAAACATTAAAATCACTGATATCCACTTTAAAATCAGTTCCTTAAAAACCATCCCAGGACACTTTATAGTTACTTTATTTATACCTAGCTTGTGCTGCAAGACCAGATGCACTCCAAGTGGCCAGATGCTGGTCAAAGGACATTTAATCAACTACCAAGCTTGCAAACTTTGTGTTTTATCTGTTTGTTTATTTGTTTTGTTAAAAATGTAATACAACTGTCTGGTTGCTCCTGACACGATAAATAAATAAAATAACCTAGCTTGTGGACCCGGCAATGCCAAGATCAACTCCCTCTGAACTGCACCAGTATTCACAGTTGACCATGTCAGGTCTGTGTGCCAAGTTTGGTCCAGATCCATCATTTTTTGGGTTCAGTGTTATCTGAATATGAGTCAACTATAACTCCCAAATGCAAAGGTCAATCACCCCCAAATCCTGCTAGTCTCTAAAATTTGCTGTGTTGGGTTTGTCATTGGTGGGGATTAGAAGGCTCTCTGAATACGGGTGAACTATAACTCCCAGGTTTCAAGGTCAATCACCCCCAAAGTTCACCAGTATGCAAAGTTGGTCATGTTTGGTCTGTGTGCCAAGTTTGGTCCAGTTCCGTCATTGGCTGGGTTTAGTGCTCTCTGGATGTGGATGAACTACAACTCCCACATTCCAAGCTCAACTTCCTCCAAAACCCACCCGTACGCACAATTGGCCATATTGGGTCTGTTGCCAAGTTTGGTCCAGATCCATCGTTGGCTGGGTTCAGTGCTCTCTGGATGCGAGTGAACTATATTACTGGGACTCAGAAGCGGTAAATTCTTGAGAGAAGGGCAATACTATAATACAGGAGTGGGTGGTAAATCGGTCTTCAAAAACCACTGGCGATGTCTTGCTTGTAGTCAAGTATTGTCGGCATTCTTGAGTTTCTGAAGAGGCATGATCTCCTGAGAAACACCTGTCTATAACACCTGGGTCTAAAAAAGGCTCTGACCAGGGTATATGGGGTTGAGGAAATGGTGACAGAAAGTAGATCTGGAGTAGCAGAGGGTGGCACAGCAGTTGGGGTGTTGCAAAGAAAAGCTGCAGTGTGTATCATGCTGCTCAAGTAACAAAAGTCCTCATACAACCGCTGAGCAAGGAACATTATTCCATCACTAGTGTTGAAATAAAATCCAGCTATTATAATCGTTCACTTCTGTTTGTAAACTGGAGAAATTGGTACTGTGTTTCTTCATTTTCCTCAAACAGCAATACTTCTCGGGCCAGCTCTGAGTGAAAACTAAAGTAGAATCAATTAGTATTAAATCTCTAGAGCTCAACTGAAAACACAAATGAGAGACACCCTAAAAGAGGAGTATCACCAGGGATGTTTGCTCATATGGGAATGGTTAGCTACACAAGCAAAGAGCGGAGAGAAGATAGTGTTACAGGTGAAGTTCTTCAATCTTTCCAATGAAAATGTCTGGGTTTCTCTTCCTGTTGTTCTTGTTTTCTTCTCACAGTTAAATATTTTATCGCAGTCTCACTTCCACCGTAGTTGAGGATAGATTATGGCTTTATTTTCTTCCTCTCTTTTCCTGCCTTCTTTTGAAAACATACAGTAATTCAGTTGATGGTTCTCCTGTCATGTTTTGATGGCCATCTCCAAGGGAGGCCCTCTTTGACCCTGAAACCAAAGCCACTTCAGGGGCCAATAATGACTGAAATCATTGACTGAAGATCAAGTCAAGACTCCACTTACTCAAAGAAAACATGCTTTTAAAAAGTTGTTGCTTACAACTGACCCTTGATCTCTTATTTTCTTTTAGAAGAGACCAAAAGCGAAGCTCAGCACTCTAAAAACTGTGAGTTTTTTCCATTGTTGAAAAGTAGAAGAGGAAAGGGATCTTTTCAAGACTGAGATTAGGAGGAGGCAGTGTAATTTACACCAAAACGGGTCAAGCCATGATTTAATAAGGCCCAGGGGACCATTCTTTTGATGTCACCAATAGCATTAGGATTTCACTGAGATTTCTGAAGACCTCAAAGGACCTCAAACAGCCACAGGTCACATGCAAACTTGCCTCCCATTCACAGAACCTTCTTTTATGTGATAAAATGGTTGAATGTGTGGTTAAAAGCTCAAACAGAATAAGTTTATATCAAATAATTTATATTTTAAGTACTGTATGACAAATATCTGAAGCACATAAAGATATGTTTACTTGTCATTTCTTCCCTTTTTGATCCAGTTTTGCGTATTATGTGCTTTCATGCCTTGTCTATACCACCAAAAGAAGGCATCTGTAATCCAGATTATTCAACCCAGAAAGTGCCCTGAATTCACTCTTTTGGCACTATCAAATCAAATCAAATCATTTATTTCGGTCATTGACCAGCACAGGAAATAGTCACATTTTCATACAAACTTGGTATGTTTGGTACATTAAAAATATAAATATAACTACTGAAGCACAATATGGGTGAGGGAGCGGAAGGGGAAACAGGGTAAAACATACAATGCCCAGATCCATCACCAAATTGTAGATTCAGGGAAGAAGATTACTGGACACACAGTTAACTTTTGGGACTGGTCATTCCCTGACGGATTTTGTATGCTGCTGCACAGAACTTTGCAACATTGTAAGTTGTAGCTGAATTAATATCTGCAAGTAGCAGGGAGGTATAAAATTGTCCTGAATGGCCTGGGTGCTTGTATATCAGAGATAACATAAGCCTGGCACGGATATCCCTGTAGAACGGGCACTGAAGGAGCACATATTCTATCGTTTCTACATGACCCGAGTCACAGGGGCAGAGTCTCTCTGGGAAAGGGATCTTCTGGTAGCGGCCTTCAAGTACAGCTGATGGGAGAGCGTGGCATCGGGCCAGGGTGAAAGCCCTTCAATGAATAGAAACCTCTAAGTTGTTTAAATATGCCATAGGGGAGGCAAGATACCTGCTGTCTTCATTGATAAGGAAGGTTGGAACCGAGGCCAGATCTAGTTGTTGCTCTGTGTCAGTGATACGTAGTTTAATAAGTGCTTTGGCTTGATTGTAATCCATAGCAAATAGTAGACCTGGAGAAAATCCCAATGAGGAGATTTTTGGCACTAATACACCACCTGTATCCCACACCGAACCTGTATCGTTGTCCACATCCCAAATTCAAATCAGAACTATTTATATTTCTCGTTTTCTTTTAAAATGACTGAAATGTTGTCTTTCCTTAAGCTAAAGTAAGTAGTTTACTCAGAACCAGGCAATTTACTTGGGAGCAAGTGGTTTACTCAGGAACAAGCAATTAATTTAGATGAGAGTGAACAAGCTCAAACTTAATCCAGACAAGACGGAGTTACTGCTGGTCTTGCGGAAAATGGGTCCAGGAAAAGGTTTGCAACCTGTGCTGGATGGGATTACACTCCCCCTGAAATCTCAGGTTCGCAGTTTGGGGGTCATCCTGGACTCCTCCTTAAATCTGGAGCCCCAGGTGGCAGCAGTGTCTAGGACGGCCTTCACACAGTTAAAACTTGTCTGCCATCTGTGTCCGTTCTTGGAGAAATTGGGCCTGATCACAGTGGTACATGCAATGGTTGCATCCAGATTGGACTATTGCAACATGTTCTACATAGGTCTGACCTTGAAAAGCATTCAGAAACTACAATTCCTTCAAAGATCTTCAGCCAGACCTTTAACTGGAGCTGGTCTCAGGGAGCATACCACATTGCTCCTGAGACAGCTCCACTGGCTGCCCATTTGTTTCCGGGCTCAATTCAAGGTGCTGGTTCTTACCTATAAAGCCTTATACGGCTTCAGCCCAGCCTACCTGGAACACTATATTCCCCTATATATATCGGGGTGAGCATTGAGGTCAAGCGGGGAGACCCTTATCACCACTCGGACCCTTTCTTAAGCAGGACCAGGGAAGGCTCCTTCTCAGGACAGGCACCGGCACTTTGGAACTCTCTTCTGGAAAAACTAAGAGTTGTCCCATCCTTACTGAGTTTCTGAAACAGAGGTAAAGACCTTCTTACTTCAGAAAGCTTTTTAACTAAAGATGGAATGTGTTAGGGCTAGGTTGACTTTTAAGAAGTCAACCATCTGTACATCTTTATGGAGACCAGAAAGGGGTGGTAGTAAGGGGTCAATGTAATTGTGATTTTAACAGTGTTTTTAACCTTTGTTTTGTATGGTTTTAACTGTTGTAAGCTGCCTTGAGTCTGCTTCGCAGAGATAGGCGGGGTAAAAGTATCTTAAATAAATAAACAAACTTAGGAGTAAGCAAATAGTCACTTTTCCTTTACCCCTTGCTTACACTACATCCAATCTCACTCACTGGCATGTTTTTCTCATTCAGACAAGGACTTCCAAAAGTTTTTTAATGAATCTGTAATGTTATAAATATAACCCTCCAGCAGGTTGCACTGGACATTTTTTTAATTGTTATGTTTGAAACCCCAACAACCTTCCTCAAAGCTACCCTGATCAAAACCGTACACACATAGCAAGATACAGTAACAGACCAGATTTTCCAGGAAGTTGCAGAGCAAGAAGTGAGTTTTGGTATATCGCATTAGAGCCTTTAAAAAAACACATTCGCTACTAAAAGGATTAAGATATTTATGAAGTGAGTATGATTTTTTAAATCAGTGTGTAGACAAGTGTCAAGTTGTATGTTGACTTAACTCAAGAAAAAAAACTATTTCTTTCAGTGGCACCTCTATATTTTTGGCACATTGCTTCTGCTTTTACTGAAAGTATTAACAAACCCAGAAAACAAGCCAGAAAAATGTGTAAACACACACACACACATATACAGAGTGCATTTCCCAGTGCTCCAATCTCCAGCAGCTTTTGCTGGTGCACTGCAAAGCTCCACAGGCAGATTTGGGGGTCACATTCAATCGTTCATGATCATCCCTAGCAGTTGTAATCATAGCTGCTGACCAGGATGTCAGCTGAGATGAAGGTGTGGGGTTACAACCTGTGCTGGATAGGGTCACATTCCCTCTGAAAACACAGGTTCACAGTCTGGGGGCGATCCTGGATTCATCACTGACTCTGGAACCCCAGGTGTCAGCAGTGGCCAGCAGCACCTTTGCACAATTAAAATTTGTGCACCAGCTGCGTCCATACCTTGAGATTTCACATCTGGCCATGGTAGTCCACGCCTTGGCTACATCCCATGTGGACTACTGCAATGCTCTCTACATGGGGCTGCCTTTGAAGATAGTTCAGAAGCTGCAACTAATTCAGAGATCATCACTTCCATGTTATGGTAGTTCCACTAGCTGCCAGTCTGCTTCCAGGCTTAATACAAAGTGCTAAAAAGCCCTAAATGGTTTAGATCCGGATTATTTGAAAAACCGCATCTCTGTATACTAACCAGCACAAGCACTGCGGAGGAGGCCCTGCTCTCGGTCCCACCCCCATCACAAGTGTGGTTGGTGGGAACAGGGGGGGGGCTTCTCTGTAATCACCCCCACCTCTGGAACTCCCTCCCTAAAGAGCTAAAAATGTCTCCCTCACTCCTCTCCTTTAAAAGGTTTTTATTTGTACACCCTAGCTTGCGGAGAATAGGAGGACCAGTACATCTTGATATATATCCTCAGCTAGATATCGGACACCTACCTCAGCCCTCTGGATGTCGTAAATCATTTTATTCTTTTAATGCATTTAGTTGAATTTGTATGAGTTTATGTGTTATATTATATTTATTTAAGTGTAATTTTTGGCTATTCTTTGGTTAGTTTTATAAGTTTTATTGAAATTGTTTTATCCTGATTTGACCTGATTTGTTATTTGTCTGTTTTCAGCATTGAATGTTTGCCAAATATAATCTACACCAGTGTAAATTAGCATAATGCCATTAATATTTGTTGAATTACTCGGGATGTATGCTTGTAATACTTGGAATATGGTTTGCTGATTTGTGTTTATACTAAGCATAATAAAATATGTAGAAAAATGTTTGCCATTTTTGTTACTCATTGGGAGATAGGGTGGGTTACAAATAAGGTATTATAAAGTTGTTGTTCATTCGTTCAGTCACTTCCAACTCTTCGTGACCTCATGGACCAGCCCACGCCAGAGCTCCCTGTCAGCTGTCACCACCCCCAGCTCCTTCAAGGTCAAGCCAGTCACTTCAAGGATACCATCCATCCATCTTGCCCTTGGTTGGCCCCTCTTCCTTTTTCCTTCCATTTTCCACAGCATCATTGTCTTATCTAAGCTTTCCTGTCTTCTCATGATGTGGCCAAAATACTTCATCTTTGCCTCTAATATCCTTCCCTCCAATGAGCAGTCAATCTTTATTTCCTGAAGTATGGACTGGTTGGATCTTCTCACGGTCCAAGGCACTCTCAGAACTTTTCTCTAACACCACAGTTCAAAAGCATCTATCTTCCTTCTCTCAGTCTTCCTTATGGCCCACCTCTCACATCCGTAGGTTATTACGGGGAATACCATTGCTTTAACTATGAGGATCTTTGTTGCCAGTGTGATGTCTCTACTCTTCACTATTTTATCGAGATTGGTCATTGCTCTTCTCCCAAGAAGTAAGCGTCTCCTGATTTCCTGGCTGCAGTAATCTTTGCACCTAGAAATACAAAGTCTGTCATGGCTTCCACGTTTTCTCCCTCTATTTCCCAGTTGTCAATCATTCTTGTTGACATAATCTTGTTTTTTTTTTATGTTTAACTGCAACCCAGCTTTTGCACTTTCTTTTTTCACCTTGATTAGAAGGCTCTTTAGCTCCTCCTCGCTTTCAGCCATCAGTATTATAATATATTGTTATTATGATCACCATAAGTTGAAAATGACTTCATAACAAGTAAAAAGAAACAAAATTAATTTGGCTAGTGTAGATTTAATTTTGTTTGGTGTTGGTCTTAACATTCTAAAATCCATTAGACTTTTTTAAAAAATGAAACATTTGAGAAAATGAAACGGACAGATTTTTCCATTGGTCCTAGTACTCAAACAGTGGCGCGATGAATGAGCAATCTTATCAATGCCGCAATTCAAATGAAGATGTCATGCAACACTTCTTGCAGTCAAGATGTACAACACTGTGTTTTCAGTCTCATCTGTGTGTCTGAAATAAGAAAATATATATACACATGCAATGCCTTGTCTTATATGTTTACTTGGAACTGAGTCCCACTGTTTTCTATTAGGTGTAATCTTAGGAAGTGTGTTTTGGATTTCAACCACAGAGGATATTTTTACACAGATGTTGTGTCACCCTTGTTCCTGTGCCTGAGCAGCTTTGAATTTTATTTTAGAAATGAATAGATATAGTCTGTGCACTTTTGGGTTGCGAAGACTGAATCCACTCTGATATGATGAATGTTCCATTATTGTAAAACTGTAGACGTAATATACATGTATTTATATAGAAACGCAGTGCATGAAAAAAACACAAAAAGTCCTTGAGAACATTAAAGCAACTATGATGTCTGGCAGAAATATGAAGCCTGATACTGAAATAATAATATGAAAGAAACAGTTTAAAGGGATATGAAGAAATGAACAAACCATTCCAGTACATTTGACACTTTTTATTGTTTCCTCCTAACCCTATAATTTTACCCCAACTGCAGTTATTTCTTTCCAAGCACTTGAAATGAATAATGGTTTCAACCAAGTACACAATTCTCTGGGGAATTCCTATTGAATTACTTGATAACACAAAACAATAGGACTTCTTTTGCAAAGTGCATGAAGTCGCAATAAAAACAGCAGAAAGCACACTGCAAATATCTCATCACTTCAAATACATTCTTCTTTAATTAATCATATCAGTTCTTAAAGGAAAAAATAACAATCCATTGTAAAACTTTCTATGAAATTATACTGTTAAAATAATAACTGGGGGTGGGACCAGGAAGCCAATAGCTAGCTATCTTTATTTCTCTTTTTAAAATATCTCAAAATATTTTAAGGAAGGATACAATCAGTAAAATGTGTATCTTACTATGAAATTAATCAGTGGGTGGGTGGGTAGTTATTTCTGGCAAGTTTAAGTGTACCAAATCCCTTGCAAGATTTTTTCCAAAGTAATTCTCCATTATGGTTACCATAGGCAACAATAAGGGAGTATCACTGCTGGATCTGGGTAATATAGTATTCAGAGGTGGCCCTAGGTAATTTTCAATGGTAAGCAAACAGTATTTTGGCGCCCCCCAACTAATCACTGATATATATTTTCTATTCGTTGTGGGAGTTCTGTGTGCCATATTTGGTTCAATTCCATAATTGGTGGAGTTCAGAATGCTCTTTTATTATTGGTGAACTATACATCCCAGTAACTACAACTCGCATATGTCAAGGTCTATTTTCCCCCAAGAGCACCTCAAGAGCGCCCCTGGGCAAAATCAACTATACTGCAAATGCTTACTTTGCGTAATGGGTTGAGCCGCCCCTGGTAGTATTGCTGTGGTTTTCAAAAAACAGAACTTTGTGGACAACTCATGAGCCCCATTCACAAAGCTCGCCCATGAAAAAGCCAATGGGATTTTGGCCTGCATCAATAGGAGTCTAGATCCAGAAAAGTCATGCTCCCCATGCTCTATTCTGCCTTGGTTAGACCACATCTGGAATTCTGTGTCCAATTCTGGGCACCACAATAGAAGGGAGATGTTGACAAGCTGGAATGTGTCCAGAGGAGGGCGACTAAAATGATCAAGGGTCTGGAGAACAAGCCTTATGAGGAGCAGCTTCAAGAGCTGAGCATGTTTAGCCTGCAGAAGAGAAGGCTGAGATGAGACGTGATACCCATTTATAAGTATGTGAGAGGAAGTCACAGGAAGGAGGGGAAAGCTTGTTTTCTGCTGCCCTGGAGACTAGGACATAATGGAGCAATAGCTTCAACTACAGGAAAGGAGATTCCCTCTGAACATGAGGAAGAACTTCCTGACTGTGAGAGCCATTCAGCAGTGGAACTCTCTGCCCCGGAGTGTGATGGAGGCTCCTTCTTTGGAGGCTTTTAAACAGAGGCTGGGTGGCCATCTGTTGGGGGTGCTTTGAATGCAATTTTCCTGCTTCTTGCCAGAATGGGGTTGGACTGGATGGTACATGAGGTCTCTTCCATCTCTATGATTCTATGATATCATGCCATGGAAAATAGCAGATGGTGCAACCCACCCACGTCAGATTCCAAAGTATCCAATGGGTGCATCTATATTGTAGACTTAATGATATTTGACACCACTTTAACTTCCATGGTTAAATGCTATGGAATCATGGGAGTAATACTTTTACAAGGCCTTTAACCTTCTCTGACAAAGAGTGCTGGTGGCTCATCACACTACAGATACCAGGATCCCACTGCACTGAGCCACAGCAGTTAAAGTGGTGCCAAAGTGACAGTGTAATGCATCCATACTCTTTCACTCACTGCTGTGTCAACCAATTCAGCAAGCCAAAAATGACTTCCAGGTACCCAATGCAGCAGAGTGAAATTGCACATGTGGCTGTCAAAGGAAGATTGCTTTGGAGAAAGGAGCAAAGGGCATTGTCTACTACCCTCTGTTTTCTTCTGAAAGTGGCTCTCCTATGCTAACCAGGAACTAGTTGTCAAACAAAAAGATTGCTAAATCAAATTCATATTTTAAATTGTTCAATCTCTCCACAACACAGCAATTTACTGGCAGATTGGGGTGCCAGGAAGGAATGGAAGAGACATTATGTTTCTATAGTGGTGCACACAGTGACATACATTCTCTAGAACCTCAATGAGATGTCGTTGTTTGGTGCCCATCTTCAGGAACAAAGTGAAGTGCTTGCTTTACCAGTTTCCCCTGCCTTCCACTGGTGAATTAATTGCCATATTATGGGGGCCACAGTAGCTTAAAAGTTAGTTTAGATGTGTTGACCATTGTGCAGTCAAGTAGGAAATTCCAACCTTTGTAATGACTAAAAAAAATTGCAAATATTACTTGGATCTACAGTGTTGTAAAGTACTAACAAAATTACAATCTTTTTCTGGAAATGGAGATCAGGGACTTCTTCAGACAAGCAGGGGGAAAGCAGAGGAAACCATCCACAACAACTAAAAAGTAACTGTAGGTATTACTTGGATCTATAGTATTGTAAACTACTAGCCAAATGACAATCCTTTTCTGGAAATGGAGATAAGGGTGTGCAGGTACTGATGTACCAGAAGCTCCCAATTTATTTGCTTTGTATCAAGTGTTTGTTTAGCCCAAGGCTTGGGATTTTGCAGAAGGGTGGATTCCTGTTAAAGTTTGCAGTTACAGGGCAGGTCACCTGTCAATTATCATTAGGTTCCCCAGTCCTGCCACCCTTTTGGGCTTTGGAAGGGAAGTGAGCCATTTTGTTAGTCAGTCTCAGCCAGGTTAACTTTTATATAGGATGTGTGTCACTTCCCCTGTACAAAGGCTTCAAGCTTTAAGAATTTCCAGGGTTACAGAAATTCCAACAGAAACAGAAGGGAAAGAAATCCAGAGGAGAACAGCTTTAAGAGTCTCCTAAGAATTCCAGGGAAGCATTCCCACAACTTTGGGAATTTCCAGGAAAACAGCCTTAAAGACTAAAGAACTCCAGCTGAAGAATATCCACTGCCTTGCTGGTAGGTCCACTCGGTGTCTGAGAAGCAGTTCAGCCCGGTAGTGGAGCCCAGATCAGTGAGGGTTGGATTTCAGTCAGCCTGGGAGAAGTTTAAAAAAGGGGTTTTTCCTTTAAAGAAGTTACTGAAGATAGTTGCCTGTCCTTCGTGGGCAAGTTTAGGAATTCACCAGTTCCCTAGAAGCTTGGAATTATTTGCTTTACTTTGCTAAAGATAAGTTCCTGTTTGATTGTTCATTAATAAAAGACTTTGCTGTACTTCTCAAGCCATCTGAAGATTCTTTGTAGTGGAAACCTCTGAGAACTTCTCCTTAGGCCCCTGGCTTCCCGCAGGGCAAAGAGCACACATCCTATTTTTAAAGCCAACCAACTTCACATGCCCAGCGGTGACAGAACAAAGGGACTTCATCAGACGAACAGGAGGAAACCATCCTCATTCATTCCCTACCACCTTTCCTTGTCTTTTGAGATAGCCTCCCATCCTACATTATTTCCTTTCCTACATTGTTTCCTTTCCCATTCTTTCCTTACTTTCTCTTCATGTTCCTCAACACAGCTATTACTGGTAGGTACTTTGGGCTCTGTTTCACTATGCTGCCGAATTGGATGGTGTCCCAATGGAAGTTGCCTTACATCATGTGATGGACTCTATGGGAGTCCATTTTGGCAGCATAGAGAAATAGAAAGAAGATACCAGGAAGACTGTGTTCAATGAAGTTTTACATTTTGCATATGGTATATGAATGTTTCCATAATAAATGACTGTGTTTATTGAATAGTAAAAGTAACAATTTATATGAGCATAAGTGAAATTAATTTATGCATACTTATACAGAAGATCGTGCTACTGAACGCAGTGGGACTTTGGAGCAAAAACATTGAGGAATTTAGCATTTAGAAAGGTTGGTTGTGTCTCATACTAAAGCACTGCTTTAAAAGCTGTCTAAATATCTCATTTTAATTAGACTAAGAAATATAATTGTTTCTGTTTAATTTGACATCAATGAACCTGTCTTCTGCTGTTGATTATTTCATGGAAACCCAAACGTGAACTAGAAGTAGTTTTCCAGTTTGCAGTGAAACAGATCTCACCAGAACAAACCATTATGGAAGCTTTATTATTGAAATAACAAAGCTTGGCCACCTTATCCACACTACTTGTCACACAGGAGATCAATGTGAGCCTTCAAGGCAGTGAGATGAGCAGGAACTAGCTGTCCGTGAGCCCTGGAGATAGCATTGTCCTGTCAGTTTTCACTCCCACCAGCAACGAAGTCAGATAAATGGCTTCCTGCCATATGGTGTAACCTCCATTCCAACTTCTCTCATTAACACTACAGTTGGCCTTCCCTTATGCAAAGGCACATTTTTCTAGCTGCTAAAATCCCAAGACTGTAATTCACAGACATATCTTTCCGTAGCATGACAGTCATTCACTACAAACTCACAAGTTATTCACGATGAATTTTTTTTCAATAACTAAGGCAAAACAAAGTCACGTTGCAATTGCAAATCAACAAGGAATAACGTCACTTCTTTTGCAATATAACGGTAACTGTTTTACTACTATTGGGGGTGCAGTTACAGTTATTTAGATATACACATTGAGCATTGCGTATCTGGAATTCCAAAATCTGAGAGAGTAATGCCTTTGCTTTCCAATGGTTCAATGTGCACAAATTTTTCTTCATGTACAAAATTATTATAAATCTCTCTCTCCCCCCCCCTTTGTTCTTTTTGAGTGACATCATAACTCAAAAATCGCTACACTAATTCCCACCAAATGTGACCACAAGACATCTACTCACCCAAGGAGTGACACTCACTCAAAAAAATGATTTTTTTCATTTGGGAGTTGTAGTTGCTGGGATTTATAGTTAATCTACAATCAAAGAGCATTCTGAACTCCACCAATGATGGAATTGAACCAAACTTGGCACACTGGACTCCCATGACCAACAGAAAACACTAGAAGGGTTTGGTGGGCATTGACCTTGAGTTTTGGAGTTGTAGTTCACCTACATCCAGAGAGCACTGTGGACTCAAACAATGAAGGATCTAGACCAAACTTGGCACGAATACTCCATATGCCCAAATAGGAACACAGATGGAGTTTGGGGAAAATAGATCTTGACATTTGGGATTTGTAGTTCACCTACAATCAAGGAGCATTCTGAAACCCTCCAACAATAGAATTGGGCCAAACTTCCCGCACAGAACCCCCATGACGAACAGAAAATACTGTGTTTTCTGGTGGTCTTTGGCGACCCTTCTGACACCCCCTCATGACCCCCAGGTTGAGAAATGCTGCCTTAAGTCCATCCAGTCCAACTTCCTTCACTAGAGCAAGAACACATAATCAAAGCCCTCCTAACAAAGAGCCATCCAGCCATAGATATAGATAGATATATATGATTCACACACACACAGACACACACACACATATATGTATATGACAGATATAGTATCATGGATTTGAAAGGGACCCCTAAAGAAGGACAATTATATATTGCATGTTCCAGAGTAGGCAAACCAGACAATCTCTACATCACTGACAAAGAAACAACAAGAAATACTGTTGTTTACCCATAAGCTAAAAAAAGAAATTACATATATTAGAAATCAGCACTCTCTCATTACTTTATTTTCCAGATCACCAGTCTGGGCCACAGCAATGTGTGGCAGGGGATGGCTAGTATTGTATGAAATTACCTTCAGGCTATGTGTTTAATATGTATAGGAAACATAAATGAATTTCATGTTCAGATTTGGGTTCCCCTTTCCAAGAGATATCTCATTATATGCATCTATGCTAATACAGATATTTTAAAAAGTCCTAAACACTTCTGGTCTCAAACATTTTGGTTAAAAGAAACTCAACTTACATTTTGTATTACTAGTTATGGGTGCATAGAATCACAATGTGTATTTTAATAATAATAATAATAATAGTTGTTGTTGTTATTATTATTATTATTAATTTCCCTGCTGATAAGGGAATTCCAGGAATTGTTGGTAAAGAATAATAACTTTTCCAAGCTTTTTTGGAACTGAGAGCAGCATTTCAGAGTTTTAGACAAAGATTTTTCTCCCCTCCTGAGATATCAGAGGAAGCGGGAGATAAACAAGGAACCTGGCTAATAATGGGGAAACAGGTGATGTTGTTGTTTGTTTTCTCTTGCTGTGCTGAAGAATGGCTGAGGAAAATGCATTAAGAACCTCAAGCTGTGAGGGAGATTTCAGCTTGTTAGCTCCTTGAAATTTTCAGATTGCAATCAAAAATGTGATATAGCTTGCTTTGCAGAACGGAGTATGTTGTTTGTCTGTTTAACTGTTACGAGACAAGGGATGTTATTCAAACAGAAACAGAGAGGAGGAGGAAGAAGAAAGATTCAATTTGACATCTGAAAACTAATTAGTCTGTAGCAGGGCTGAAATCCTCGCCATTCTTCTAGGGCTCTGTCTTACCCTTTCACAGACCCAGGATCGGACTTGGAAAGGATACTTCTGGGACCACAGCAGCCAGGATCCCCAAGCCAGGATGGATATTAAATATACTGGTTGGGGAAATGGGGAAGTTGCAGATTAAAAAGTAACTTTTACACACTCTGTTCATGAGTCAGAGCAGAGCTCATGGGAAAAACCAGTAGACTTTTTCCATTGAGGATACCTTAGTGGGGAGCCCAAAAGAAAGGCCTGATATTGCAATGCGTGATTCAAGCCATCAACAATCTACGCAACATTCAAAAACTTTTGAAAATATTGATTTGATGTACCATTTCAAGATCGATTCCTCCCATACTATACCATTCATGGCCCAAGCTACCTATCCGAACGTATCTCTGCCTATCAGCCCGCCAGGACCCTAAGATCTTCTGGGGAGGCCCTGCTCTCTATCCCGCCTGCTTCACAGGTGCGGCTGGCGGGGACGAGAGACAGGGCCTTTTCTGTGGTGGCCCCTCGGCTGTGGAACGCCCTTCCCATGGAGGTTAGATCAGCCCCCTCGCTAATGGTGTTTCAAAGAAGATTAAAAACTTGGATGTTTGAACGGGCATTTGGTTAACAGTGCAATGAATGTGATGACTACAGGAATGGAAATATGGACGGCGAATTGGATCACAACTCTAGTTATGAGATGTATTGTGTTGTTATTGTGGTGTTAATATTTGTACTATGTTTTTATGGTTTTAAATTGTATATCGTTGATTGACTTTTTACCCTTGTTGTAAACCGTGTTGAGTCGCCGGCTGAGCTGAGAAACTGCGGTATACAAGTAAAGTAAATAAATAAAATGAAGCTGCTGGGGGAGATCATCCAGAGTTTCGGGGTGCGGTGTCATCTGTATGCAGATGATGTCCAACTCTGTCACTCCTTTCCACCTGCTACTAAGGAGGCTGTTCAGGTCCTGAACCAGTACTTGGCCGCTGTGATGGCCTGGATGAGGGCGAACAAATTGAAATTGAATCCAGACAAGACAGAGGTAATCCTGGTCAGTCGCAAGGTCGAACAGGGCATAGGGTTACAGCCTGTGTTGGATGGGGTTACACTCCCACTGAAGACGCAGGTTCGCAGCTTGGGTGTTATCTTGGACTCATCGCTGAGCCTGGAACCCCAGGTTTTGGCGGTGACCAGGGAAGCATTCGCACAGTTAAAACGTGCACCAGCTGTGCCCGTACCTTGGGAAGTCTGACTTGACCACAGTAGTCCACACTCTGGTTACATCCCGTATAGACTACTGCAACACTCTCAACGTGGGGTTGCATTTGAAGACGGTCCGGAAGCTTCAAATGGTCCAACGGTCGGCAGCCAGATTACTAACAGGAGCGGCACTCAGGGAGCATGCAACTCCTCTGTTGCACCAGCTCCACAGGCTGCCAGTTTGCTACTGGGCAAAAGTCAAAGTGTTGGATTTAGCCTATAAAGTCCTAAATGGTTCTGGCCCAACTTACCTGTCCGAACGCATCTCTTCCTATAAACCCACTAGGACATTAAGATCATCTGGGGAGGCCCTGCTCTCGGTCCCACCTATGTCACAAGTACATCTGACGGGACGTGAGAGAGGGCCTTCTCAGTGGTGGCCCCTCAGCTGTGGAATGCCCTTCCTACAGAAGGGCATTCCACAAGGCCCCCTCTTTGTTATCTTTCTAGAGGAAAGTGAAGACCTGGTTGTTCGAGCAGGCATTTGAATAGGCAGTGTAAAGAATATAAGAATATGGAACAATTAGATGATGAAACTGGATCCTGATTGTAATTACGAGACGCTAACGAGATGTTTATTGATGTATAATGATTGTTTTAATATGCTACTGTTTTAATTGTTTTTAACTGTTTCATGTTATTCTGAGCATTGAATTTTGCTATTGCTAACCGCTTTTAGTTGCCGGAGGGCTGAGAAAAGCTGTATACAAATAAATAAATAAATTCAAAACTCAAAGGATTTCTCACAAGGTGACAACTTGTTAAATCCAAAGCCCTTTCACACTACATACATGTTATTGATTGATTGATCCTGCTTTTCTCCAAAGATCAGGTTCATAGTGGCTTATCATCATTCTAAAATAGATTAAGATAGAAATAATTGACAGAAGTTTAAAAAGAATGAAATCGTCTTTTAAAAAGAAAATTGTTAAAACAGTTAAAAACATTTAATATCACCTGACATCAAAAAACGAGCAGGGAAGGAACCAAGCAGGCTTCCCATGGAAGGCAGCACTACACTATAGGGCTCCACAGTCACCTACATACCCACCTCCAGTACACTGATCTTGGAAGACAATCCTACTCGGACAACGAGGGATCGCCTAAGTAAAGTAAGTTTTATGGTTGAGCAGGGATTTCAAATCCTGGTCTCTAAAGTCAATGTTTAAACCACTACACCATGCTGGCTCCTTTTGTACTATTTAAATCCTCATTATCGCTGATCCGTGTTTGGTTGCCATAGATGATGGGACGTATCGTTCAAAATATCTGGAGAATGCCAGGTTGGGTGAGATTGATCTATTTTAATGAAACCAGCCTACATTTCTCTTCTAGCAACACTCAAACAATTGTTTCTCCTTCCTCAAAGTAATCGCCACAGATCAATTTTTAAAAGCAATACCTAATCAGATGTAGAGAATCACGACAGGGTGCATGGGAAGATTGCGATTCATCACTCTTAAGGCTTATCAGCTACTGATGAACTCTTTCAGGCCCCTCTGGGTTCTTCCTAATTATCTAAGCTCTTTAAATGCTAATCAAGAGATATGGAACTTTCTGTGATCTTACCAAATGTTTGACCGGCAGTTTAGCGAGAAACACCAGAGCATAAACATTCTACCAAATACATCCTTGCTGCTGGGAAATGGCAGTCAAGATGTAACCACAAAATGCTACAATTGCCTCTGTTATTAAAATTATCTCTCAATCTATTATTATGCATAGGATAATTAAGTCATTTGAACTATGTGTGTACGTATGTGTCTTCAAATTGCCTGTTGACTTATAGCGACCCCATGAATTTCACAGGGTTTTCTGAGGCTCCTTCCGCATGGCTGGATAAAATCCCACATTATCTGCTTTGAACTGGGGTATATGGCAGTGTGGACTCAGATATTCCAGTTCAAAGCAGATATTGTAGGTTATTCTGCCTTGATATTCTGAGTTATATGATTGTGTGGAAGGGTCCTTAGGCAGGGAATACTCAGCGGTGGTTTTGCTTGTTCCTTCCTCTGAAATATGCAGCCAGAATGACCATTTATTCCATTTCTGTTTGCTCCATCTATAGTGTTGCCCCTGTGATTCACTTTCTCCTGTCCTGTACTGAAAACCTATCCCACTATTTGCTCTTTTGGGGCTCCCCTCAATTATATATTTTTCTTTGATTTTATAATGTGTTAATTTGCTTTATTTATTTTATTTTACTACTGTATGTATTTTATTCTGATGTAATTTTTTGTTGGGTTGTTGTAGGTTTTTTTGGGCTATATGGCCATGGTCTAGAGGCATTCTCTCCTGACGTTTTGCCTGCATCTATGGCAAGCATCCTCAGAGGTAGTGAGGGTAGTAATTTTTGTTGTCTGCCTTCTGTATTTTATTTTGCTGTATTGTACTTTGGGCTTGGCCTCATGTTAGCCACCCCAGGTCCCCTTGGGGAGATGGTGGCGGGGTATAAATAAAGATGATGGTGGTGGTGGTGGTGATGATGATGATGATGATGATGATGATGATATTATTATTATTATTATTATTATTATTATTATTATTATTATAGCATCTGATATCTGAGGGTATAGCATCACATAATTGCTTCCAGGCTTTTAAATCTCTCATATACTTTTGTAGAACTATCCTAATCCTTGACAATTGTGGATTTCCCTCCTCAGGGATATTAGATAAACCCACTCCCTCCTGACCTTCTGTAAAAGAGTGAAAACGTGGCTTTGTGATCAAGACTTTGGAGAACCTGTACAATAGATAGGTATGGAATTATGTGCAATGACTATTGGAACGGCCTGGATTATGATTGTGGATAGTGCGGTCGTTTTAAATATTCTTAAATATTTTAATGCATTTTATAATCATGTTTTTAAATGTTTATTTTAATTGTACATTGTTTTAAGACAATGGTTCTTAACCTGTGGGCCGCAGACCACCAGTGTGCCACAAGGATGAAAACCTGGTCTGCTAGCAGCCTTTCTCTTTATTTATTTATTTATTTTATTTTAGTTATTTTATTTCCACTCCTTTTATTCTGCTTGTCACTCCTTCCTTGTCGCTGACCATGGCATATGTTCTGTATCAGAAACTAGAGCTGATGTGGTCTATCCAATGCAATTTTCTGAATCAGAACCCCAAACCAAATCTAAAGTTGACCAAAAACTGATTGGTAACCCTTTTGGTACTAACGTTGAATAGTTGTCCCTGGTCAAAGTACTCCTTGGTCAAAGTGGTCCCTAGTCAAGTGGTCCCTGATTTAAAAAAAAGATTGGGAATCACTGTTTTAAGGCATCAAAGAGTTGTCTATGTGTAAAACTGTCTGGAGTCCCCTCTAGGGTTGAGAAAGGTGGAATAGAAATCTATATAAATAAAAATGTAATGTTCGTTTGTGGGATTAGCATAACGCAAAAACCACCGGATGAATTGATACCAAATTTGGACACAATACACCTATCAGGCCAACGAGTGACCATCACTCATAAAAACACTGAAAAACACATCAGAAGAGACTTAAAAAGCCAAAAAACAAAAATTAAATTATAATGCATGCTCAAAATCACACACACACACACACACATACATATACAAACACACATATACACAAATATATACACACAAATATATTCACACACAAAACATATATACACAGACCGGGCCACAGCAACTGGGCCACAGCAATGCGTGGTAGGGGACAGCTAGTGTCTAAATTAATAAATTAATAAATCAAGCTTGGATCTTGGAAATGCTACTTTGGGAATCATGCTGTCTGGGAGAACCTACAAATTGCAGTGCAAAAAAGTAACTTTTCCAAGTTCTATTCCACCCATATCTGGGGAAGCCTCTCCCAATCAAGTCCTTTTGAATCTACGGTCCCTTCCACACAGCCCTATCTCCCAAAATATCAAGGTAGAAAATCCCACAATATCTGCTTTGAACTGGGTTATCTGAGTCCACACACAAATAATATGGGATTTTCTGCCTTGATATATTGTGATATCGGACTGTGTGGAAGGGCCTTAAGTCCCACCAACCCCAAACAATCCATCCGTGCTATCTCAGAAAGATGGGAGTTTTCGCTTGAGAGTCACAGGTTGAAGAAGACTGTGATAGGGATATATGATCAATAGATACGCAAAGAATAGAAATATTTCTGCCATTTGCAGATGATTTCTTTCTTTTCTGCTACATCACAGATGGTATTCTTCCATGTTACGCCTCTTTACAATGAATCTGAGTGAACAGGGAATTGAATTGTGCATACATATGTTTTTCCCACAAAGAAGCTGCGTGCTCCATTTCTCTCTACCATTCAAGCTCAGGACAGTTCTGTTTCCTCATTCTGAAAATATTGTTTCCTCATACTGAAAGGACTCCCACCATCACTAAAAAAAACTGGGCATTTTCCAGGCTGTTGTCTACACAGGCCCAAGGACAATGGCACCGCGATGTCCTGGGGAGCGTCCAAAACCCACAACCAGATACAAGAAGATCATGGGAAATTACCCTTTAGGTCCCAAATGCCTATATTAAAGCTTTTTTTCTTTATTCATTTACATCCTGACATATTTTAAAATAATAATAATTACTGATAAAACTCTATGGTCAAGTTCAACCCTTTGGCCTCATTGAAATGTATAGGGAGACCAAGGAGATACAAGCAGATATGTTTATCTTTCCAGAGCATGCTCTCTGCAGTGAGTCGTGTGCCAGATGTAGCCACAGCTGCAGGAAGTTGTTTATCTGTCCTGCTGACCTTTAAGACGTGTCAGGAGATGGTAAAATCATGTTTTTATTGCTGATTCCTCCTCTTTTAATGAGAACCTTCTGGCAACCAATTGCAAGCATATCAAAATGCATAAGGGGGTCAAAGAACAATAGTTTAGAAGACCTGTAATCCAATAATGGTCTTAACAATGTACTTGCTGCGATGATTTATGAGCATAGCAAAGGCCACAATGGCAGTTGTTTTCTAGCCAACATGCATTTATATGACAGGCGTTAAAACTCTTGTACTCATGAAAGGTGGAGATACATATAATCATCCATATGGAATTCCCATTGAAAATGAATGCCAGTGTCTCCTCCTTCCCATACTACACCTTGTGAGAATAGCTGGACTTGGGAATATACATTTCCCCACTCTGGATAGCAGGATGCATGTACACCATGCAGGAGAAACTCAACAAACCACTGATAGTTTCAGCAATAGTGTCATACTCAGCTGCATCTTCAGTAATGATTGGTGACCTAATGAGTTAGGACCTCATTACATTGAGGTCCTCAAGCCAGGAGAAAGTGGGGGCATCTGGGAGCAGTAGGGCAAATCCGCCAGGCAGTGGGAGAAACTGTCACCCCGCATTGTCCCCATCCCCATCCCATGGGGGAAAACCATCACAGCTTGTTTTCCCCACGCTTCCCCCAACTTACCTCATGACAACATGGGAAGCCTCCCATGTTCTCAGGACTCCACCCTAGGAAGCTTCAGGGATCCATCCTAGGACACTTCATGTGATTGGCTCCAGTGGGCTCCATCCTGCCTCCATCTAGGAAGCATTCTAGGACGGAGCCCAGACCATGTGTGATGTCAAATGTCATTGTCTGCCTTCAAGTCATTTCCAACTTATTGTAGCCCTAATGTGAACCCATTACTGGGTTTTCTTGGCAAGATTTGTTCCAAGGTGGTTGGGACTTAGAATGTGTGATCTCTGAGGTTGAGTGTGACTTGCCCAAGGTCTCCCAGTGGGTTTTCATGGCTGAACAGAGATTTCATAGTTATAATCCAATGCTCAAACCATCACACCACCCTGGTTCTCTATTAGTCTAATTTGTGTTATTTGTGGTGATCAGAAATCTTTACCAACTATGCCACCTCCCCCAAACCCATTTTTAAATTATCCAGCTCCCTCTCTCAACATATTTCTGTGTTGTTGGATCAGTGGAGATGCCTCCAGTGATTTTCTGGTTGTAGATGTATTGCAGGGACCCCATATGCAGGGACCTCCTAAATATACTTCCCCCCAGGAGATTCCTATAGATGCCTATTGATTGCATCATGTCCAGCTATACAAAAGCAGCTGAATAAATATCTGCTGATGTCCGTGCCCTCCAGTGTGATGTGTTCTTAAAACTAGAGTTTTAAAAATAAAGTGAGAACTCTTGCAGTGTGTTCTGGATGTATGTTATAAACATCTTATAATGAATACATTAATAGGATAAACAAGAACATAACATAACATAATAAGAACAGAAAGTTATTATCCCAAAAAATTGGAATATTACTTATTAGTAATATTATTATTACTGATGGGGATATAAAACTGGATCTGAATGAAGATATTCTGTTCACGTATATGACGACAGCCGCTAGAATAAATTATGCGAAACTTTGGAAGCAGAAGGAAATACCGGAGAGGGACCAATGGATAAAAAAGATAAATGAAATTAAAGACATGGACGTATTAACTTTCTTACTAAAGAGGAATATGGGAAATCCGGTTAAATAAACAAACTGGGTACAGGTGGAGGAATACATAGAAAAGAGAAGTAAAGAAATTTAACTGTGAATATTATATTAATATGGGACACAAGAGTGGACAAACAAGAAAAAAAATCAGGAAGATAATATAGACAATAAAGTTGATCCCGTGTAGGATTAGAAGGAAGTCACAAGACTTTATTTTTATTTTCATTTTTATCTTTTATATATAATACTTTTTTCTTTTTTCACTTCTATGCTCTTGTTTTCCTACTTTTCTTCAAAATACTATGTTCTCCCACTTTACTTGGGAACTATATTTTTCTTTACACCAAATAAAAATTTATTCAAAAAAAAAGAACAGAAAATTATTTTACTCAAAAACACATCCAAAGGTAGTGTATTGGGGAGTGGGATCTGACTAGAAGTAAATCCTTTGAACTTAATGGAATGTACTGTCTAGATAGGTGTTACTCCCAAAGACTATGTCCCTGTGAAGGAAATGAAGCAGAAACAATACAACACATTTTATTGAAGTGCTGCTATTACACAGTGAAATGTAGCCAACTTTTGTATCCAATTTTGTCCCCCATGACCAGTCATCCTCCACAAGGGATTGTTAGATATCTTTTAGATGACAAGTGACAAAGGGTGACCCTCATAGTGGCAACAAGGCTGAGAAAGAAATTAACTTCGGAGAGGGGTATTACTTGAAACCGTGTATATTAATCTTGGACAACGAGATGGGAGAATTTATTAATTACTGTTTGCTCACTGATGGGACTACGCACCATAATAAATATAGTTTTTTAAATTTATTTTATTAGCTTTTTAGAAGGTAACAATAAAAGAAGGGGAACAATATGATAATAGGAAAGTAGGAAACAAAAGGGAATGGAAGGGTAAGCAGGATTGGTAAGGAGAATGGTAAGGGGAGGGGGGGAGGTTTAGCCAGGGAATGAATTGGGAAGGAGGAAAAGAAAAGGGGGATGAGTTGGGAGGGGGGATGAATGAGACGGGGAAGGAAGGAAGGGGGGTGAATGAAGCGTTGGTAACTTCCAGTTCATTCCACATGATATTATCTTAAATTATAAAGAGAAAAAAGAATTCCATAGTCAGTCACTACCGAGTGATTTTTCTATTTGCTTGTACGTCTTATATCGTGATTTAAATATTTAGTTTCATTTTTTCCTGCAAATACAGTCTGAGCTGATTCCAGTTAGTTTGGTGTTTATTATTCTGATTTTTAAGGAGGTATGACAGCCTATCCATATTCATGTATTCCACTATTTTGGAAAGCCAAGCCTCCTGTGAAGGAGTCTCTCTGATTTTCCATTTCTTCGCTATCATTATTCTCGCTGCTGCTGCTAAGTAAAAAAAGATTTTTTTTCTTTATTTTTCCCCATCTCAAAATCCATTATGCACAACAAATAATATTCTGGCTTCATTTCAAATTTTATCTTAAGAATATTTTGGTTGTGCTTGTGAATTGATGTCCAAAATTTCCTAACCATCTTACAGCTCCACCATGAATGGTAATATGTTCCTGGTTCACTTCCACATTTCCAACATTGGCTGTTATAATTTTTATAGAATTTGGATAGTTTTACCGGTGTGAGATACCATATATAAAACACTTTATACCAATTTTCTATTAAATTTATTATGAGATATTAATTTAATAGACCATTATAAATATTGTTGTTGTCTAGGTAGGTGTGTTGATGAAATTAAATGAAATTAAAAAGAGCAAATCATTTCTCAAAGCTGTTTCTCCTTAAATTCCTATGTCCCATTTGTGTGTTTTCTTCATTGAATCATGGCTTCTCACTAGCATTACTCAGATCTTTCTACCTAACTTTACATATAATTTCATAAGTGCTGTACCTTTTAGACCAAATATATATCACACATTTACTGCAAGGTCCAAGGCACCCTGTTTGCATTAAAAAGTGCTACTAGGAACACTTTATATATGCAGTTAAACATGAAAAAGTCATGATCAAGTGGATTATCCATGAAACTTTTCCTGGGATAACAGCATGAGAAGAAACTTATGTTAAAAGAGATATTAGAGGAAGCACTGGATGTTGCCACAGCGCCAGCCTAAAAGGTGTCGATTGCCCTAATGGCATTGAGGCTCTAATGGCATAAACGAAGGGCACAGAACTGGATCAAAAGGATTAAGCCACATACAACTGGCATGGATCTATCAACCTTATCACTCAGGGGAAACAGTGACCATGTCCTTAGCTTAATGTTTTTTGGGTTTTTTTAAACCATTTCCTGCCTGAAAGTCAATCCTTCACAAACCTGTTAAGCTTTAGTTTTGTTATGACATGTTAACAAAATCTTAAAGGCTGCTTTAGAGGGTTTTTTCTTTCTTTCTGTCAACATGAGGATGTTAATGGGAAGTCAGCGTGATCGAATGAAAATTTCTTCCCTGCTGCACACTGGATTGTGAATATAAACTGCACTAAGTCTATGGTGATCAAATGGTTTTTGAAAGTGCATTATCTTTCATGCTTCTACTTCTCCTTCCAAATGTTCCTAAAGCTCCTAAATTTGTTTTTGGTATTTTACAGAGCAGAAAGCAAAAAGAGAGTTGTCTTTCATCCATTACCCGGCATATTACATTTAAAAAAAAACCCACCTGTGTACACGTGAGACATAAGGGATGCCATAAATTAGGGGTGGGCAATTTGTAGTCATCAGCCTAATTTGTAAAACCCTGTACAATGTTCAGATCTCTAGGAAAATCTTCCATGGCAGCCTGCTAGGTAAGGACTATGAGGGATTAAAATTTACTCACAATATGTCTGTTCTGGTCAGTCGGCTGAAACAAGTATGCCTCTCTACTGTCTGATCTGCTATAAGAACATATGCGTTTATATACAGTACAAGCTCTCATATCCACAGGGCCAATATGTGTGGTTTTATTGATACACAAAATATTTTCTTTCTAGGCATTTCTTATGGCCCCTTCTACACTGCCATATAAAATCCAGATTGTCTGTTTATATGGCTCTACAGTGCCATATATTCCAGTTCAAAGCAGATAATGTGGGATTTTATTCAGCTGCGCGGAAGGAGCTTTAGATTATGAGGATATGGGGAAACTAAGGGCCCTGCCACACAGCCCTATATCCCAGAATATCAAGACAGAAAATCCCACATTATCTGAGTGTGGACTCAGATAACCCAGTTCAAAGCAGATTATTGTGAGATTTTCTGCCTTGATATTCTGGAATATAGGACTGTGTGGAAAGGCCCTAGGGCCCTAAGATCATCTGAGAAGACCCTGCTCCTCAGATGATCCTATCCCAGGAAAAGTTTCATCCTCCCATTGTCACATTCGCGCCTGGCGGGGACAAGGGACAGGGCCTTTTCTGTTGTGGCCCCCTGGCTATGGAACTCCCCCCCCCTCCCCAAGTGAAATTAGATCTGCTGCATCCCTCTTGACCTTCTGGAAACAAGTAAAATCCTTACTATGGGATCAGGCCTTTGGAGAATAAGCTGACCTACTGATGTGTTGACTTATTTAGAACTGATGGACTGCCCTTGGATAATGATTTAAATCGGTGACCGCTGACTATTTGTTGTCTGTTTTTATATTGTTTATATGGTTTTATACTGTTTATACTGTTTTATATTGTTGTTGTTATTACATTGCTGTTAATTGTATATTTATGTTTTGATGTGGGCGCCAAGGGGGTTCCACTTTATTAGCCATCCTGAGTCCCTCTGCGGAGGTTGAGAAAGGATATAAAAGCCCTAAATAAATAAATAAATAAATAAATAAATATAAAATCCAGATTATCTGCTTTGAACTGGATTATATGGCAGTGTAGACCCAGATAATATAAGCAGATAATATGGCAGTGTAGAAGGGGCCTAGGTCTTCCAATGTAAGTCTATAGTATTCTTGGCCAGAAGTCCTTAATTTCAATAGGGTTTGCTATTTTCCAAGGCTTCATGTATCCACATGACGTCCGGGAATGTATTTCCCTTTGGTATGCTGTATTATACATATTTTATATAATATTCCAATTGTGGCAGCGTTTCCAGTTAGATCTGATCTTTTTTTTTCTTCTACACTTGTACTTTCAGACTCCATTAAATGAAACTACTGTTAAAATAGCAAAAATTTCTACTGGGAATATTCTAAGTAATTCTCTACATACTTATAGTCTCAAATGCCCCTTCTACACTGTCCTATATCCCAGGATCTGATCCCAAAAAATCTATCTATCCCAGATTATATGGTAGTGGAGACTCATATAATCCAGTTCGAAGCAGATAATCTGGGATTGGACCAGGGATATAGAACAGTGCAGATCCAGCCTAATAGTTTCCTTACTGAAGATTGTTATGTATGTCACCCGAAGATCCTGGAATCATCATTTGTACCTTGTCATGAGTACAAATTTGTACTTATTTGTAACTTTAGAGGCTGCTTTATTCTTCATCCTGTATAACAGGATGGGGGATCTTTGACCAAGTTATTTCATTGTATTATTGTAATTTACCACTGGTAATTTAGAAAGAACAGTTGCAACACATATTGAGGGTCATTATCAGGTATCTAAACTAAAAATGTATCTTCAGCAGGAGGGGAGAGAAAATCAGGAACGGGTCTTGGTATGTAATTCACCATTTGAGATGTTAATTTAAAAGATTACATTCTCTTATCTGCCCATAACAGGAGTGCTTCAAGTATGTGGACAGTCAGCAAACTACAGGCCCATTTACTTAGACAGATATATTCCACTTATTCGTTCTGAAACAAGTTAAAGCCACTCGGCTACAGTTTCCCGATGAAGGGAATCCATATATACAAATACTGTAGCATGTCATGTCATTTTTTATCTTAGTGTTAATGTGTTAACTGGCAAAATCTCTTCTACTGTAGTTTCATTCGTTATATATAGATTGGTGAGAGATCTGGAAGTAGAGAAGAAACATTTGTGGCCCTGGATTTATTTTATTTAATATCCATAAAAAATAGTAGTCAACAATTATCAGAATAGTCTATACATGGGTTGAAATGTCAGTGCAAATCATAGGCATCCCCCCCCCACACACACACACACACATTTTACAGGGGAGCAAACTATTATAACAAGACACAACGTATTGTTTGAATTCCTAGCCACATAATTTGCATTATGAGGTTCACTCCCGTATGCAAGGGAAACAGCAGTGCCCCATAACATATCAATTTGTTCTGCATTATGAACAATTAGGGCTGACAGCTATACGGAGTGAGGTGAGACCAAAGACTTAATCGTAGCCTTGATTTATCCCCTGCGAACATTGAGGTCAGTTGGGCCCACTGAGATGTCTTGCCGTTTGGGTTAACTCGGTAGTCATGTTTCATGCTCTGTGGACAGCGTTTTCAATTAAATTAAATACATAGCAGTACCTACCAATTTGAACAGATTCTCTGCCAGCTCGAAAGGTTTTTGAAAATAAAGAAGATTTTATGGAGCAAAGGATCCCCTGGGAAGGATGACAAGACCACACCATTTCCATAAATCAATGTTTTTATTATGCAAAGGGATTTGT
Organism: Anolis sagrei; assembly: GCF_037176765.1. Taxonomy (NCBI): domain Eukaryota; kingdom Metazoa; phylum Chordata; class Lepidosauria; order Squamata; family Anolidae; genus Anolis; species Anolis sagrei. Next base: position 73,718,246 of record NC_090025.1, on the reverse strand, counting down.
GCTGTTTCCACAAACCTACCAAACAATTTGTGAAATTTGAAAATGGTTTTTGAGATGTAAGAACCAGCTGCGTAGTATTCAACTACCACTCCGGAGGCCAGAGTTTGACTCTCCACTTGGCCTTGGAAACCCACTGGTTGACCCTGGCCAAGTCAGCCCCATGAAAAAAATATAGGTTTACCTAAGAATTGCCAAAGAATTTACAATGCATCCTATCTGTGTACACCACGAAGCCAATTCTCCTACTGACTTTGGTAGGCTTTCCTCCCATACAAAGACTTGCAGCCTTACTTTACATTTTTACAGATATTTACTCTGTACTTTGTTTCCCAATGTTCAGTTGGACTTACTCTTAAAAATATATAAACTGGATGACATACTCCGTCCTTTTCTCTCAGCAGTTTCCAAGGCTGTTCTACCCTGTTTTCATGAGAAAACTACTATATGTTCTTCTACTAGGTTTAGTGCAGTGCTCCAGATATAATGGTGATTTTGTTGTTGAGCCATGATGACACCCCCCTCCCCCCGCTGGAAGATCTATAGTTCACCAAGGGTTTTTATTTATTTATTTATTTCATATATTTATATCCCGCCCTTCTCCCCACAAGTCGGACTCAGCGTGGCCTCACATGAGCATCAGAGGATGCTAACAGCATAAATACCATAAAAATTACAATTCACAATAAAATCATTCTAAAACATTGTACGACATCATCTGCAATAAATATATTATTTTATTATTTCTAAAATATTTTTCAAAATTTTGTGAGTTTGAAGCATTGGAGATTAGAAATGGTCCAGTGGCGTGGTTTAACCCCCCCCCCCCCCCGCCAGATTTTGTCATTTCTAACCCTTTAATAAATTGTATCTGCTTCTTTTGACTCTCTGTATAATTTGTATCTTTCCTGCAGGGCCGTAGCCAGAAAAAAATTTCGGGGAGGGTTGAAAATTTGGGGGGGGGGTTGAAAATTTCGGGGAGGGTTGAAAATTTCAGGAGGCGGGGGTTGAAACCTGCCTCCTAGATCATACTGAAGCAAAGAGCACAGCAGGGGACAGAGCAACCTTCAAGAGCCCTGTCAACCACCTCCACCAAGTCTGGCCTCCTTAATGAGAGCATTCAACACACACACACACAACTTGGTTGCTTCACTGCATCAGCTATTGCTGCGAGTAATGACAGTGTGAATAAATTGTCAATATTTGCCTGAGATAGTGCTTGCAGTTCTGGAGGAATGCTTAATTTGTTTGCATCTCATAGACTTAACATGGGGATTTGGTTAACCAGTTAAAATTCATGAGTAAACCAGGTTTTTTTAAAAAATCTGAAACATTTCGGGGGGGGGGGGTTTGAACCCCTAAAACCACCCCCTCGCTACAGGCCTGCTTTCCTGGTACTATATATATTTATAATATATAACATGTATAAACTTATATATAACATGTATAAACTTCTTTATAAAATGTAACAAGACAGTCACCTTTCCATAACCCTGCTGAGACAGTTCCATGAGAACAAGAAGGTTGGAGTGATTCCCTCTGGCTATTTCCCAAGCCAGGTAAAAATCAAACTCGATTGTTCATATATATGCAGAGATGGGTAGTTTCCCGTGTCAGCCCAGATTAGCCCAGAAATGTTTGTATAGTTAAGTGGATTACTTGAGGCTGAGAGATTGCTGACTTTGAAAACAGAAGCTCAGAGTATGTACATTTTTTTAAACCACTTTACTGACAGCCAAGCCCTTGATTATCCAATATCAGCACCTTTGTATTGTCGAAGGCTTTAATGGCCGGAATCACTGGGTTGTTGTAGTTTCTTCGGGCTATATGGCCATGGTCTAGAGGCATTCTCTCCTGACGTTTCACCTGCATCTATGGCAAGCATCCTCAGACATAGTGAGGTCTGTTGGAACTAGGAAAAAGGTGGTCAGTTGAAACCAGCACCTAGCTCCAGCAGACAAGAGTCTTTTGTCTCACCCTGGTCATTCCACAGATATATAAACCCCTTTTCCTAGTTCCAACAGACCTCACTACCTCTGAGGATGCTTGCCATAGATGCAGACAAAATGTCAGGAGAGAATGCCTCTAGACCATGGCCATATAGCCTGAAAAAACTACAACAATCAGCACCTTTGTCCCTTAAGTTTGGCACCTTTATTTCCTAAGATTTATATCTTTGTTTGGTACAGAACGGGACATTTGAGCTGATCAAAAGCTCATCAACATATCTTTAACATTTGTTTTCCCCTGACTGAGCCCTCCCAGGGAGTGTCCCACCAGCTGATTGGTTTCCCAGCCAGCCAATCCCTAGCTGTCATTTCCCTGCAAAAGGAAATCCCAACAAAATATGTAAAATAATAAATACATTTAAAACAAATTCAGCAAAACAATAGGTGACACAAAAGATTTTTTAAATTAAATAATCAATCAATTTATAAAATTTATAATTAATTTGAAGCAGTGGTTCTCAAGCTGTGGGTCCCTAGATGTTTTGGTCTTCAACTCCCCAAAAGTCTAACAGCTGGTAAACTGGCTGGTATTTCTGGGAGTTGTAGGCCAAAACACCTGGGGACCCACAGGTTGAGAACCACTGATTTAAAGCATTATTTTAAAACAATTAAAAAACACACAACACATATTACATGTTTGACTTTGTTATGAAAATTACAATCCCAACAATCAGTGCATCGCACTGTGAGCATCCTATCAAAATGTATGAATTTTTTAAAAGTTTATCAGATGGGAAAAGGACAATAAGGAGATAAGCAACCAAACTTCTGGCAAGTATGCTCCACAGCCTGGAGTTGAGACATATTAAATAAATACAACATTGTCAAGCTTTTTGGGCAACTTCATTGACATGAAGTATGTCCTTGTTTTGCACCTGAGCAGAAAGTAATTTGATGAAATACTATCCTGGAAGACACTTTCATGTTCCAGCTGTGCACAGCCAAATTGGCTGCAGTATTATTTAGTGTTGCTGGCAGCATCTAACAAAGCAATCTAGAGATCATTTGTTTCGCCAGGAACTCTCTCCAAGCAGACCTTGCCTTTCAGAATGGTTTGCTTTTCTAGCACGGAAAATCAGATCACTGAAATGTGATTTACATGAAGCACGGTCTTCTGGAATACTCCCACTGATACCAAGCTTGCCAGAATTTAGTCCGCATGGTTGCTACATCAATTTTCCTACCATCAATAAACAATGTGGTTGTATCTCATTCTGTATCTATCTATCTCTAAGAGGTATGCAATGGATAATTCCCAAATTTATCTTTTTTTTAAGGCAACGATAAGGCTGATGTGGCTCTCAATAAAAAAATGAGTCGGATACCACTAACCTATCAGTATTAAGACTTTGCTGGGGAATCTCGCAGTTGCCGTCCAAAAAGTCATTTTTCCAAGCGCTCATTTTGCCCCATTCATTACTGAATTGCTCAAGGTGTTGAGGGATGCAAGGGGGGCATGTCCCTAAAGTGTAATAACCATTAACGTTGACTCTTTCAAATATTTCAGCTCTTCACACCTTTATTCTTAAACACTCAAAGCCCGTGACATGCTTACGGCTGGCTTATTTCCTGTAGCCTGAGATTAATATTATCATAGGTCTCCTAAGATTAGCAAATGTGAGCACATATTTATGGGTCAGAGCATTACTCCCAAACACATTTGTAATAAATATTTACAAAGCCATTTCAGGGAAAAGGAAATGTGTGGACTTTTAAAAAACTTGAAAAACAGAAGAGAAAAGCCACCCCATGACTACAAAAATAAACTCCCAAGCAAGCCCTTGGCAGACAGAGGTTGAAAACATTAAGCACGTGCCAAAAAGGGAAGTGTGACTTAAGAGAGCAAACCTCCTATCTCTAGATCAGCTGCAGACAAAGCAGCCAAAGAACAAAAGTTCAGGGGAGCAGGAGGCTAAAGGTGGTAGAAGTGTGTTTGTATCAAGTTATGGCAGCACTATGAATGAGACCTTCAAGTCACCTTGTCCTCAACAGCACTGCTCGGGTCCTGCAAAATTAGGGCTGTGGAACGGTGTTTACTCCACCCACAGGTCGACCCTATAGGTCTAAGAGGCCATACTGAGGCCTCATCACAAAGGTCAGGTGAAGCATCCCATTTTACCTGGCTTTGGGGAGAAAAGACAGGGGCAGAGGGGTGAATCTGTCACCGCACACTCAGCTCCCACTTTCCCCATCACACGAGGGAAAGTCGCTCTTCTATGCAGGACCCGTGCTAGTGTTGGAGTTCAGCCTGTGATAGTGTTTCAAGATCAAGGTGCTTTGGATGTGGGGAATTATGTCAATGAGGTTCAAGATGGCAATGGTTTGGTCAATGATCTTGATGCAGAGAATGACATAGAGACACCTGTTCAAAGTGTAGTTTCTCATGAGAATGTTCCTACAGGGTATAGGGATGATGGTTTACTCCCTGAATTCCTCCCAGAGAGTTCCCAGGATTTGGGGCTTGAAAACAACTTGGCACCTGCAGAAACTAATGAGTATATAGACAGGCAGGTGGAAATTAGCCAAAACAGACAGCTCGACCAAGGCCGACAGATAACGATGCGAGGCATTCAGAAAACGAAACCAATTTCTGAGTGCTTGGAATGGCTTAGCGGGGGGATATAAAGTTCCAAGCATGGGAAATATAGTTAGATGAAGTATTGTTTAGAATCCTGCTAAGTTCTTGCTCTTGTCTCGTGGAAGCCTTGCTTGGAAGATTCATATTAAGGATTTCTTGTTTTATGGTTTGACTCTTTGTCGATTGTGATTACATGCTCATGCCTTGGATCAACGTTTTCCTGGTTCTTTTGATTTTATTTAAAAAGTCTGAACTTTGTTTTTGAACTTTGCAGAACCATACCTTGGACTAATTTGTTCCTGCTTATCTTCTTACCTAATTGGATTTACCTATTCCCTTAAAGTGCTTTTTTTTACTTTGCTGCTTTTACTTATCTTCAATAAAAAAGGATTGTTTTCCTAATCAACATGTGGTGTTTTAAAGTGAGAGGTTTATTCCTGTCCTGGAGTGCAACAGCTAGCTCCATTGGAGCCAGCACAACACGGGAAGCCTCCAATGTTGTGGGGGAAGCATCCGATGTTGCTTTCATCCCAGCTGGGGGCAGAGCCTCCACCAGAAGTCACAAAATGTTGTGTGATGGCCATTGTGGGGCTCTCTCCAGAAGACAGGGTGAAAGCGTCCTGGGATGCTTTTTTAGGTGAGTGTGTTGAGGTTGTAAGTCTGTCTATTGGACCACTAAGATGAACACCCAGCCCATCTATACTGGCCAGGTAGCTGTCATGGCTGATGGTGTGACATGATGGTGATAGCCATCTTCTGTTCTTCATATATTCAGAATCCTGCATGTCCAGAAAGAAGGAGGTGGATCCCCCTGCCCCATGCTGCTCATGCGGGTACCCAGTTCTGATGTCAGAAGAGGCATTCATGATAGGATCATTGAGTTTGAAGACATCACAAGGGACATTCAATCTAACCCCCTGCTATGCAGAAATTCACAATCAAAGCAACCCCAACAGATGGCCATCCAGCTTTGCTTAAAGTCCTCCAGGGAAAAAGAGTCCATCAAATTCCGAGGCAGCATATTCCACTGCCGAACAGCTCTTACCATCAGGATGTTCTTCTTAATGTTCAGGTTAAGAACAGGTTGAATCCATTGCCCTGTATCCTATGACCTTATCATATGGACAAATTTGCCCATTGTATACTGGTTCCTCTCCCCTTTTGCCACGGAGCCTATCCCACAATGTACATCTACTTCCAGAGGAGCTCCGTAGCAAAAGGGGAGCGGAAGAAGCTTACGTCACTGCCTCAGCAACACAGGAGGCTTTCCGTGTTGCATTTACAATAATGGGGGGAAGCCGGGCAGTAGATGGGGCCAAGGATAAGTTGGGCAATGGGTTTCCCATGCCCTCTGCCAGGCCCCTACATATTTACCACAATGCATGGCAAATCCATAGGTTAATGTGATAAAGTCCCTCATCTCTAAAGCAGAAGAAAACCCCCCTTTCAATGTAACATCCTTTCAAATATTTAAATGTGGCTATCATGTCCTCTCTCAGCCCTCTTTTCTCCAAGTTAAACATACCCAAATCCCTAAGCTGCTCCTCATAGGCCTTGGCTTCCAAACCTTTGATCATTTTGGTGGCCTTCTCTGGACATGTTCCAGCTTCTCAAGCCACAGAGCTTGGATGGAGCTTGGTAGCTGCTAGGAGTAACTGCGGCAATACAGAATGATCCACCCCCCTTTTCTGAGCAAATCTAAGTGTAATCGTGCCAGCAACCCATTTAGATAGTGGACTAGGCTGAATCTAATCCAGTCCAGCTATCCATACTGCCACAAGGCCATAGGATACTCCAGAGATTCCAGCAAACTCTAGAGTATCCCCCTACTTTACTTTAAAGTGGGGCAAAGTCCATTTACCCACCCCACCCCAAACCCAGAATACTCAAGGCAAGTAGCTGTGCAGCATGAAGATAGCCAGCCTTCCATTCAAGGTGCATCTGCATTTTGGAAAAATTAAAATACACAGAATCCGATTGTATAAAATATGAACAATGCGTATAGTTCAAAAACCAGGCACAAACATGTTCTCAGTAAGGATGGGGAATGCACCATTTAGATAGTATGCATAAATAAATGCGCACATTGGGAAGATGGCATTGAAATGCACAATTGTTGTTGTTGTTGTTGTTGTTGTTATCAAGTAACCTGCCCCTTAACATGAAAGGAGAAAATGTTGGTGGGATTTGGAGAGACAGTGAAATTGAAGCAGAGAGGCACAATGAGATCAGAGGTAAACTTTCAAAACTTTTTTTTTTTTGCTGCACACCCTGTGTAGTTTTAAAAAACCAATCACACCTTTTCAGGCTTATGAATTATATAGAACAGCCTACAAGTATACAGCTGTTACACACATGACTTTTCATTATACACAGGGACATATGTGCATATCCACAGTGATATCTGTGCTTATGAGACTAATAATTCAGAACAATTTCCTCTTCACTTTAAGCATGGAAGAAAGATGTGATGCTTGTTGTAACTTCCTTTAACCAAGGAAAAAATGCTAGGAGTGTGCATTATTATTATTCTGCACACTTGTAGTCTTTTTCTCCGTTTTGATAATAGAAATGTCACGGACATTACTCACATCTCTGGAAAACACTGCTTAAGGGCAGCAAAGGGCAGAGTTTGGGAAGATGTCTTTAAAAAGCAATTAATCACTATTACATTTCTAAGACACGAAAAAGCAATTATTTACCATTTTAGAATAATTATTTTAAAATACAACAAGATTGCTTTGGTTTCCCCTCATTGTGTTTTTTGGTTTTGAATATGTTTTTAGGGATTAAAATTGAATTTTAAAAATAACAATAATATTTAATTCTGTTTTAATGTTTGTATATTTGTAGATTTTAAACTGTATGAAAATGCTTTTAATGTATGCCACTTTGAGTCTCCTGGTAGAGAGAGAAACAGGGTATAAATAATAATAATAATAATAATAATAATAATAACAACAACAACAACAACAGCAACCCAGGTGACAGCAGGATTGACGAGAAGCAACTGGAAAAGCTTACACAATATGCTATTTAAAGATAGAACTGCAAAGACTCTGCCACAAGCCAGTAAATGTGGTTCCAATAGTGCCTAAAGGCCTTGGCCTGCACTTAAAAGCAATCAACACTGACCAAATTACCATCTATCAGCTACAAAAGGCTACCCAACTTGGATCTGCGCGCATTATTCGCAGTGTCAGACATGTGATCAAATATAACGTGATCAAAAAACAATTTTTTATGACGACTGACCATTGTAATTATATTACTGTATTTTGCTCTTTTAATGTTTGAATGTGATTTAGAATTTGATGTTTTTAATGACTGTCTGTAATATTGATGTTGGAAACCGGCCTGTGTCCCTCAACAGAGGTGAGAAGACCGGTATACAAAAACTGCTAAATAAATAAATAAGCCAGAATAGTGATCTTTTTGCTGTGTAGTAATCTAGTTGTGTATTAAAAGTAACTAAATAATGTATTTACAGTATTTTTAAATGCACACATAAGTGCTCGTCTGGTGGCCTGTACAACAAAACAGGGCCTTCTCTATGGTGGCCTCCCAACTCTGGAACTCACTTCCCAAAAATATCAGGCAAGCCCCCACATTGGCAGTCTTTAGGAGAAGCCTGAAAATGTGGCTGTTCCAGTGTGCCTTCCCTGAATAAAGGAAACAATGTCCTGCTCTGACCAATTCCCTGCAAAATGTCCTCAGAAGCACTTTACCCGTTGGTGTTGCTCTCCCTACATTTCCTTTAAAACCCTCCTGCTTAGATACATCCTACCTCTGCTCACACCAGTGTTGATTTTAAAATTTTAAACTATTACATCTGGCCCAGCCATAGGTTTTTAATTTTTTTTAAAAAATGTGTGTTATTGCCTATATGTGAGTTATATTAATTGTATTGTTTTGTTTGCTTATTGCTTTGTTGTTTTACTGATGTGTTGTTGGGCTTGGCCTCATGTAAGCCACCCCGAGTCCCCTTGGGGAGATGGTTGCGAGGTATAAAGTTGTTGTTGTTATTATTATTATTATTATTATTATTATTATTATTATTCCCCACATCCAGCCATGTTTTCATGGTTTCTTCCTTTCTGTTGAAATTGTCCACATGCTTGTGGATATCAGTGGCTTCTCTGTGTAGTCTGACATGGTGGTTGTGAGAGTGGTCCAGCATTTCTGTGTACTCAAATAATATGCTGTGTCCAGGTTGGTTCATCGGGTGCTCTGCCATGGCTGGCTTCTCTGGTTGAAATAGTCTGCCGTGCCTTTCATGTTCCTCGATTCGTGTTTGGGCGTTGCATTTGGTGGAAATAGCTACTGTAATTTATATCTTTGTAGATGGCTAATTCTCTTACATCAGAAGTGATTTGCAATATGCAATCAAACTAATTGGGAATGGTGCCCAAATAAACCACACATTAGCTTTTCACTAACATACTATCCCATCTTTTAAAGTATTTATTTATTTGAAAGACATCATACTATCACCTGAGTTTACATTAATGTATTTGCCCGTAAGACTGCAATGTCAGTCCCTGATTGTTGGTTCCGTCCAATTCTGCAAGTTTTCTTTAATACTAATATTGAAACTATCCATTCTGTTTCTGCACCCGGACCTATCAAATGTCTGTTTTCCCCCCTATTTTTCTCCTCCCTCCTTTCTTGTTAGATGAATGATCCAAAATGCTGAAGTCCTTGAATATTTCTGCTTGCTCTCTTGATCCTGTTCCTTCTCACTTCTTAATTACAGTTTCTCTCATTCTCCCTACTCCGCAATATTATTAATTTGTCCTTTTCTAGTCATCCAATTCCTTCTGAGTTTAAACATGCTACTGTTTGTCCAATTCTTCAGACACTTTCATCTGATCCATCTTTTTTTCCAAACTATCACCCTTTCTAATGAGTGCATTCTCAAAACTTCTGGAATGTGCTGTTTCTGCATCTTGCCTCAACTTTATCATATTTTTGTAACAGATCTCCTTATTTTCTGTTTATGAGTGTTATTTTATTGTTTTGTATTACTGTTATTGTTTTTACTGATGTGTTGTGGGCTTGGCCTCATGTAAGCCGCACCGAGTCCCTTGGGGAGATGGTAGCGGGGTACAAATAAAGTTTTATTTATTATTATTTATCTATTTGTGTTCCACGGAGACAGTTCTTACAAAAAACACAGAGCTTTAGACCAAGTCAAAAGGCTTACATATACTCCTCAATCTCTCTGCAGTCTTTGACACGGTTGATCACGCTCTTTTGCTGGATTCACTTCATGATCCAGGATTTACTTATTCAGTCCTCTGATGGTTTGCATCTAATCTCTCAGTTTGGCCATTCGATATGAGAACTGGAGTGGAACCTCTACTGAAGAGTGTTCCAACTTAAGAGTGTTTTGAGTTAAGAGTCATCACTCAGCCCAGCTTCATTTTGACATGAGAGCAGCATTTTGAGTTAAGAGTCAGCACCAGAGGGAACAGCCTCCACACCTCATGCTCTTGTCCGCTTTGGAAGATAGCACTGAGGAACTTTAGGCTTGTTGATTTTGTGTGCTTTTTATACTTGTTAAGCTTGGCTTCATGGTGAGAGAAGGAAAGAGAGCAAGAGAAGGAGGGAGGCTGGAATAAGTAGCGTATGAAGAGAATGATGCTTCTGCCTCTTCACTTTATGCTTCCTTGCCACAACTTTGCGCTTCTACCATTGTACCACAACTTGGTGCTTTTACTATTTTTAAGTTGATCTTTCTTTTTCTGTTCCTGGTGAATATGCATTTATACAGTATTAGTTAATTCTAAAGTATGTTTTCTTATTTTAAAATGCATAACAAAAAATGTGGGGGAGGGGGCAGAGGGCCAGAATGGATTAATAGCATTTTGATGGGGAAATTTGCTTTGAGACAAGTGTGTTTTGAGTTAAGAGTTCAGACATAGAACAAACTAAACACTTAAGTCAGGGTATCACTGTATTTCTTTTCACTTTTCAGTTTGGTGTTGTTATGGGTTCTTTATTGTTTTCTCTTTATACCTTATCTTTATGTTATCCTATCAGTTCATGTGGTTTTCAATATTATCTTTATGATGATGATATCCAGCTGTATTTCTCCACTCTTGAACTCTCTTCTGATATTACACCAGACTTTTCAGATAGCTCAGCTTGGATGCTTCATTGGTGCCTAAGACTTAACATGGCAAAGACAGACTAGATCTCCCCCCTGCCCCAAAAATCTTCTTTACAACATACATTCTCCCTCACTGTTAACAATGGGCACATTCATTATGGCATATTGCTGTTGTTGCTGCTTGCCTTCAAGTCCCTCTGAGGCTGAGTGTGACTTTCCCAAGGCCACTCGGTGGTGATATTATTATTATTATTTTACTGACACAAAAAACACGTCACAGCAAACGAGATCTATATGCTGGATTTTGTATCACAAAATCACAAGTCAAACACTTTCCAAGCGTCTAGGACTGTGTGATGTATTTTCGAATGATGCGTGCAGATCACGCATCATTCGATGCTGATCATAAAGTGGTGTTTTGCAGTTGACAGACTATGATTTTGTCAATGTTGATTGTTTCCAAATGCTGGCTGAGATCTTTTGGCACGGCACCCAGTGCGCCAATGACCACTGGGACCACCTGTACTGGTTTATGCCAGAGCCTTTGCAGTTCAATTTTGAGGTCCTGATAACAGCTGAGTTTTTCCTGTTGTTTTTCCTCAACACAACTGTCACCCGGTATGGTGACATCAATAATCCAAACTTTATTATTATTATTATTATTATTATTATTATTATTATTATTATTTCTCCCCAAAGGGACATACTAACTCTATGGATACTGTAAACACATGCTGTGTCCAAAAAACTCCCTGCGCTTGACCATGGGAATTTAGGCCCATTCTATACTGTCATATAAAATCCAGATTATCTGCTTTGAACTGGATTATATGGCAATGGAGACTCAACTAATCCAGTTCAAAGCAGATAATGTAGATAATCTGCTTCGATAAACTGAATTATATGGCAGTGCAGAAGGGGCCAGAGGCTGGATGTAAATGGCCATATAAAATCCAGATTATTTGCTTTGAATTGGATTATATGGTAACATAAATTTATATAATTCAGTTCATAATGTGAATTATCTGCTTTGAAAATCTGGATTATATGACAGTGTAGAAGGGGCCTTCGATGTAAATATTTTTAGTAGTTTTTCAGTCAATTTTTCAGATGGTACAGGCATCTCTTGCTTACAGGCAGGTGAGAAGGAAATAATCACTGTTGTTGTTCAAGCTTAACTCTTACTAGAATGTCTCTCTAGATCATTTCTAACAGAGATTTAAAATAAAGACTGTACATTTTGTGATGCTTATCGTTGAGGAAACTGAGAGGAAATTGCATGTCCAAAGCATCCCACTGAAGACTGACAACACATGAAACTATTTCAGTGGACTACACCCCAGAGATATGATGAATTGACAGACTGCAGGAGCCTTCCTGTCTTTTTAAACCCAAAAATAGGGATTTGGTGCCATCTCGTGGTGAAAGGCCATGAGTATTCTCTTCCATTACAAATACAGGTATGCCTCAGGCCCCTTCCACACAATAAAATCCCATATTATCTGCTTTGAACTGGTATATATGGCAGTGCGGCCTCAGATAAACCAGTTCAAAGCAGATATTGTGGGATTTTCTGACTTGATATTCTGGGTTATATGGTTGTGCGGAAGGGCCCTCAGTTCATAAAGCAGATGTGCTTTACTTTTCTAAGGCCCCTTCTACACTGCCATAGAAAATCCAGATTATTTGCTTTGAACTGGATTATATGGCAGACTCATATAATCCACTTCAAAGAAAATAATGTGGATTATCTGCTTTGATAATTTGGATTACAATCCTAGAGTTGGAAGAGACCTCGTGGGCCATTCAGTCCAACCCCCCTGCCAAGAAGCAGGAAAATTGCATTCAAAGCACCCCCTACAGATGGCAATCCAGCCTCTGTTTAAAAGCCTCCAAAGAAGGCACCTCCACCACACTCTGGGGCAGAGAGTTCACTGCTGAACGGCTCTCACAGTCAGGAAGTTCTTCCTCATGTTCAGATGGAATCTCCTTTCTTGTAGTTTGAAGCCATTGTTCCATTGCGTCCTAGTCTCCAGGGCAGCAGAGAACAAGCTTGCTCCCTCCTCCCTATGACTTCCTCTCACATATTTATACATGGCTATCATGTCTCCTCTCAGCCTTCTCTTCTGCAGGCTAAACATGCCCAGCTCTTGAAGCCGCTCCTCATAGGGCTTGTTCTCCAGACCCTTGATCATTTTAGTCACCCTCCTCTGGACACATTCCAGCTTGTCAATATCTCTCTTTAATTGTGGTGCTCAGAATTGGACACAATAGTCCAGGTGAAGCTAGATAAAATTACAATTTCCTGCTCATTATGAGTATTTCTCAGAGGAACTATAGATTTTGATCTGGTTATACCAAGGGTCCTCAAACTAAGGCCCGGGGGCCAGATATGGCCCTCCAAGGTCATTTACTCGGCCCTCGCGCAGGGTCAACTTAGGTCTGAAACGACTTGAAAGCACACAACAAGAGCAATCCTATCTCATCAGGCAAAAGCAGGTCCACATTTCCCATTAAAATACTAATAAGTTTATAGTTGTTAAAATTGTTATTTATATTAAGTATTGTATTGTTTTAGTGTTTTTTGCACTACAAATAAGATATGTGCAGTGTGCATAGGAATTCATTGATTTTTTTTCAAATAATAATCCTGCCCTCAAACAGTTTGTGGGACTGTGACCTGGCCCTTTGTTTTAAAAGTTTGAGGACTCCTTTTATTTCTCGTGTCAGGGCAGCCAGTCAATTATATTACATTTCTAACAGAACAAAGCAAACAAACAGAGAAAATTCAGAATGTGTGAGTTTGGTGGTTGATTAAATGTCCTTTGACCAGTATCTGGCCACTTGGAGTGCTTCTGGTGTTGCTGCAAGAAGGTCCTCCATTGTGCATGTGGCAGGGCTCAGGTTGCATTGCAGCAGGTGGTCAGTGGTTTGCTCCTCTCCGCACTCGCATGTCGAGGATTCAACTTTGTAGCCCCATTTCTGAAGGTTGGCTCTGCATCTCGTAGTGCCAGAGCACAGTCTGTTCAGCGCCTTCCAAGTCACCCAGTCCTCTGTGTGCCCAGAGAGGAGTCTCTCATTTGGTATCAGCCATTGGTTGAGGTTCTGGGTTTGAGCCTGCCACTTTTGGACTCTCGCTTGCTGAGGTGTTCCAGCAAGTGTCTCTGTAGATCTTAGAAAACTATGTCTGGATTTAAGTCGTTCACTTGCTGGCTGATACCCAAACAGGGGATGAGCTGGAGATGTCTCTGCCTTGGTCCTTTCACTATTGGCTGCTACTTCCCGGCGGATGTCAGGTGGTGCGACACCGGCTAGACAGTGTAATTTCTCCAGTGGTGTAGGGCGCAGACACCCCGTGATAATGCAACATGTCTCATTAAGAGCCACATCCACTGTTTTAGTGTGGTGAGATGTGTTCCACACTGGGCATGCGTACTCAGCAGCAGAGTAGCACAGCGCAAGGGCAGATGTCTTCACTGTATCTGGTTGTGATCCCCAGGTTGTGCCAGTCAGCTTTCGTATGATATTATTTCTAGCGCCCACTTTTTGTTTGATGTTCAGGCAGTGCTTCTTGTAGGTCAGAGCACGGTCCAGAGTGACTCCCAGGTATTTGGGTGTGCTGCAATGCTCCAGTGGGATTCCTTCCCAGGTGATCTTCAGAGCTCGGGATGCTTCTCTGTTCTTGAGATGAAAGGCATATGTCTGTGTTTTAGATGGGTTGGGGATCAGCTGGTTTTCCCTGTAATAGGCAGTAAGAGCACTTGTTGTTGTTCATTCGTTCAGTCGTCTCCGACTCTTCATGACTTCATAGACCAGTCCACGCCAGAGCTCCCTGTCGGCCGTCACCACCCCCAGCTCCTTCAAGGTCAGTCCAGTCACTTCAAGGATGCCATCCCTCCATCTTGTCCTTGGGCGGCCCCTCTTCCTTTTGCCTTCCACTTTCCCCAGCATAATTGTCTTCTCTAGGCTTTCCTGTCTCCTCATGATGTGGCCAAAGTACTTCAACTTTGTCTCTAGTATCCTTCCCTCCAGTGAGCAGCCGGGCTTTATTTCCTGGAGGATGGACTGGCTGGATCTTCTCGCAGTCCAAGGCACTCTCAGCACTTTCCTCCAACACCACAGCTCAAAAGCATCGATCTTCCTTCGCTCAGCCTTCCCTAAGGTCCAGCTCTCACATCCGTAGGTTACTACAGGGAATACCATGGCTTTGACTAGGCGGATCTTTGTTGCCAGTCTGATGTCTCTACTCTTTATTATTTTATTGAGATTGGACATTGCTCTCCTCCCAAGAAGTAAGCGTCTTCTGATTTCCTGGCCACAGTCTGCATCTGCAGTAATCTTTGCACCTAGAAATACAAAGTCTGTCATGGCCCCCACGTTTTCTCCCTCTATTTCCCAGTTGTCAATCATTCTTGTTGCCATAATCTTGGTTTTTTTTTATGTTTAGCTGCAACCCAGCTTTTGCGCTTTCTTCTTTCACCTTGATTAGAAGGCTCCTCGGCTCCTCCTCGCTTTCGGCCATCAGAGTGGTGTCATCTGCATATCTGAGGTTGTTAATGTTTCTTCCAGCAATTTTCACCCCAGCTTTGCATTCATCCAGCCCCGCACATC
The DNA here is from genome assembly GCF_037176765.1 of Anolis sagrei. Classification (NCBI taxonomy): domain Eukaryota; kingdom Metazoa; phylum Chordata; class Lepidosauria; order Squamata; family Anolidae; genus Anolis; species Anolis sagrei. Next base: position 73,702,936 of record NC_090025.1, on the reverse strand, counting down.
GCATGATGTGTTCTGCATACAAGTTAAAAAGGTTGGGTGAGAGGATGCAGCCTTGCCGTACGCCTTTCCCAATCTTGAACCAGTCTGTTGTTCCGTGGTCAGTTCTGACTATTGCTACTTGGTCCTTATACAGATTCCTCAGGAGAGAGACAAGGTGCCTTGGGATGCCCATCCCACCAAGAACTTGCCACAATGTATTATGATCCACACAGTCAAAGGCTTTAGAATAGTCAATGAAGCAGAAATAGATGTTTTTCTGAAACTCCCTGCCTTTCTCCATTATCCAGCAGATATTGGCAATCTGGTCTCTCGTTCCTCTGCCTTTTCTAAACCCAGCTTGAACATCTGGCAACTCTCGCTCCATGTATTGCTGGAGTCTTCCTTGCAGGATCTTGAGCATTACCTTACTGGCATGAGAAATAAGGGCCACTGTACGGAAGTTGGAGCAGTCTTTTGCATTTCCCTTTTTTGGTATGGGGATATAAGTTGATTTTTTCCAGTCTGATGGCCATTCTTGTGTTTTCCATATTTGCTGGCAAATGGCATGCATCACCTTGACAGCATCATCTTTTAAGATTTTAAACAGTTCAGCTGGGATCCTGTCGTCTCCTGCTGCCTTGTTGTTAGCAATGCTTCTTAAGGCCCATTCAACCTCACTCCTCAGGATGTCTGGTTCTAATTCATTCACCACACCGTCAAAGCTATCCTCGATATTATTATCTTTCCTATACAGATCTTCTCTATAGTCTCGCCACCTTCTCTAGTAAGAGCACTAGAGCTTCTGAAAGCTTCTGTTCTACCGTCTCAAAGCTCCCTGCTTGAGCAGTAATGGCACGATCATCAGCATAGATGAAACTCTCTGTCCCTTCTGGCAGTGGCTGGTCATTTGTGTAGATGTTGAGGATTCCTGATCTAGCTATATCTTTACCTGCCGTGGAAGGGGGTCTTGTCTGATATACCTCTATGATCCTACTTGCTTTCAGAGTGACAAACAGAACACCCAATAGGAAAAGGGAACGCATAATCAAAATGCATCTAGATTTATACAAGAAGCGTGTAAGACGATTGGGCCATTCTGAGTCGAGGGCCCGCCCATGGCCGCTATTCCCTGTCCCCATTGGCTGGCTAACAAGGCGAGCGCTCTCGGGCACATTTCCCTTACTTCAGCGCCAGTCTCCCGGAGAGTGGGAGAGGGGGAGGTGGTGGGTTCCGCCCCTCTTCTGCTCCTCCTCCTCTCCCCATGATGGCGCTGCTCTGGCTGGGCCTGGCGGGCTGCTTCTTGGCCGCGCTGCTGGCCCTGCGTCTCCCGCCTCTGAAGCTTCCTCCTCCTCCCGGCTCCGCCTCACTCAGCCCGGCAGCGCTGCTTTTCCAGGACCTGCTCCGTTACGGGAAGACCAAAGGCGGCTGCGGGCAGCGCCCCGCCCAGCTCTGCCACCTTGATCTCCCCAAGAGGTGAACGAATGAATGAATGAATGAATGGGTGCATCCACACTGTATCATTAACGCAGTTTGGTACCACTTCCACAGCCATGGCTCGAGGCAATGGAATCCTGGGAGTTGTAGTTTGGTGGGAAAGGCTAAAGGCCTTGCAGGACTACAACTCCCAGGATTCCATAGCCTTGAGCCATTCTGGTGTCAAACCGCGTTAAAACTAGTGTGGAGATGCCTTGATCCTCCCTCTCTAGTTCACCTTTCAGCGATAGGGATTTGCATGGATTTGTGATTGTTTCTATGCATGTGCAGAGTGCTTTCCTTTTATACCATCAAATGGTCACAGCTCTTTTCTATGTACAGTTGGCATAGAATCATAGAGTTGGAAGAGACCTCATGGGCCATCCAGTCAAATCCCCTGCCAAGAAGCAGGAAAATTGCATTCAAAGCACCCTCGACAGATGGCCATCCAGCCTCTGTTTAAAAGCTTCCAAAGAAGAAACCTCCACCACAGAGAGTTCCACTGCTGAACGGCTCTCACAGTCAAATCCCCTGCCAAGAAGCAGGAAAATTGCATTCAAAGCACCCCCAACAGATGGCCTCCAGCCTCTGTTTAAAAGCTTCCAAAGAAGGAACCTCCACCACACTCCAAGGCAAAGAGTTCCATTGCTGACCAGTTCTCACAGTCAGGAAGTTCTTCCTAATTTTCAGATGCAATCTCCTTTCTTGTAATTTGAAGCCATGGTTCCGTGTCCTAGTCTCCAGGGCAGCAGAAAACAAGCTTGCTCCCTCCTCCCTATGACTTCCTCTCACATACTTATACATGGCTATCATGTCTCCTCTCAGTATTCCCTTCTTCGGGCTAAACATGCCCAGCTCCTTAAGCCGCTCCTCATAGGGCTTGTTCTCCAGACCCTTGATCATTTTAGTCGCCATCGGGCCCTTCCACACAGCCCTATAACCCAGAACATGAAGGCAGAAAAATCCCACAGTATCTGCATTGAGCTGGGCTATCTGAGTCCACACTGCCATATATCTCTGTTCAAAGCAGACAATGTGGGATTGTATTCAGATGTATGAAAGGGGCCTTAGATTATGAGGATATGGGGAAACTAAGGGCCCTTCCACAAAGCCTATATCCCAGAATATTAAGACAGAAAATCCCACATTATCTGAGTGTGGACTCAGATAATAATAATAATAATAATATCTCTAAATCCACACTCAGATAATAATATTAATAATAATAATAATAATAATAATAATAATAATAGGAGCTGTCGAAGGCTTTCATGGCTGGAATCACTAGGTTCTTGTAGGTTTTTTTTGGGCTATAGGGCCATGTTCGAGAGGCATTTCTCCTGACGTTTCGCCTGCATCTATGGCAAGCATCCTCAGAGGTAGTGAAGATGCTCACTACCTCTGAGGATGCTTGCCATAGATGCAGGCGAAACGTCAGGAGAAATGCCTCTAGAACATGGCCCTATAGCCCGAAAAAACCTACAAGAACCTAATAATAGGAGCCCCCGGTGACGCAGTGGGTTAAACCCCTGTGCCAGCAGGACTGAAGACCAACAGGTTGCAGGTTCGAATCCGGGGAGAGCGTGGATGAGCTCCCTCTATCAGCTCCAGCTTCTCATGCGGGGACATGAGAGAAGCCTCCCACAAGGATGATAAAACATCAAAACATCTGAGCGTCCCCTGGGCAACATCCTTACAGACAGCCAATTCTCTCAAACCAGAAGCGGCTTGCAGTTTCTCAAGTCACTCCTGACGCAACAAAATAATAATAATAATAATTAATAATAATAAACTTTATTTATATACCGCTCTATCTCCCCAAGAGGACTCAATGCGGTTTACAGTAACAACACCAAAACATAAAGATAAACAACATAAAAATAAAATAATCCAAACAACATAGGCATAAAGTAATCAAAACGACACATCTATATAAATAAAAATGTAATGTTTGTTTGTGGGATTAACGTAACTCAAAAACCACTGGATGAATTGACACCAAATTTGGACACAATAAACCTATCAGGCCAATGAGTGACCATCAATCATAAAAACACTGGAAAACACAGCGGAATAGACTTTAAAAACCAAAAAATACATTACAATGCATGTGATAAACCACATATATATATAAGCAACTACACATATATACACATATATACACACACACATATACACATTTATACACACACAAAACACATATACACAGACTGGGCCACAGCAACGCATGGCAGGGGATGGCTAGTATATATTAAAAGTAATCCTCCCTATTCTCTGTGCAAATCGTTAGGGCCGAGATTTCAAAAATGGGCCTAGACAATTAAGAATTGCTGGTCCGGCCTGGTGCAGACCAGGATATGAAAGGCCGGGAAATGTGCTGGTTAGTGTAAACCAGGATATAGGGGGTCAGGAATGGTTAAAGTGCCAAAACCAGCAATAGTAATTATGGGCCTGTGGCTGCTCATTTCCAGGGCCTATTAGAGGACCATCTGGGATAATAAGTAGACGATACAAGGGTGGATTTTTATAATGTCCAGGGCTGGGCTAATACTGGTCATTCTCAAAGGCTTGGTGAAACCACCAGGTCTCTTACGAAAAGAGGGGAGGGATGGGACCTGTCTTATTTCCCTTGGAAGGGCGTTCCAGAGGTGGGGAGCCAACACCGAGAAGATCCTCTCTCTCTCGTCCCAACCAGCCATGCTTGTGACGGTGGTGGGAGGGAAAGAAGGACCTTCCTGGAAGATTTTAGGGTTCACAGTGGTTCATAGATAGAGATGTGATTGCGAAGATAGGTGAGGCCCAAATAATTTAGGACTTTATAGGTCATAAGCTGCACCTTGAATTTGACTCGGCAACTTATTGCAGTTGTTTTAATAGGGGTGTTGTGCGCTTCCTATAATTTGCTCTTGTAAGGAGCCTAGCTGCCGCCTGTTGTACCCGTTGAAATTTCCAGGCTGTCTTCAAGGGCAACCCCATGTAGAGCGAATTGCAGTAGTCCAGTCTGGATGTAACCAAGGCATGGACCACCCTGGCCAAGTCAGACTTAATGAGGTATGGTCATAGCTGGCTCACAAGTTTGAACTGTACAAAGGCCCTCCTGGCCACCGCCGACACCTGAGCATTAAGCAACAGCGTTGAGTCCAGGAGGACCCCCAAGCTGCGGACCTGCGCCCTCAGGGGGAGTGTAATCCCGTCGAGCACAGCTTGCCACGCAATACCCCGGTCAGCCCCACGACTAACCAGGAGGACTTCTGTCTTGTCTAGATTAAGTTCAAAGCAGATACTGTGGGATTTTCTGCCTTGATATCCTGGGATATAGGGCTGTGTGGAAGAGCCCTAGGGCCCCTTCTACACTGCCATATAAAATCCAGATTATCTGCTTTGAACTGGATTATATGGCAGTGTGGACTCACATAATCCAGTTCAAAGCAGATCATGTGGATTATTTGCTTTGATAATCTGGATTATATAACAGTGAAGAAGGGGCCTAGGTGGGTTCTTTGTAAGTTAATACAGTAAATCAATGATGCTTTCTTTTGCAGGTGGTTCTATCACTTCTATATTGTATCTGTCATTTGGAACGGTTTCCTGCTCCTGGTGCTTCTCCAAAGCTTGCTGGTGTCCTGGCCTTTCCCTATCTGGCTCCAGGACCTGCTAAGCATTCTGAATGGAGCATTGCAGAACCCAGATGGAGGCATGCTCGCTTCTGTGAATGGTAGGAACCTTTGGTTATAGTGTATTTTTTCCCTGGAGAACAGAAGATGTCTGTATTACACCAGGTGTGGGCATTGTGTAGCAATCCAAGCATTATTGACCTGCATCTCCCAGAAATGCTGGGTCTATGCTGTCCAAGGCCCCTTCTGCACCGCTGTATTAAATCCCACATTGTCTGCCTTGGACTGGGTTAAATGGCAGTGTAGACTCAGGTAGCCCAGTTCAAAGCAGATATTGTGGGTTATCTGCCTTGATATTCTGGGTTATATGGCTGTGTGGAAGGGCCAGTAGTTGTTGTGCCTGTCACAAACTATGAGACTCTATGAGATATTCCTAGAAAAACTATAGCAAAATGTGCTGCAGGATGTCCCACTAAAACAAAGTTTTTCCAGTTTAATAAACTTTCCCCGTTTTTTTAATGTTAGAACCAATTAGAAAGTTACATTTATAATCCAGGAACAAAAAAAAATCATAACAGTAGGAGCCCTCAGTGGCGCAATGAATTAGACCTTTGTGCCAGCAGGACTGCTGATCTAAAGGTCAATGGTTCAAATCCAGGGAGCAGGGTGAGCTCCTGTCTGTCAGCTCCAGCTTCCCATGCAAGGACATGAGAAAAGCCTCCCACAGGATGATAAAACATCTGGGCATCCCCTGGGCAACATCCTTACAGACAGCCAATTCTCTCACACCAGAAGCAACTTGAAGTTTCTCAAGTCGCTTCTGGCACACACAAAAATCATAATATGTCACAGAATGAAGAAATCCTGTAGATAAGAATAAATTATCTATTTTAGAGAAATATAACTATTATAGTGAAATGATTTTTCCTCTCTATGTATTTAAACGTCAAAGTGTGTATACATAAATTTGTTTATATGTTTGTAGGTTTAGTCCACAACGGCTCTTACATGCATGATGGATCTGGACCAAACCTGGCACACATACTCTTCATGAGCCAGCGTAAAGTACTGGTGGGATAAAGAGGGCTGATAGAGGATGATAGGAGTTGCAGTTCAGTCACATCTGTGATTCCCACCTATGATGGATCCGAACCAAACTTGGTACACATACCCTTCATGATCCAAGTTAAAATACTGATAAAGGATGATAGGAGTTGTAGTCAAGCCATATCCAGAGAGCAGTATCATTGCCAGTTCCAAACCATGCAGATCTGGGGCTGATAGGAGTTGTAGACCATCAACTGCATGATTTTATAAAAGGTCCCATTACATAGGCATCCCATTTCCTACTGGGACCATTCATAAAATCATAAAGACGGCAATGAGTATTTCTAAGCATTGGAAAATGCATAACCGAGGCAACAAGATGTTATAGAATAAATGTGCAGGAAATGGGAACAACTTGTAATATGTCTAATCTCCTCCACTGATATTTCAGACTCCATAGAATTCTGCATAATCATGTGTTGCTCAGTGCAATGAGTCTGTTGGATATATGACTTCCATCTTCCAATTCTACTGCTTACCAGCTTTTAAGTGAAGTCTAGTGAAGAGATGAGTTGTTTACACAAAGACCTTTGTTGGATTTCTAGGAGGAGAGTCCCTGTCCGCTCTCCTGGTGTGCCTTTTTGTCTGGTTAAGCAGCTGTCGGCGATTATTCGAGTGTCTTCACATCAGCGTATTCTCTGGAGGTGTCATTCATATTGTACAGTACTGCTTTGGACTCTGTTACTATGTCCTGTTGGGCTTGACGGTTTTATGCCAAGTCCCAGCCAACGTCAGGCAAGGTAGGTGCTGTCTTTCATACTCTTGTAATACAGTGTTGGTTTGGCAACGCTTTTCATTCATATGCATATGTCTAATTGTTCACCTTCACTTCCATTGTGCTGCAACTCCAATATTTTCTTAGGCAGCATGGAGGAATCTGGTAGCCATAATCCAACATTTAATACTTCCTTCTTGAACCAATCACAAGAGCCTCTTCCAAATATAATTGGGCTATTATAATATATATAGGCAGTTCGCAAGTTTAAGTGTAACTCCAGCCAATAACACACATATATTAGCTTTGGATAGCATAGGGAAGGGTTTATATGCCTGTGGTGTTTGTTTTTCTGCCTGTGCCATATTAGAAGATTTCACCTCACTTTCTGTCCTTGCAATAATTGGATTTAGACAAATTTGGCTTGTTGTGGAAACAAGGATTGGTGACAAATCATCAGTTGGGACACATTTTCCCCATGATAACTCTTTCAGGAGTGAATTTCCCTTCCAGTGGGTAGATTTATCCCACTTCCTGTTATCTCACCCCGTTCTTAACTAGGAGTCCTTTGTAAGTAAGATTTTGTAAGCCAGGACTGCCTTTATATGCTTTACTTTAACTATTGAGTCTGAATGTGATGATGAGGAGTATATTATTTTATGTACAGTATTTATATTCCACCCTTCTCACCCCACAGGGGACTTAGGGCGGATTACAGTGTACATATACATGGCAAACATTCAATGCCATACACACACACAACATATATAGACAGACACAGAGGCAATTTAGCATTCCAGCTTTTGTCTTGAGGGTATTTTCGCCCCCAGGCCAGGGGAGCTATCCCTTCACCAACCTTTTGTGACACTGATGAAGTACTTCCTCATTCTTTGCATGCTTGCTGGAGATTTTTATGGCCTTGCAAATTAGTTAAATTTGTCTCCCCGCATAAGCAGTACCTACATTTCCTACTGTCTTTCGGGCTGCAAAGGTTGACATCAAGCTACACAAATTGGTCGGACGCTCACTCCGACCCGGGCTGGCTTTGAACTCAGTAGTGATCTTAATGCAGCTGACTCCCAGCCAGCTGCGCCACAGTCCCGGTGCTCTGATTGAGCATGATGGGGATATAAAAAATAAATAAACTCTCTTTCTTTCTAATACAGGCAAAAATCCTCAACTGGCAGTCTATTGGTATCACGCCCTTGGATTGTTGATGTTTATTTGGGCCTCTATTCACCAACACAGATGCCATGTGATCCTAGCTAACCTAAGAAAAAATAAATCAGGTAAGATATTTTGCTGCTTTGTCGTGTACGTTTTTATCCTTTTATGTAAAAAAATTACCACAATAACCATATCAACTATCTTCCTGAAAGGCCTAGAGATATTTAAACCTCAAGTATACATATGATGTAACAATAGCAGAGTTCTGTCTCTTTAAATGTAGCTCTATCCTAAATAGGAGGGAAGGTCCGGTCAAAGAGCCAAATGGAGTGTGTGGTTGAAGGGTGCTTAACCCTCTTTTCCACCCACTGTTTTTGACCCCAAATATCCTCTTCTGTAGGCACACTTCCCCACTTGAGCTCTTAGATAAGTATAGATGAAAAATATTATGTGACATAATAAGCTCTCAGTGGTACAGTATGCCCCTATGGAAAGTGGACCTTATGGATCAACAGAATATGGTAGTTCAAGAATTGGCAGTCAAGTAGCTGAAAACTGCACCAGTACTGTAGATTCATTAGATTTCTATCCCACTTTTTGGCTAACACGAGTCTAGCAAGGTTCTAAGACAGTGGTTCTCAACCTGTGGGTCCCCAAGTGTTTTGGCCTACAATGCCCAGAAATCCCAGCCAGTTTACCAGCTGTTAGGATTTCTGGGAGTTGAAGGCCAAAACATCTGGGGACCCACAGGTTGAGAACCACTGTTTTTCTTATATTAGGGTATACACAACAGTCATCTATGGCTGAGTCACATTGCATCATGATTACTGCAGTGTACCCTGCGTAGGCATACAGGTTCAGGAACATTGGAGCAACACAGATTAGCTAAAATGCTAACTTGTGCATGGTGTTGGGATTATGAGTGCATCTATACTGTAGAATTAATGCAATTTGACACCATTACCATGGCAGAAAGTTCTCCCTTAAAAATCTGAGCAGCCTTATGCGAGATATTACAATCTTTCAGATAGTTTAGCCCTAATTTTGTATAGCTTTAGACATTGTAGCTAGTACCATGTAATGCTTCGACCATAGTTCTAGTATCCAGACACCTCACTAGTAGCATAAGCTCAGGGCATTTTGACAAGGCTCACTATAAGGCTTGGGCCCAGATCAGTTTGACAAAAGTGATTGGTGATCCATTTCGTGTAATCACCTGAAAACTGAACAGGAAGGAAGGAACCGAAAAGTTGGACAAAACGGATTGAGAGAGGCGAATTTGAGCATAATGGGAGTTGTTTGTTTTCCCTCTATGTGTTTCTCAGCCAATAAAAGGCCTGTCTATGTCCTTGCTCTGATTGGCTGAGAATGGACACGACCAGCGACTACAATTCCCAGATCCCTCTCTTGTGGTTTGTCTTGTTTTAAAAAATGTTATGGTTAAAAATTTAAATAATTCTAACAAATCAGTAGATTGGTGAATTGTTCTGAAATTTGGCAGACCTGCAGTTGTAAATGGGATCTAAACCTGAGACAGGTTTCATGCAGATAGGCCTTAAAATGACTGAGGATTGAGCCTTTAAAGTGTCCCATTGTAGCCAATGGGCCGACTCTTTGGCGAATGAAATGGCAACACAATTTATTTACAGCCCTCCTAATTCGAGTAACTTTCCAGTAAATAGAATGAAGGGTTAACTGAAAATGGACCCCCAAACAGCATTTCTTATGGCCAAATTGCACAAGCCTACTAACTCTTATATTGCTTTGTTTTTTTCCATTTCCAGGAAAAGTTGTGAACCTGAACCATGACATTCCATTTGGTGACTGGTTTGAAATGGTGTCGTGTCCTCATTACTTTGCTGAGCTCCTAATATACATATCAATGGCTATCATATTTGGATGTAAAAATTTAACTTGGTGGCTGGTAGTGATGTATGTGTTCTTTAACCAGGCTGTGAGTGCTGTTTTGTGTCACGAATACTACCAGAACAACTTTAAACACTACCCCAAATGTCGCCGAGCATACATACCTTTCCTTCTATAGCCAGCTTATTTGAAAATCTCATCCAAAAGAAAATTGAAATCTGAAGTATTCGGTGTGCAGTGGGTGGCTTTGGGTGAAATCAGATTGTCACATGTGGATTTGAAATGCCTAGATAATTTATTTTAAGTAGGCAATGCTGTGATGCATATGAAAACAACAAATATTCATGACATTAAGGAGAAGCACACCATATTCATACTGCATATTTCTGCAGAACTAAATCCCACTGAGTTGAGTGGATTATTCCACAAAACAGTTGATGGGACTAAACCTGTGAATGTGGGTTTATACTTTTTGTATGATATACAAGTACAAAAGAATGGTGCCCACAATATTACTGACAATGTAGATTTTCGGTCCTCTCTATGAATATTTCATATGGTCAAATGGTACACTGTTTTTATGAAACTATTTTCCATCTATTGTATAGAGAATATGAATATAATATTTATACATATTTAATAAAAGCTTTTTAATCAGATAACTATTATGGATGAGTAAAGCATAAAATGTACAGTTTATTTTGTTTGCAGCAGAAAAACAAGCTAGATTCTTTACAAAGCACTTTTATAATATAAGACATCAAAAGTCTGGGGAGTCCATTCACATAGTTAAGAAACCAAATTGGCTGCGTTTTTTAAAAAGCTGAATGTTGTAACATGCAGTTGCATCATTTGTACATAACAGTTTAAATGTCATCTGGGCTAGTTGGGGGCAAGAGCAAAGAATTACGGAGGACATCAAGCCCTGCTCTCTCAGTCCAAGGAAACCAATGTGCCATATAATTTCTCTTCCTCCTAAAGTTCTGCTCTTTTACTCAGTCCATACATTTTCAAAACTCTTATATTTGGACGAAATTGGAATCTTATTTTAAAAGAGTGTCTTAAAATCCAATGTAAGGAATTCTCTATTTGGAATTTCCTTTCAGAACAGCTGCATGATCTCACTTTCCAACTTTCCTATTGAATTCCAGTCCCATCATAAAACATCTGTTTTCTGCAAAGTTTCTGGCAGAGCTCATAGTTTGCACGATTTATTGTTTTCTAGAACCATATCAAGTATCACAGGGTTTCAGGTGAATGTTTGAAATGTCACACGCAAAATGTTAACAAATGCAGCAGTTTGGTGGAAACGGGGGCATATTCTCCTAGATTATTGAGCTCTGTCCCAAGAGAAGTTCAATTTGAACTCCACTCCGGTTTTGATTCATGTCAGGCAAAGGCTTTTATTTAAATAAACCATCAGCCTTTAACTGTTTGTGGTAGAAAGATGTGCAGTTGTAGAATGAGTCCCCCTGGGGAGATAGGGTGGGCTACAAATAAATTATTATTATTATTATTATTATTATTATTATTATTATTATTATTTTACTGACACAAAAACACAGTAAAATTATTATTATTATTATTATTATTATTATTATTATTATTATTATTATATGAGTCCCCCTGGGGAGATAGAGTGGGTTACGAATATATTGTTGTTGTTGTTTTTGTTGTTGTTATTAGAAACACAACAAGATGAGTTCACAGCAGACAAAATAACTCTGCTGGCTGTTGTATTGGATCCCACGTCGGACACTTCCTAAGTGTCTATGAATGTGTGATGTATCGGCAAATAATGCATGCAAATCCCAGTAAGCTGGCCTTCTGCGGCTGGTAATTTTGTCAGCGCTGATTGTGTTTAAGTGCAGGCCAAGGTCTTTAGGCACCACTGGGACCACCTTGACTGGCTTGTACCAGAGTCTTTGCAGTTCGATCTTTAAATCTTCATATCGTGTCAGCTTTTCCAGTTATTTCTCTTCAGTCCTGCTATCGCCTGGGATTGCAACATCAATGATCCATACTTTGTTTTTTAACACTATTATTATTATTATTATTATTATTATTATTATTATTATTGGAGTGTTTTTTGGTAATATTGAATTGTTGTGAATGAATGTTTTAATTGGATTTTTATAAAACCTGATTTTCAGATGTCTGCTAAATCCAAAAGCACTTCAGTAGAAAGTTTGGGGGCTGATGTGTGGTTGTGGGTGTGTTGATCTTCTTCATTTCCCCATGGCCATAATGTTGTCATTTTCACTTTGGCCATCCGAAAGAGAGAAGCTGTGATTATAAAGCCATAATTTCCCTTTAAAAAATCGAAATTGCACACTTCTAAAGCTCCTTCCAAACACTTACAGGAATTTACCCTCTTGATTAGGCATATTCATACTATTGTTGATGGCTTTCATGGCCGGAATCACTGGGTTGTTGTATGCTTTCAGGGCTGTATGGCCTTGATTCAGAAACATTATTTCCTGACGTTTCACCCACAATTATGGCAGGCATCCTCAAAGGTTGTGAGGTCTGTTGGAAACTAGAGAAAAATTCTTGTCTATTGAGAAAAATTCTTGTCTGATTGACAAAGAATCAATCAGGATAAGCTAACACCTCCCAACAAAGGATCCCCCAGGCAGCAACCAGCCAGACTTTGAAGCTGCAAGACCATTAAATGCTAATCAAGGTGGCCAATTGCAAAATTCACATTTGCCTCAAACAGACAAGAGTTCTTTCTCCCACCCTGGACATTCCACAGATATACAGTAGGGCTGGGCGGTTTCGTTTCGTTAATTCGTAATTCGTTAATAATTTGTTAATTTTTTCAATTACAAAACGATAACGAACCATTCTGGAGCAATTTTTAAAAAAAACGAATTTTTAAATAGTTTTGTAAATGCTTCGTATTTCGTTATCGTATTCGTTTCGTTATTGTTTTGAGGTCATTTAGTTATTATTTCCGCATGTCTGGGGCAAGTTTTATGGTTGTTTTTTGTTTAATTAGTGAAAAAAAATTATAATATCACACCAACAGTCAACAACAGAGGGAGAGGGAAGCTTCAGAAGTTTTTGGAGGTTTTTTAGCGTATTTCGCGGTCGCGTCCGCCATTAACGAATCGATTCGTTATTGTTTCGGAAATCGATTCGTTAATGTTTTGTAATTTTTTTCACATTTACGAAATTTTGTAAATATCGAACTTTTTTAAAGGAAAATTTTGTAATTATTTTAAATAATGAAACACAAAAAACCCCCAAAAATGAATCTATTTTAGAAACAATTTTTTCCGTTGTTACCCAGGCCTAATATACAGTATAAACCCCATTTTCCTAGTTTCCAACAGACCTCACAACCTCTGAGGATGGCTGCCATAGATGAGGGCGAAACATAAGGAGAGAATGCTTCTGGAACATGACTCATAGCAACCCAATTTCATACTGTTTGCTAACTTTCCTTTGTTCTTTTGCACACAAAAAATTGGAAACTGCAGCTTGAGTTGGTTTGGCAATGAGAAACAGCCTTCTGCCTTGTATAATTTACAAACTAGGGAAAGGCTTCTAATTGTCAAATGCATCTTTCTTTTGTTGAATCCTCTGTTTTGCAACACAGGGAGGTTCAGTAAAGCAGCAGCTTGTGCATGCTTATCAATGAGAAATAGCTATCACATAAAGAATAATGAGTGTAAAATACATACCTCCCTTTTTATTAATATTTCAAGTGCTTAAAGAGACAATGCTTGTGACCTTGTGGAAGTATTTAATTGTGTAGTTTCGTTCTCGGAAGATTTTGAACTCACACAGTTGCACAATTCCTCTAGTTGAAAAGGGAGAGGTCATGAATGAACAGTGAATGAATGCATAGATTGGGAGGAGACAAGTCTCAACGGATGCGGTCAGCTAAGTGCACTTGCTTGGGGAACTGATTGGTGTGATAATAATAATAGTTTTATTTGTTACCTTCCTTTCTTCCTGGCTATCACGATGTGCTCCAACTTACCTGTGATGGGTTAGCAATGCCAGGTCTGTATTTATAGCCTTATGTGATAATGATCCTAGTTTTAAAATTTCCAATTTTAGTGGAACTCATTACTTAATTCCTTCCTTCAATGCATGCTTCTTGGACATAAATTGGGCTTGATTCCCAAGAGCAGGCGCCTGGCTTTTCTTCCAAGCTTTTAAACATTGGCAACATTCTGGTTGTGATGAACAGACTTGTAAACAAGAAAAAAAATGACCAATTCTGTCAATTTACTTGACAAAGGTCAGCAAGAGCAGATGTATAAAAAAGAGCCTTAGTAAATATGCTTGCTCCTATACCTGCCCAAATCCACTTTAAAAAATTGGAAACATATGGTGGGATTATTGTCATGTCACTCTGACTTCAGATCTCTCAAATACAGTGTCAGTGAAAGCTGCTAAAATGAACAGGGCTTATGTCAACACAACAAATTTGTACTCCATAGTCAATAATGTCAAGGCTGCTAAGGTTGCACACTCTTTTCAACTTCTTAATTAATGGCAGTGAATAGATAATAGAATCAGCAGGTCTGCTGTGGAGTAAATGAAGTAACCTTTGCTGTTTGGACTGATTAACTTTACCACTAAGCTTCCAGTCCACCCTATTTCCACATGGATCTAAATCTCTGCAGTAGTTGCACTGGTAACATTTATCGCTTTTGTGGGCAAAATGTTCACAATGGTGTTTACGAGTTCAGGACAGTTCAATATAACATAAAGAGTTCTATAAAACAATGTAGAATCACAGAGTTGGAAGAGACCACAAGTGCCATCCAATCAATCCCTCTGCCATTCAGGTACACAATCAAACACTCCTGGTAGATGGCCTTCCAATATCTGTTTACATACCACCAAAGAAGGAGACCACCATACTCAGGGCAGTGTAATCCGCTGTCAAACAGCTCTTACCATCAAAAGGTTATTCCTAATATTTAGATGGAATCTGTTTTTCTGTGTTCTGTGTCTTAGAGTCCATTTACACTAGAATTAATGCAGTTTGACATCACTTTAACTACCAAGGTAAAATCGTATAGATTCCTGGGATTTGCAGTTTGCTGAAGCACCAGCACTCTTGGACAGAGGAGGCTAAAAACCTTATATAACTGCAGAGGTACAGAGGAAGGCAATTCTGTAAAGAATTCCACTACAGAAACATCCTAGCATGTCCACCAGTCTAAACAGATCTTATTGACAGGTACATGAGCTAACTGGGTGTAAACATAAAAAAATATCCATACTTCAATGAGAGCAGACCAGGCAATTCATTCCATACCAAGTGATAGATCACATTCTTTCTCACAGAGGCATCTGAAGCAGAACTCATCAGAATTAGAAGGCATTGAATGTTTGCCTGTGTGTGCTTATATGCTGTAATCCACCGAGTCCACTTGGGGAGGGCAGAATATAAATAAAGTGTTGTTATTCTTGTTAGAAGGCAGAATTAACAAACATTTGAACAGTTTTCTAATTTGAACAACATTTTGAAGTGTTTCTTTTTGGATTATGAACTAGCCAGTTTGGCCTCTGGAATGGTGATAGTCTTTTAGAAAAAATTTCCCCAAATTTTGCATTGAATACATTTTATTAGAGATGGATACAATTAAATTCTCCAGTCATTCTAGAATAATCTTGAATACATGGATTTAAACATACATGTTTATCATTAAGCCAAATATCCATTTGAGGAGGCAATCCTGTTCTACCAAAGCACATCCCAGCTTGTAAAAATAACCAAAATAATGGGAGAATGTAGGTGGCCTGTGCAATAGATGTATACACTTTGTGGCAATGGTTTTATCAGCATAAATATGAGACAAGCAAAAAACAGCATCTTACATTTTCTTTTTAGAGCTGGGAAAGGCAAAGATTAATGCCTTTTTTTGTCGTGTCAGGAGCGACTTGAGAAACTGCCAGTCACTTCTGGTGTGAGAGAATTGGCTGTCTGCAAGGACATTGTCCAGGGGACGCCTGGATGTTTTGATGTTTTATCATCCTTTTGGGAGGCTTCTCTCGTGTCCCTACATGAGGAGCTGGAGCTGATAGAGGGAGCTCATCCGCACTCTCCCCAGATTCGAACCTGCCACCTCTCGGTTTTTAGTCCTGCCAGCACAGGGGTTTAACCCACTGCACCACCGAGGGCTCCAAAGATAAATGTGTTTTATTTGCCAATATTCTACTATGCTAATAATATAATATATTGTATGTAATATATACCTTGTAAGCTGATCTGAGTCCCTTTCGAGGTGAGAAGGGCGGCATATAAATGCCATAAAAATAAATAAATAAATAAATAAATATTTAGCCAAAAACTTCCTGGGCTAAAGGCCACTTCACCAGCTAAATCTGATGTTGCTTTGATTTAAGGCAGATCGCTCTATCAATGGTAAATAAGCATGACATCTAAAATCACACTACCGAAAACACATGAAATGCAAAGATACAGAATGGGGGATGACTGGCTCAACAGCAGTATGTATAAAAAAGATCTTGAAGTCCTCATGGACAACAAAGTAAACATGAGCCAACAATGTGATGTGGTGGCTAAAAAAGCCAATGGGATTTTGGCCTGCATAAATACAAGGGTTGAATGAAAAGTAATGCCTCCACCTTCGCAACTCCTCAAGAGATGGCAGTACTAGTATGTGGCAGGTACTGTCTTGTTCAGTAGACTCTCCTCTACAGTTCCATTTTGGTGGGAAGCCTTGACATTGAAAGGTTGTGTTAAATTGCGAAGTATGGAACCCTGCACAGATGGTCGGTCAATGTGATTTAAGCAACATGCAGTAATTGAATTCTTGACAGCAGAAGGTGTCACCCCAAAGGAGATTCATCAGATAATGCAAGCTGTTTATGGTGATTGTGTTGATATGAGTACTATGCACCTTTGGGTGAGTAAGTATAAAGATGTTGAGGTGGAAACATCTGGTTTGCGTGACAAAGAGTTGGACGTCTTGTGACAGCAACCACCGAGTTTCACAAGCAAAAGGTTGACAGATTGATTCAGGATGATTGTCGTATCACTCAGAGAGAAATTTCAAGCAAGCTAAAGAGCACATTCGAAGTATTATTTCTGCATTTGATTTATTAAAATATTCCCATCCAAACCCAAGTAATGAAGGTGGAGCCATTACTTTTCATTCAACCTTCGTAGGAGTACAGTGTCGAGGTCCAGGGAAGTCATGCTATCCCTTTATGCCGCCTTGGTCAGACCACACCTGGAATTTAAGGGAGATGCTGACAAGCTGGAGGGCAACTAAAATGAGAAAGGGTCTGGAGAACAAGCCCTATGAGCAGTGGCTTAAAGAGCTGAGTATGTTTAGCCTGCAGAAGAGAAGGCTGAGAGGAGACATGATAACCATGTATAAATATGTGAGGGGAAGTCATGGGGGGAGGGATTAAACTTGTTTTTTGCTACCCTGGAAACTAGGATGCAAGGGAACAATGCCTTCAAACTACAGGAAAGAAAATCCACCTGAACATTAGGAAGAGCTTCCTGACTGTGAGAACTGTTCAGCAGTGGAATTCACTGCCCTGGAGCGTGGTGGAGGCTCTTTCTTGGAGGCTTTTAAACAGAGGCTGGATGGCCATGAGTTTAGGGACTTTGATATGTGATTGATGGTGCGTTGGGGATTAACTTCAACCTCTTCCCTGTCCCTAAATGGATTGCCATTCCATTTTTGCAAAGCCGTTCAAGATCTCAGGCCGCAAAGCCATATCTTTTGCATTCACTCCCTTTTTAAAAAAATTATGTAACTATGCAATGCAATTCCAATCACTGATAGGGATTTCCCCACTTGATGATTTCCTTACTGATTGCAAGTTCCTTCATCTGTTTTGCCACAGTTCCAGCTTGGGCATGTTCACGCATTCTTAAGCACACCTCCTCCTTGCAGAATACACAGAATTGGAAAAGCTTGCACTGTACCTGAGATCATAAACACCGCCATATTGTCCAGATTATCAATATGAAGCAGATAACCGTAGAAAGGTTTCTCAGGCCCAAAGTTTTAAGAAGTCCTATCCAAGTGTGCTTCAGATCTCAAGCACAACAGGTTTGTAACCCCAGGACTGGGATATATGACATTGTGGACTCAGATAACCCAGTTCAAAGGAGATATTGTGGGATTTTCTGCCTTGATATTCTGGGATATATGGCTGTGTGGAAGGGCAACTAGGTTCCTTCCACACAGCCCTATAACCCAGAGTATCAAGGCTGACAGGCCCGTAGCCAGGATTTCGTTTCGGGGGGGGGCTAAAAAATTTTCAGGGGGGTTTCGGGGAGGGCTGAGTTTCGGGGGGGGGGGGGGCTGAGTCTGAGTGAAAGAGGGTCTAGCCTAGCAAACCTTTTGTATCATTACCCCAATACCCCATACATATGGGATATATTGAGAATGGTGATCAAATCATGATATTAATAAACATAACAGTTTAAATAATGCACCAGTAAGGCCTTTTCGCGAACCACCATGAGAATTTCGGGGGGGGCTGAAGCCCCCCGAGCCCCCCCCCCCTGGCTACATGCCTGAAGGCTGATAATCCACAATATCTGAGAACACAGAAGTGTTGGACCACTCTCACAACCACCATGTCAGACTACACAGAGAAGCCATTGAAATCCACAAGCATGTGGATAATTTCAACAGAAAGGAAGAAACCATGAAAATGAACAAAATCTGGCTACCAGTATTAAAAAACTCAAAAATTACAACAGCAAAACAACAGAGGGGAAACAAACAGGCACATAAAATCACTCTCAACAAAAGATTCCCCCCAGGCACTTCCATGCCATTGAATGCTAATCAAGGTGATCAGCTGAAACATTCACATCTAGCCTCAGCAGACAAAAGTCCTTTGTCTCACCCTGGTCATGCCACAGATATATAAACCCATTTTTCCTACTTCCAACAGACCTCACTACCTCTGAGGATGCTTGCCATAGATGCAGGCGAAACGTCAGGAGAAAAATTGCCTCCAGAACATGGCCATATAGCCCGGAAAAACCTACAACAACCCAGATTTTATTCAGTTGTGTGGAGGGGGCCTAACAGGACAATAATACTCAGTTCTTGTGGGTTTTTTCGGGCTATATGGCCATGTTCTGGAGGCATTTCTCCTGACGTTTCGCCTGCATCTATGGCAAGCATCCTCAGAGGTGAGGATGCTTGCCATAGATGCAGGCGAAACGTCAGGAGAAATGCCTCTAGAACATGGCCATATAGCCCGAAAAAACCCACAAGAACTGAGTGATTCCACCCATGAAAGCCTTTGACAATACATAGGACAATAATAGTCTTGGAGGCTGCCACGCATGCACTGCGCAGACTCCTCAAGTGGGCGGGGCGGAGAGAAAAGGAGCGCGAGGGGAAACCACGTGATCCCGGTCGCTAGGCTCCGCCCACTCGCTGGCGCCTGTCGCTTTCCTTCTCTTTAAAATTGGGGGAAGCGGGGCTCTTCCAAACCCAGTGGCTGAGCGAAAGGCGAAGCGACCAATGGGAGAAGCGGTTCCAGAGCGAGGGCGGGGCGTCTCCAAGGCTCCGTTGGCGTGGCGAAGAGAGAAGCCAGGGTTGGTTGAGGGCGCGGGAAGGAGGAAGCGGCCATGGCGGCGGGACAGCGGTGCCGCCTTCTCCTCCACTTTAGGAGTCCGCGCTCCGCTTCCTAGCCGGGGAAGTCGCTCGGGTTGCGGGCCGGCCATGGCGGGCCTTCCGCGGCTTCTGCTCCTGGCCTTCTTGGCCGCCGGGCCGCTGTGGGCCGCGGCGGAACCAGAGGCCGGCAACGAGCGAGAGCCGCCGCCGTTGCCTCAGCAAGAGCAGCAGAAGCCCCCTCCGCCTCAGCAGCTGGAGCCACAGCAGGCGGCGGCGGTTCAAGGGCCGGAAGTCGCTCGGGCTGAGGTGAGGAACGGCCTCGCTCTTTTCCCCAAACCATATGGCGTTATTAGCCCATCCTCGCTCCCCAGGTGGAGTCACTTCCCATTTCAGGCCCCACCGGCTGTCGTTACTAGGCGACGGCGCCCAGTGGGATGATGGGAATTGTAGTCCAGGGGCCTGACAGGGCCTCGTTGCCCACCCCTCCTTTTATCGGGACAAAGAATTGGAAGACACCATATATTACTGATGTGCTGTGGTAATAATATAATATATTGTATATACATATAATATTATAATGTAATACAGTATAATATTACTAAATAATAAAATATAAGAAATATATTTTATATTACATGTAATATTAATATAGAGCTATTACTATTACTATATATATTACTAGTAATATTACAGTATAGTGGCATAATAATACATAATACTAATATAGTGCTGTGCTAATAATATATTGTAAGCACATATAATATTGATAATATTACAATGTAATACAATATAATAATTCTATATTTCATATTACATGTAATATTACTAACTAGCTGTCCCCTGCCACACGTTGCTGTGGCCCACATGGGGCTTCTGGGTGGGAGGTTTGGCCCAATACTATCGTTGGTTGGGTTCAGAATGCTCTGTGATTGTAGGTGAACTATAAATCCCAGCAACTAAAACTTCCAAATGATAAGAATCAATTTTCCCCAAACTCTACCAGTGTTCACATTTTGGCATATTGAGTATTTGTGTAGAGTTTGGTCCAGATCCATCATTGTTTGAGTCCACAGTGCTCTCGGGATGTAGGTGAACTACAAGTCCAAAGCCAAAGGACACTGCCCAGCAAACCCTCCATTTTCTGTTGGTCATGGGAGAACTGTGTGCCAAGTTTGGTCCAATTCTATTGTCGGTGGGGTTCAGAATGCTCTTTGATTGTAGGTGAACTATAAATCCCAGCAACTACAACTCCCAAATGACAAAAGCAATTTCTTTGAGTGAAGGACATACATTGGGTTATTAGGTGTCTTGTGTCCAAATTTGGTGTCAATTCGTCCAGTGGTTTTTGAGTTCTGTGAATATCACAAACGAACATTACATTTTTATTTATATAGATAATATAAATTATAGTGGTATATAGTAATACATAGTGGTATATCGTAATACATAATACTAATATTGTGCTGTGCTAATAATATATTGTTAGCACATATAATATTGATAATGATATTACAGTATACTGGTGTAATACAATATGGGAATGTCTGTTACTAATATTGTGCTATGCTAATAATATAATATATTGTATTTACATATAACTTGTAAGCCACTCTGAGTCCCCTTTGGGGTGAGAAGGGCGGCATATAAACATCATAAATAAATGAATAAATATGGGCATCGAGTCCAACCCCCTGCCATGCTGGAAAAGCACAATCAAAGCACCCCCAACAGATGGCCACCCAACCTCTTCTCGAAAACTAGAGAGGGAGCCTCCATAGTCCCACTGCCAAACAGCTCTTCCTTCGAGGGAGTTCTTCTTAATGTTTAAATTTAATCTTTTTTTTCTTCTCCTACAATTTCAACCTTTCCATTGAGATAAGTTGGGAGGAGGTGGAGAAGGCACACCTTCAGCATGGCTTATGTGTGAGAGATGGAAGAGAAACATTTAAAAAGTAGTGTGTTGATTAGAGAGCAGCTCTCATTCCCAATGTATGTTGAAATTACTTTAAAAATACTTGGTTAAAGCAAACACCACTAAAGGAAGTACTGAATTAGATCCTGCTTCATTAAATTTGCAAGGAAATGTGACCTCCAGGACTCTAACATATTATGGAATGATTTACGTTATATGGAATGATTTCTTTGTTTTCTCATACACACACATGTTCATGAGAACAAATATGTCTGTTTATTTTGCACAGTACTTTGCATTTTTGATGAATTATATGTCTCTGCTCATGAAACTTTATACTGTAAGAATTGACATTGCCATAAGACTTATTGGGTCAGCAAGTGTAGCGGT
The DNA here is from genome assembly GCF_037176765.1 of Anolis sagrei. Taxonomy (NCBI): domain Eukaryota; kingdom Metazoa; phylum Chordata; class Lepidosauria; order Squamata; family Anolidae; genus Anolis; species Anolis sagrei. Next base: position 73,681,117 of record NC_090025.1, on the reverse strand, counting down.
CGAAGAGCTGGAAAAACCTGACTGCTATTTGGCTTTTTACACAGAGATAGCTTAAGGGAAACTCTTTTTTTGACTTATTCTGTGGGTATTAGACTACTTGAACGGCTCCAATACTTATCACAGAGACACTTTTCTCTTTTCTGTGAAGAAAAAAGGAACAGTGTTTTGATGTGAAGAGAAAAGTGCCAAGCCCTACCTTTTTGTTGGATACCTATATAGGATGATCCACTTCGAGAGAAGTGTATGATGTAATTTTACACTTGAAAAGAAGTGTCTTTCAATATACCTGGAGAAAGTTTTCTTTTTTACATACAGTATAAAGCCTTGCAAGCAGAAAGAATATGATCATAGAGTGGAATGAGCAGTTTTAAGAAATCATAGTTTCAAAGTGGAAGGCCAAGAATTACATGGAAAAGACTTTTGTTTCTGTCCATTACTGAAAATACTAAGAGATGGAATCGAGAGGAGAAAAGTATGTCTCTAAACAATCTGATGGTATGATGTGCGTAATAAACAGTCTCTATTACGCATCAAAATCTTTGTAACCTTATTCAATATCCATTATGCATAGGAACTCTTTCCTATGGATTTCATGTTGAAGGCATTAATATAAATTAAAAATCTGGAATTAAAAACCTGGATCTTCCGTTGTGCTTTCGATTAGGCAGTTTTCACTGGAAAACTATCTCAATGCCATTTTAAGTTCTACACTTTATTGTGGCCCTTCTATTTGGCTTATGACACTAAGGATATTCCTATCCCAAAGTTATTTGAATCTTACACTTTCCATTGGCCCCATTTAGGAAGCTCTGCACTTACTTGTACCCGAATCCAGTGTTGACTTTATCCCAGCCATAAGACTGTTTTATGATGATGTTTCTTACTATATTGTGTTTTATTTGATTGATTTTATTGTGGTTGGTTTTATCTGTATTTGGGCCTGTTGCCTTGTAAGCCGTCTCGAGTCCCCTTGGGGAGATGGCGGCGGGGTATAAAAATAAAGTTGTTATTATTATTAGTAGTCATTCCTATAGGATTTTTTTAAATTGACATGTGAACAGGAGAGATAATTAAGGAGGTGGGTTTAATAATTAAATCGAGAGAATGTATGCACTATAACTGACAGCATTATGCTTGATTGGAAACTGGCTTGTCATTCGTGAAAGTGTACAGGAATGTGGCTGGCACCTCTTTCAAATCATTATGGAGGGCAGCAAAGGGATTGCCTTCTTTGACTTTTTCAGGCTTTTGCTATATTTCTTAATAGAGGGGCTCTTGTTTCCCTTAACTCTTGCATGGTAATAGTAAGTCAGTATGGATAAATCACCCTGTAGGATGAAAAACCTCTCCTGCAGAATTTCTGTTGCTTTTAAGAGTTACCAAAATGCGAGAGCCCTGCCTGAGATCTGGACATCTTGGTAGGACTCAAAGAGCTTTCTCTCAGTCTCTCTCCATATTCCTTGTTGCTTTCTACCTGGGGCAAATGTTTCAGCTTGGGTTCTTGTGACCTACTATACAGATTTCTGTGCATGTTGCAACAAATACTACTGTATCCACAGAATACAATTGTTACATAAAATGTGAAGCAATTCTTACACATATAAAAAGTACTTATAGGACTGAGTGAGATACATGGCTTATGTATAGCCCAGCTGGAGATCAGCATTTTAAGAATAATGTTCCAGTATAATGAAGGTACTGACCCAAACCAGGTGTTTCAGGGCACTATGTCCTCTCAGCAACCTAGAAACCTTGTAGAAATGTTGCTGCTACTAGGTAAAATGTGGCACTTCAGATTCTAGTGATATAAACATTACTTTGTAGTTAATGTTTCTGTTGACAACTTACTCATCATTCTTCTCTGGATTATGTGTGATAATTTCCATGTTCAGAGGCTCTAGTAGTAATACTTTCCTTTTTTTTTTTTGGTGAGCATATCAGATCATTAGTATATTGATAGACCACTTCCTTCAAGATCTTTCTTTTTTGAAATACTGCTAATATAAAGTTGTACTGATCTTTAACATTTATGACTTTTTCCGATATAGTAATTAGGAGGGTTTAAAAGAGCAGAAGCCACATTGCTGTAAAGGTGCTTCTTGTTCAAAATGTATAGGAATTTAAGCTTTTAACCGTTACAACATGACTTAACTGATCTGACTGGAAAAATCAGGGCAGGCAATCTTAAGTGAACCAGAGATGTTCACGCAATTGTTACACACAAACCAACTTTTCTTGTTCCTAATCTCCCATTTTTAACTGACAGTTTGAGTCATCCGTGACAAAGGATTAGCAGAGTGAAACATGTTCTGTATGTCAGTTGAGTGCCAGTGAGTGTCTTAAAATGGCAAACCTAACTTATATTTAAATATTTTCACTATTTTTAAAACCTTACAGTTACTGTAATTTACCCAAACCTGTCTGGGTATCTATTATTTTCATAAGGTATAATCAAGGGTAGTGTATACATGTTTGAGCAATATTACAGTTTCCTGGACTGTGCATCTATGCAACATTTTCAATGCATCTGATGAAATAGATTGAATTCATGAAAATATAGGCTTCAAATTCATTTCTCGCAGTGTTTTTGTTAAATATTATTTCCTCTTGTCATATACCACACAAGTGTCTTGTGACAAAGGATGCTATAGAATTTTTTAAGCAGAGTGGCAAACAAAAGATTGCCAACATAGTCAGAGATTATGTGTGAGATGAGTTTGACTTAAAGGCAAAGCCAGCAGGGCACTGTGCTCCCACAAGGGTCATCAATTCACCACTGATTTTACCAAAGCTCCTTCAGTTGCCTCAGGTTGTCAGGAGCTATCAGAGGTTTGGTACTGAGTTCCTGTCCAGCGCAGAGCACCTAGAGGAGGACTGGCTGTGATCATGGACCCACCAGCCTTAGAAGTGAACAACTCTCTGGAGTCATTGCAGTTTATGTAAGAGGTCGCAAAAGTATAACATGAAAATTACCAGAGTGCAGTTGACTCAAAGTCTGAAGTGCAAAGTATTTTCATACTTCAGTGTTCACTGTATTACCTTCCAAGATAAAATCAGGACAGCTTAGTTTTATTAAGCTTTTAATTGCTAATAAGAATGCTAGTGTAAAAGGAAAATATGCTGAAGTGGTTAGAAGGCATGGGATTAGAGCTGGAGTTAATGTTTGTGATTTGCTTGAGGGAGCTTGTAGCAAAATACAAAAAAAAACCCCCAAAAAACCCACATTTGAAATGCTCCAATCTGATTGGCTAAAACTAGCCATTTAACTGATGAATGAACAGAGTTGTTTTGTAACAAGGCACATTATTCACCAAACTAAATTGCTACTTTGTTTTTATATGTCAGTGGGAATTATGCTATTCCCTTCCCATTTTAATTTATAGCTGGGTTTTTACCTGGAAGTGAGTCTCATTCAAGGCAAATAAATGTCATTGTTTAAAAATGCCATAGGTGTTAGAGATTTGAATATGTGTGCATGCACACACATGTATGAGATGCCTTGAACAGTTATCAGTAAAGGTGTAGCTGTTAGTTGACATCCCTTGATGCCCTCAAAGCGATGTAAAGAACATTGCCCTTGAATTAGAATAACCGTGTCAAATTTTCAGTTCAATAGTTCTGAATGATACTGGTAGACTTTGTCCCAATTATTGTTCCCCTAAACCAGTGGTTCTGAACATGTGGGGCCCCAAGTGTTTTGGCCTACAACTTCCAGAAATCCCAGCCAGTTTACCGGATGTTAGGATTTTTGGGAGCTGAAGACTAAAACACCTGAGGCCACACAGGTTGAGAACCCCTGCCCTAAAGAGATGTATTGTGACACAAAAACTGGAATACTTTCATGTCTCCTACTGTAAGTAAACTGCAGGAATAATATGGATTTGATTTAGCCTCCAGGATGAGCATTCATATTCCTTAAGTTCTTGAATTCATACTTGGAAAACAAGAGATTCTTCTATTTACTGCCAAAGTCTAACACATTCAGTGTGGCCTTCGGGTTGCCACTGGCATTCATGGCTCTTCTTCTGATACATATTTGTCATTGTTCAACACATCTCTCAGCGAATGCAATTAACAACAGCTTCTTGTCCTGAATTATTTCTTTCTCAATTTCATGTTTCTCTTGGGTGACCTTAGGAAGATACAAACAAATGTTAAAGGTAGCTTCTTTCTGAAGTGCCAGAAATACTAAATAATGCAGCTGTGACAAGCTACTTGGCAAATGTACTATATTATAATAAGAATATTGGAAAATCTCTAAACCCATGTTGAAGTTACATCTGTATTAGCAAAATCAGGGATCATAAGACATGATGTGACTTTCTTGTATCCCATAACTCTTCAATAAATAATATAGTATTGGAAAAGTATATAGAAGGTTTATGGAGGATGTTGAAAACATTGTGTCTTTACTTAGTTATTTTAAAGATGGGAGCTAGGAGAATGTTACAGATGTTCAAATTAAGTTCATCCAAGTATTGTGCTGATTGTTTAAATGTTATATTTAAAACTGTAGAACAACTTGAAAGAAAACAGCTTCTTTTTTTTTCCTTTTCAGAAAGGGCCCACCCCTGTTGCTCCCATTCATCCTGTTAGTGAAGATTCTACAGAGAAGACTAACTTGGGATTCATCCATGCATTTGTAGCTGCCATTTCTGTCATCATTGTCTCTGAACTTGGTGATAAGACTTTCTTTATTGCAGCCATCATGGCAATGCGTTACAACCGCTTAACAGTGCTAGCTGGGGCTATGCTTGCCTTAGGGCTGATGACTTGTTTATCAGGTTAGTATTGTGGTAACTCTGTCCTGAAATATATGAATTAATGTCAAACTCTTTGAGGTGGTACTTACTTGAGAGGGAAAACAGCACATCCAAAGCATGCTTTTTGTGTATTGTCTATTACAACTGTTTCTGCTTCAGAAAACAAGGGTCGCAGCAATTCATGGAAGAAATCTTACTAAGTGTCAGCATTTTGCATGTTGCTAATTTGTTGAGTTTACTGTGATGCTGGTATTGTATAAAAAAAGACAGGTGATGTCTTCATCTTTCAGAGTCAGATCAGCAATGTATTTATTAATAATTGACATCACAGTAGCCTTTAAAAGTGACACATGAAACTGATTTTCATTGATTAAACATTTTGCATCCAAATAGTAAACTTGATCTGCTGAAAGACTGTATTAGAAAAAAAAGGAGTATAACCCAGGGCATATATTTAACCAGGCAATTTCAAACATTCAGCAGGAAATTGTCTGTTGAATAACAAAAAAAAAAAAATGCAAGATACTAATTTTGGCAATTAGATTTTTTTTGTTTGAAAAAAATGAAGATACAAAAATAAGTCATGTCCAATTTGCTAAACAAGGAAAAAGTATCCCCCCAGTACAAGCTGGAAGTGTGCAAACCTGTATAAATATTAACTTCCCGATACATTATATGACCTCATGGATCTAAGGACACAGTAGTAATTTGTCTAGCTGATGACTGTAGAGTGGCTGTTTGTATGCTTTATGTAGGACTGCTCTAAACTAAGAAAAATGGTCTTTGTACTGTTAGAATATAAGACATAGAACCAAAACTATGTAAACAATTGAGCTTCCTTAATTTTGGTGATGTAACGGTAAAAGAACTAGGGAATTCTGGTAGTCCAAAAATGTTATTTTCTAAGCTCAGTAAATGTCAGAATTCAGTGGGATCAATAGTTGGTGGATCTTTTAAGAGACAGGTGCATTGCAACAGTCCGGAAGAGCTAGCAAGAACTGAAAGCAAGAATATTTTAGAAGGACCTGCTTGGTCTTTTCTGGAAGAGATTAGCATTTCCTAAATAACTCAGAATGTGTAATTTTCAATTACCCAGATTGCAAGCTGAATTTTGTTAGGCAAAGGAAATGAGCAAGTTGTACTTTGCAGTCAACCTGTTATTTGCTTTTCTATCCTTAGTTTTATTCGGCTATGCCACCACTGTGATCCCCAGAGTATACACCTACTATGTGTCAACAGCCTTGTTTGCCATTTTTGGCATCCGAATGCTTCGGGAAGGCCTGAAGATGAGTGCAGATGAGGGTCAGGAAGAGCTTGAGGAAGTTCAAGCAGAACTCAAGAAGAAAGACGAAGAAGTAAGTTAAAAGTATGTAGGTGCATGCACTGTGGAAGACCTTGGTGAAATCAAAGAATTAACAGAGTGCCACTGGCTGCTTAGACAAATTTATTCTTTCTTCTTTGGTTAGGATTGGTGCAGTAGGAGCATAGTTAAACCTAAGAAAAATTATGCCCAAACAAGTGACATTGAGGCTGCTCTAGAGACCTTTGAACAATTTATTCTTGTCTTAGCTTAGGTTTAGAGAGCCTCATAATTTTTTGCGTATATGTGTGTTAGAAGCAACTTGAGAAACTGCAATTCGTTTCTGGTGTGAGAGAATTGGCTGTCTGCAAGGACGTTGCACAGGAGATGCCTGGGTGTATTACCATCCTATGGGAGTCTTCTCTCATGTTCCTGCATGAGAAGTTGGTGCTGACAGATGGGAGTTCACCCTGCTCCCCGGATTTGAACCGCTGACCTTTTGGTCAGCAGTCCTGCCAGCACAAGGGTTTAACCCATTGCGCTACTGGGGTCTCCGCTTCATAAACTGAACCAATCAAAAGGCTATTATGTTTTAAGAAACAAGCACACAGTTTCTTTTGCATTGTTAATTTGCCTTGTTTGTGTTGGGGTTTTTGTATAAAAATAGCCATTAAATTGACAAAATAACTATACCAGCTAAGAGGGGTATCTACCATGTAGTACTACATTAACTGAACAATTTCTGTATCACGAAGGTGTTGCAAGAAGGAACAAAATATGCATGCCTTGCATATCTTTTATGTTGGAACTATCACCTCTGCACAATTTTTAATGTCACCACTATCAGTCTGAACAAGGGTGGGTAAGTCTAGAGTGGCTGCAAAAATAGTGGGAGAAGTCCATACATTGCCACCCCCACCCCCCATTGAGATAATTCTGTTTCCCCCTTGGAATAATAACAGGAGAAACATTTAACTTACAGATAAAATTCCAGACTTAGTAACCTAGAAGTCTTTACAGATAAATCACTATTCCAACAGTATTGACAAGTAAAGAAAAAGAAGACAGCTGGGACTAGAGTAATAGTCAAGTATTTGTGGCATTGATGTGTGTCAGTATGTGTGCCTTTACGTTGCTGTTGCCCATTACTATAATTAATTTCTAAGGGTTTTCTTAGACAAGGAATAACCAGAGGTGGTTTCGCCAGTTCCTTCCTCTGAAATTTAGCCTACAGAAACTGGTATTCCTAGGTGGTCTCCCAGCCAAGTACTAATCAGGGCTGACCTTACTTAGCTTTCAAAAATCAGGATATGGTGCCTCTAGTGTAATGTATTGTTTTCTAACATCTTCCTCTTCTGTTTAGCTGCAAAGAACAAAACTGTTAAATGGGCCTGGAGATGTGGAAACAGGAACTGGTCCATCTATGCCTCAGAGGAAATGGCTGCATTTTATTTCTCCAATTTTTGTGCAAGCTTTTACTTTGACGTTCTTAGCAGAATGGGGTGACCGCTCCCAGTTAACAACAATAGTTCTGGCAGCAAGAGAGGTGAGTTCATCATGTAAGAGATGTCTACTGTCAAACCACAAAGACTGGATTCTCAAGATCTGGTTAGATGTAGATAGTTTAATGCCATGGCTGCATTAAGGACAAAGCTTAAACATGGTTATTCTTCTCCTGGTTCTTTCTAGCAATGCTTTTACTTTTAGTCTATTTATCATCCATATTAATAATAAATATCATGTGTTATGTTATTTCTGTCCTTTAAGTTCTCTGGAAAGGGGCTTTGCGTGTGTTTTTAAATTCCTTACTGAATAATAGTGGAATTTGCTGTTAACAAACTATAAGCTCAGTTCAACATCCTTTCAACATACCATAACTGTTCAAATGCAAACCACTGAGCCCCAATTTACTTTAAAATCCTGAAGCCTCCTCAAACTGCATTCCTTGCACCAGTGCAAGCTGGCAGGATTGGAGAAGCATCTGCAACCCACCCCCACCAGTGAGCAGTCATTGAGGAAGTGCTGGGGCCTCTGCAGGACCCCCACAGATCTCAATGTTAGTGTCATCATTGTGTGTCTGACTATTGTAGGCCGGAAACTGTGCCATCTCCAGTCCTGTCTGCTTAATCAGTGTTTTGTGAATTGGTGACTACATGTGGCTTCCAGTCTCAAATCAAGGCCTGGCATCAATACATCAATATTCAGTTACATCAATATTAAGATGTTTTTAAGGCATGCTTAATGTGCTTAGGGGTGTGATATTCTACATATCTTTTCATAACTATTGAGGAAGAAACTTACATATTCCTTGGGGACAGAATTTGGCTGATAACACTGTGTAACACGATTTTTGTTCCTGGGTTATCAATGTCATTTCCTAATTGGTTCTAACATAAAAACATGGGAAAGTTTATTAAACTGCAAAAGCTTTGTTTTTGTGGGACATCCTGCAGCACATTTTGCTATAGTTTTTCAATGAATATCTCTTAGAGTCTCAACCAATTCAACATTATTTGTGGCAGCCATTAAAACAAAGTTTCTGGAGTATGTCAACTACTTTCAAAGTAAGCACTGAACAATTAAACAGAAAATAACACTTTTAAACCAGGAAGTTTTTAAATTTTGTTACATAGTGTACTGCAATAGGACAACACTGTAATATAATAATACTGCCTGCACACTCACTCATTTACTCACTTGCTTCAGGGTCTGAATCCCTTATTTTATTCTCTCTGTGCCCCCAAGTGATTAGAGCAACAGCTGTCAGATACAGCCACCTACGTAGATCCTTTTTCCTAGATTCCCCTAATGCTCTTGGCTAATGACTGCTGCTACTGCAATCACCTGGCTGCCGCACACGTTGCTATGTAACTTGGGCCCTTTTAAGCAATCAGGCCAGTATTTTGATTGTCCTTCTGTTCCTGAAGCCAAGTATGTATTTAAAATGTGCTGGGGAAGCACTTTTTTCCATTATTTCCCTGCTTTAATATTTAACCCTACAGGTATCTGTCACCATTGGAACGATTTCACAATGACATCAAACTTGTGATTCACCCCTATTTTGACTTAGTTAACAGTATTCTCTATTTTTTTCCCTGTGTATACCTTTTGAAGTCATATGTATTCCCACTAAGGAAAGTGCTGTCAAGATGTGTAGCTTTCATCTTGCACTTAAAGTCAACTCTTTGTATTTTGTGCAGGATCCCTATGGTGTAGCAGTGGGGGGAACAGTTGGACATAGTTTGTGTACCGGCCTGGCAGTGATTGGAGGGCGAATGATAGCACAAAAAATCTCTGTCCGGACTGGTAAGTGTGGTCTTTATTGGAAAAGTTCATGAACATGGGGAATATTAAAGTTTAGATACTGTTTTGCAGCTTAAAGCAATTTGTACATACATGGACTCTAAAAATGTCCTTGCAATGTATCTTCAATAATAAGAGAATGTCTGAGTGTCTCTGGTAGCCATAACCCATTGAGACATCATGTTGGCAGCTTCAACATTTCAGTGTTTTGACTATCGTCCAAATAGCAGTTTCAGGTTGAAATTCTGCCCAAAGGAGGGCATGCTGGCAGTGAAGAAGTAGCTTGCTATAACTCATTGCTGCACAGATTTCAGAGAATGTTTTACAAGTACGGAGCCAAATCGGAAAAGAATAGGGCACTTCTCCAAGATTTGTAAGGTTTTAAAAAGAGTGAGGAAATCAGAGACTTATGCTGGTATGATTCTTGAGATAAAAGGAGCAAAGCCCCCCCCCAAAAGAGGCCCCAAGAACTTCTTAGAAAAGGATATTAGGTGCAGACCTAGAAAGTGTAAAGTGTATATCAACTAATGTAAAGTATATAGAAGGAACTTTTCCCTGAATGAACACTCAAGAATATACCTGTCCATCATTTATTCCAATGACAATATTTGTATTTGTATGTTGAGTTAAAATTTATATCAAGATATGTTGCAGATCTAGTCCTTAGTGTTGTGATGTATTACAAAATCGTGGTTTTCATTTCCCCCTGTTCTGATGATAAAAAAATAGGGCACGTGTGCACCAGTTTGAAGCCCTATCCAGTATATTCATCCTTTTACACATACAGTTTAAGGTTTCATATTTAATAGAATGAAGCCCCAGTGGATGTGAAGGTTCCACTGCATGCCAAATGGATGCAGCATTTTATGTCAAGGAAATCATGAAAAAGATTTATGTTTTGGTATGAAATAAGTATTGCATATATTTTAAATTTTCCTCAGTCTTCATTTTTTCCATGGATTGAACACCTCTAGAAATACTGCATCTCTATTCATGAATTCCACCTGAACATTAGGAAGCATTTCTTGACTGTAAGAGGTGTTCACCAGTGGAACTCTGCCTTGGAGTGTGGTGGAAGCTTTTAAACAAAGGCTGACTGGCCATCTGTCAGGGGTACTTTGATTGTGCTTTATCTGCATGGCAGGGGGTTGGACTAGATGGCCCATGTGGTCTCTTCCAACTCTATGATTATAAATTGTTGCTGGTTCAGTCACTGAAATCTCCTAAGTAGTCCTGGGGAAGACTGTTGTCTCCTGTTAGGCCCCACATTAGCTTTTCTATCATTTTTTACCCTGGAGAAATCCTTGTAAGTTTGTTCGGGTCTCAGGGACTTTCCATAGAAATTATATCTACAGCTTTAAAAGTTTTTTTCCAATCATGATCTTTCACATAATCCTTGGGTTCCAGGAAACCTTGGTTGAAAACTCTGTCATAAACAGCATAGACCAGTGCTTTTAAGCGGCCTGATGTAGGATATCATACTGTATTTGTTACAATTGACTATAATTATTTCTGTGTTGTTGTATGTTTTTTCGGGCTATATGGCCATGTTCTAGAGGCATTCTCTCCTGACGTTTTGTCTGCATCTATGGCAAGCATCCTCAGAGGTTGCTTGCCATAGATGCAGGTGAAACGTCAGGAGAGAATGCCTCTAGAACATGGCCATATAGCCCAAAGAAACATACAACAACCCAGTGATTCAGGCCATGAAAACCTTCGACAATATAATTATTTCTTTCCTGGAAACTCTCCCAAGAACTGGCAGTTGATGGCTAATTGACTGGCACTGGTCCATGAACCAGCAATTTTGAGTAGCACTAGTGCAGACAGTGCAATAAACTAGATGGATTTTTGGAATAAAGCTATTATCAGTCAGCTTCCAATATTTCCTATATTTTTAAACAGTTCTACCTTGATGACCTAACTCCTCCTTGCAAATTCATCTTTTTTATGTTGACTGTAAATTATCCACTTTGCATGATAAATTGCAGGAGGGGAAGTGAAGAATAGCATTTTATAAAAGCCTCTATTGCCTACAACATCCATTTTCTTCATGTCGGCCTGCCAGATCTTTCTACGCATGAGCTACACTGACTTTTTTTTACAAATACACAGTGCTTAAACAGTGAGGATACATTTGATTCTGCCCTTTGTGACTTCACGGCTGTGGGGAAAAATAAATTGTATGTAGCTGTGATTATACAGAACTCACAAGCTTCTTTACATTTATGCTTCTGTTTGATGCTTTGTTCTATGTTGATGTAATTTACTTGCTAGGATATGTTTTATCGTAATTCCAGAAGTTAAGTTATAATTTGTTTTTTATAGGTTGGGTTATTTTTTGCTATTATTTTTAAATAAATATTTTATTTACATACAATAACAACTTACAGTGTAAACAAAACACAAAACAGTGAACATTTTTACAAACACATAGCCCCATTATATGTATATTGGTTGTTGTATTCAGGCATTGAATGCTTGCCTTTTGTGATTAGAATCTGCTGTGAGCCCCATCGGGGAGATAGGGCAGAATATAAATAAATTATTATTATTATTACATGTTGAGCATGACTTTGGAGGTATGGGGGTTTTCTAAGGTAATATCCTATTGTGCATTGTAATATTTGTCCTTTACTTACAGTTTTAACTGTTTTCTTTTGTTTTCTCTTGCAGTGACAATCATAGGAGGCATTGTTTTCTTAGCATTTGCATTCTCTGCACTATTTATAAGCCCAGATGCTGGTTTTTAATGAGGTGCTTTTCCTGTTACTGGAAAGACTGAGAATTCGGAGCAACAATTCTGTCCTTTCTGTCTGTATATAATGTACAGCTACTTAGTCAAAGAAGCACTGAAGTTGAGATGCTGTAATTTTTATAGTAACACTTCATGGACACAGTGCGTGCTGCAGATCCGTTTCCTCTAAATATTTGGGATGTGAATAATGTTTGCTCAGGTGAACTGAGGTCCTGAAGTGGGATTTTGCTACTTTACCTACAGATTGCCACTAGCCATTGCCTAAAGATCCCATTTGGATGAATTACTGCTGCCCATGGCTAGCAGTCATGCCTTATAAAGTGTCTAATATTAAATATCAAGGAGAACCTTTTGCCTCTGATCTTGCAATCCAAGCACATTATTCCACGATCAAAACTGAAAGTGGGGGGGATGAAGAGCTGCTCTTCAGACTAAGCTCTCCTACACAAAAATGTATAAATACCTAAATTTGTAACCAATGTCTTTGCAGTGAATCAGGTTATTTTGGTATGGAGTGTGCTATTCAGAACTTAAATGTATTCAAATACACAATCCATCTAGGTATTTACCAGACAAAATCTTTTTGTATTTATGCTAAACATTGGTTGCATTTCCAGGTTAATGTACTAGTTAAGTTTTCCTTTTAGTACTAAAGTATAATATTTAAGAACATGAAGAAACTAGGTGTCATCAGATGTAATAACTTAGCTTAATTCAGAGGAAAATATTGGGTAGTAAATTTATTATCAGGATGTTGAACTATATGAAACATTACCTTTTGACAACCTTCAGTGTTTCTGAGCTCATTTTTCTGTGATTTCTTTTTGGGAAAGGTTGCTATTCTACCTGTTTTAAGTCAATTCTATCATGACTTCAGTTTGACAGTTGAACTGTCGTTTTCTAAATAGTCGAAAACAAACATTTCTGAGTACTGTAATTGCAGTAGTTCACATGCTAGAATTGGTGTATGCATATTCAATATGAACAGTATAGCAGCAGTAGGAAACAAAGCACCTTTCCAAAACAGGGGTGTAAGCACACATTGTACAACTCCTAGTTTAAAAAAAAGGATTAAATAGCCAAAGAGCGAATATTACTGTATGTATAATTCATCAGGATGAAGAGATTACTTGAAAAAATAAAATCCTTTGTAAAGCTGACCTTATTCTTTTATTACTGAGAAAACAGTTTGGTGTGTGGTGTGTCTATTGGCCATTCCAGCCAGTGAGCCAAACCTTCCTTTACAATACTCAATTACATTCCTCCCCCAAGTTTTCATGACCACTAAGCAGGCTTGTCAACTGTGTTTTTAGGTGCCCCCCCCCCCCCCCGGGCCAATTTCTTTTTCCTTAAATGCTTCTTTATAGTCCTACACACCTGAATAGTTTCTTGGTGACACCTTGCTTCTTGTGCAGGAAGTGTTTCCCTTTGAATAAGAAATAGCACTTGGCTCTGAACACTGATAAGGGGGAAATGACTGCTTGCCAAGCAGTCGAAGGACAACTGAATACACCTTTGAAGCTATGAATACACATTTTGTGTGACTCATAATTGTTCTCACAAAGTACAAAAGGCCAGTTTTGATTTGGAGTGTAAGATTATGGAGCCGGTGACATTAGCTTTCACCATCATTGCAGACTAATGCTTTAGATGACTGGGTTAATCTAGGACAAATAAAAGCAAACAAAGTCCCCTGAAAAACTGGTTTTTCTACCCTGAGTTTAGTCCTTACTGAGGAACATCCTTAGTTTAAGGAGTCACAGTATAATACTCCAGAGCTGTGACAAGTGCTCTTGCATGAACTAAATGTACATTAACGACATGTCCTGGGATTCTGACTTTGCACTGACTGAGGTCATGAAGTAGTGTGCAAGTGTTTCTTGTCCTGGTTTAATGGTGATTTCACAAAGGTGGCAAGTGTGAAGGCTGCTTGTCTTACGATACTGTCCCAATATTCTTAACCTCTTAGTCTCTATGATTAAGCACTTACTATGTCTACATTCCTGTGTAAGTTGAGATGGGGCCAAAAATGATGGATTTCAACATGACCCTTTGGGAAATTGAGAGTCATTCTGTGGATTGAGAAAAGCACCAGTACTGCTTCAGGCAGCAAGCCACCATTTTCCCATCCAGGCAACAAACAAGGCCAGAAGCAGCATCATCACAGAGAGTAGAGGGAGTTGGATCTTCTTTTAGGTTCTCCCAGGATAGAGTAAGATTTTTCCTTTTGTCACTACTCAGAGAAAGTGGTTCCTTCTCACCTTCTCAGAGTACACATATTGACTTGTAGGTAAGTAAACCCAGGTTTAGGGGGTTAATTTTTTTTTTTTACTAAAATTTAAACTTCTCACCAAACTACAGGATTCCATAGGATGCAACCATGGCAGTTGACAAGGAATTATTGTGCTCTAGTTATGTAGTGAGGAAGAGCTCTAAAGTACTTCTGATCTTGAGTTTGCAAGCGGTAGGCACAATGAATGGGAAACAGTTTTATTCTGTGAATATAATACACCAGGACCATTATGTGGATTCAGTATGTTTACCTTGGTATCACTTGCATAAGCAACTCCCACCCTGAGCAATCAAACCCCATCCTTCCCCATGCTATTTTTTGCTGAGGGACTGTAGCATCAGACAGACTGAGAAAAGGTTAAGACACAAAGATACCCAGAAACATTATCATCACTGTAAAGCTACAAGAAGCAGAAATTTCAAATGTTATATTTATTCAATTAAAAACTGACACTTGGTAATGATCACATGAACACTAGGGAACCATATCTACAGTTTCCTGATGTCAGATCGTGAAAATTGCACAGGTTGTCTACATATACAAATCTAATGCCAAATTTTAAAAATGCAAAACCAAGACGATGTGAAATCAACACTGAAAAGTATCCAATTAGACAATTTAAAAAATAAATACTTTTAAGAATAAAAAACAGTTTCAAAGCAGCTGTATCTTTAAGAACCCACCTCCCCCCCCCCCCCCAAAGTCTTCCATAGATTTTGATTGTCTACTAGTGCAGCACCTCTCCTTAGAGCTGGGATCTGTGTATCAGGCAACACAGTATTTTGTTCATACACAGTGTTTCATTTTGCTTTTTGTGTTACTGGTAGATACATTATCTTAGCAATATCATGCTGGCTGGCTAACACCCATGCGGATGAGAAAGCATGAAGCATAGCAACACAGACTGTAAAGTACTTGTTTATTAAAAGACAAAGGAATGTAGTGTTAAAAATATATATATGTATATTGACAAACTACCCAGTTTCATAAGCATCCAAATTACTTTGTTTAAAATCTCTCAACGCTTTTCTCATTTACTGTTAAACATTCATCTTCAGACAACTGTATACAACTTGGTTTATTAAAAAAAGATTTCCAACTGTTTTTACTGGGGATGGGGAGGGAGAATGGACCCTCTCTTCCTCCCTTTTAAAGTACAACTACTCCCTCCAGTCCTCCCCACCACATATGTTTTAGCAACATACTTCCCTGGGAGACAATGTATGAGTCTGACATGCTAAATCACATGACACCATAACAGAAAACACATGCGTGCACACATACAACAAAATGAGCGTTCTCTAAACATACGAACTATCATAGTGACTGAAGCAGTCTACTCAAGGCCACATCTGTAAACCCTCTACACATTTTAATCCTAAGGACCACTTAGAATCATATCTTTAAGAATCGTCACAAGCCTCAAGACATCTCTCTGACAATTGTGCAACTCAAAAAAGATCTAAAATGCTCAGATGTGTAGATTAATTCATTAGATACCAAGCCAACCAACAATGAATGCCTGCATATTTAGCCTCAAAGGGATCACCATATTGAGAAACATTTCCCAGCAATGCCTCTTTTTGACAATAAGTCTACATTCTGATTCCTTTGGACCCTCTATATGAACAGTTCCCTTGTCTAAAAACAACAAAAAAACCTCCAAATGAATATTCTCTTCCCATCACCATAAAGTGCTTACATTTACACACATCTTTTCCTCTACCCCAAATCAATATTATGCTCAAGGATGATGGATGACCAGTGTGGAGGGACAAAAACATGGCACTTTTGAGAAACAGGCTTGCTTGTCAATCTCCACAGCCAAAAACATACCATTTGGGGTTGGCTTCTTGATGAAGCCAAGGATCAGAGCAGATTCTTCTTTCTACTGCCTTTTAAATCTGTTTCCTGTCCTGCCCCAAAATGTGGTTACCCTAACTATTAGTAATTCCAGTGATTCTAGGTACTGATCAGTCCTGTCCTTAAGCATTTAGCTGAATTAGGACCAGCAGCTTTGCACTTGTATGAATGTCGGGTAATTTTTGTTATTGGTTGGCAGCAAGTGGGCAGCCTACACAATTGCGACACGCTGGAGCCATAACACCAGCAAGTAAACTTTAAATTTTTAAAAATGGAAGGCATATGGAGAGCTCTGACTAGACTCTTTTAATATGTGTACAAATATAGTATATATGTATATATATTAAATATAATATAAAAATATTTATACAATTCCCTCTAACATTTCCCAAGGCTCATCTCTGAGATTTATTTTCCCTTCCCAAAATTAAAGCATGCCTAACCCACAATTCTTTTCTTCAGCATACATCCTGTTGGCCTTGTTGGATTTTTTTAGCACTAGTGCTTTACTACAATATTCACTAACAAATCACTTCCCCCACCCCCTCCTCAAAATCAGGCACAGAGATTTGACTCTACTAAATTCCGGAAGGAGGAATATATTCATTCCTCCAGCACTACCTGGATAAGACAACAGTCTTACAGAAACTACGATCATGTTGACAGTGCACCAGAGTCTAATCTTACATCTTGTTTTAGCGGAAATTAAACACAACAGAAGCAGTAGCTTCTCTTTAAATATACCAGTCATCAGAAACACCATGCCAAGAACATCAGTGCCAACATAATTTTAATATCAAAGAGGTCGTTTTTTTCTTTTTGTTTGGCCTCCTTCACATACTGCCTGAGCTTTAGTAGAAATGTTTTTTTAAGACCTTACCCATTATTTTTCACTTTGTCACTGCTTCCCCACTTTTGTAGTAATGACCCATTACTACAAATAAATCACAGCTCCTCAATAAACAGCCACAAAGGTTATTGTAATCAATATATGTCAGCTTTACTCTACATTTCCTCTTATAAATACTAAAGCTTTGCCATCCTTGCCTATAAATCCTATTAAAGCTCTCCCAATGGTTTACTGAGTGCTATACTGTTATGGTGGTGAATCAAATCCTACAACATTTCACTACAACATCACAAAAGCACAAATCTTTGTTCTATCTACACACAATGTAATTTGGAACAAGCAGAATGGCATGGTAGGACAATGCTATTTAAAGCAGTTATGTCCTCACAATATGTGCTTCCTACACTTTGGACTAATTTAGGGTATGCCACAGTCCCTTTCAAGGCTATAACTACAAGGTGTTCCAGATACTACTCATGCCCACTATTTTCTGGCCTTGGAAAATAGTCCAACTCTTTGGTTTTCCACTTCTTAAATCCTCTTGCGTTTTTTATGATGGTGATGATTATGTCCGCGTTTCCAGGGGAGAGGGGAAACATGCAAAACATTTAGTAACTGTCAGTCCCCAACAAGAATGGGACTTGTTGAGTCAACAGGTATGGATGTACTCAATTTGGAACTCACTAGAAAATAAACTCAGAGAGAACTGCTCCTATCATTTGCTACCATGGCATTCCCTGCATTGCAGCTTTGTTCACCCAGCACTACATTCTTAACATCTCACTGCACTTTGGTTATGTTAATAAAGCTCCTCTATAATATTCTGTCTTTCTTGACTTGGACATTCTTTCTTCATAATCATATTCTTATTTCTAATCTAGCTCGGTATTAAAACCCATTTTGCTTTGCAGATGTGATTTTTAAAACTAGTACCATAAAGCTACTCAATGTTTATTTTTTAATGTACAGAATTTCTGTTGGATCTTTTTATTATCTTTATGAAATGAATTTGCTATCTGAAGTCTCAGTGTCACAGAGGCTGCAGTACTGATTATCTCTTAGTTATAGTTTCCATTAAATGTATGTAAAATGTGAGCTGCTTTACAAAGTGGTTATATTAATTACTATTAGCTTCTCATTTCGTTGTTTAGAAGAACCAAATTTCTTATTAGATGAATATATAAAAAGTCATGACATTATGTGTATCTGCAAACTTAATGGTTGAGAAGCAGAATGTCAAACTGCTAAAAAAAGTTCAATGAGCATTACAATACATGCACATACAAATACAGTAGAGATACAGCTATATAGAATGTTGTGTTAACAATGTACTAAGACTTCAAAAATAGTCATAAATTCATTATGATGTGATCACCTGAATCAAAATCAAGGCACTATGGGGTTTTGTTTTGTTTTGTTTCAAATGACCCTGAATCATTTTCCGATTAAATGAAGGTCATAATTTTCAAAGGAGAATAAAAAGATTCCAACAAATTCTGAAGTTCGGTCTCTCACCACAGAGAAGGTTAAAAAGTGCCTACAATTATTAAATTCAAATATATTATTGTGCAAATTACTCCTACATTTGAGACATTCTTGTAAAGTACTTTTATATTTTTAAACCTCATTTTTTACATAAATATTTCCAACTATATATCATATCAAAAGATAGCTTTGGGGAAGCAAAATTCCAAACCATCTACAATAGAGCAGTGCAAATTCCTATTTTTTTCCAAAGAAAAAAATTAGAGTTTTTCCAAATGAAATGACATATGATATTTATGAAACTTAATGCCTTGAACCCTCCACAGTTCAAAGAGTTTCATCAATAATTTACTTCAAAAATTCCACAAACCAGCACACTATATAACCCGATTGAACAAACCATGACATCACACATAAACCACAAAGGAGAATTGTGCCACAATATAGGTGGGAATAAATGATGGCGCATGTTATAGAAGACAAACAGGAATAACAGATGAAAACAGCAATCTGAGCATTGTGTGAAAATTAGGGGAAAACATATTCAAACCCAACAGTTTCATGCATCATATAAAATATTCTGCTCTCTTTGCTTTTTATCCAGACATATACACAGTATTTTACAGTATCTGTACAATAAAGATTGATTCCACACAATATTTTGAAAATATTTACTGTCCCATAATATGAAAAAATTAACTCTTGACATTTTTTGGAGCATAATTGCAGGCAAACTAAAAAAAACAAAACAATAAGCTGTTGTAGCAACAGCACGTCCATTGCAACACTTAATCTGAGAAGTGTTTAAAACATCATAATATTTTAAGTGCCCTGTTTAGTCCACCAAATATTTTGTGACTTGATCTGGACAAATTAATACATGGCAGTACATGACTTTTGAAGGAAAGTGAAACACAGAAGTTGGGGCAAAGGTAGCCACATCCTTGTCTCCAGCATTTTTCTGCATTTATATCTACTGTACCTCCAACAGTATTTTGCATTATATTCCTCAGCAGACACTTTCTGAGCTGTTAGGATAAATACTGGGATTCTGCAAAGTCTGTAGCCATCTCTCTCATACACACCAGTGCAATTTCTAATGGGAGAACCCTGTGTTTCCTCCCAGAAGGATACCTTCTTCCTACTACGGTTGGACTTTGGAAGCCTCACTCATGCTGTCACTTCTGTGCCTTGAAATCTGCTGCTGCTGTTGCTGCTGTGACTGATGTTGCTGGTGGTGTGACTGTGTAAAAGTGCTTTGTTGTAAAGGAAAAGCAGCAGAGAGAATAAGCTGAGTCGACTGATTCCCATGAAGCAACCTGGATGTCTAAGAACACACAAGGAAGAATGAGGTATTGTTACTCACCATGGATGTTCATTCTTGGAGGTGCAGAGGAGAGAACCATTGTCTCGTGGCTCATATCCCTTGCACCAGCTTCAAAGATAGGAATCACATAATTTTATGCTATTTCTATTGACTCATCCTCTCCGCTCTCCTGTTTAAGCCTTGCCAAAGAACGCAAAATCAAGAACAAGCATATGTAGCAAGAAGAGGAGACAAAGCAAACAGCTGAGGGTCAAAAATATCATTTAGGTGAGTGGGCTTATTAACAAAAGACCCTCCTCATAAACGCACAGCAGAATAACTTAGGGTGACCCAGCACCAGTAGCCCAAAGTAATAAAAAGAACAAAAACAGACAGACCAATGTGGTATCTTCCTTAGGAGGCTTTTCTTTATAGCAAAATAATATGATTGCACTATTTATAAAAACATGAGGCCTTCTCATAACGAGGCCTCATAACGAGGCCTATCTCACACAATGAGGCCTAATAACATTAAGGCCTATTCTTCCACAGTGAGGCCTGCTACCACTGAGGCCTTTTCTCCACTGACACATTCTCTCACACAGAGAGGCTTCTCTCACACTGAGAGCTCTCTCAGACTGAGGAGTTACTAAGCAACAGGCACACTTGCTTATATCGAACTGCAGCTTTGCTGAGTCATTGCATCGGCTTAACCCTTTATGTGCTTGACTCACATTTTTGTAATTAAAAATACCTAGTTAAATTTTAATATTTCTGATAAGATCTGCACATCAAATGGCCCATGGGAAGTCCAAAGAGCTGGCCACCTTCACCAAGCCAGACACCCCCCCTTTTCTCTTTCTTTTGTCTCCCATCTTGAGTTCTCCTGGGCCGTGCTGCCATTGGCTTAGTGGCCCCATTCAAGCACTTGGCGCATCGCTGCTACTTGGCTGGAGCGCTCCCAAAATGGCAGGGGTGAGTGGAGAAAGTGGGAAGGGCTCTTGACAGAGTTGTGTGATGAGAAGGGCTGGTTGGGGGCTATGAGGGGCATGGGAGCCACAGGTGCTGGCAAAGTAGAGAAAGACAAAAGAGAGGAAAGGTTAGGAGAAACAAAAAGGGAGAAAAGATGGAAAGGTAAGGGATGAACTGGTAGTCATGTGAGGAGTTGCATCTAATCAAGATTGAGTGTGGAGGGAGAGAAAGGAGGAATGGCCCAAAGAAGTTTAGCCTATTTTCATTTTGGACCCTTACTACTACCATGTTGTGCAGGCTGTAAAACTCATTTTCACGAAGGGCTACATCAGTCTTAGGGTTGTCTTCAAAGGGTCATTTGTAATTGTAAGACTGTATAAATGTATCTATGTTGCCCTGGCATTGAAGGCCTCATGGGTCACATAAAACGAAACGGAAGACTGGATTTAGCCTGCGGGTCTTACGTATGACACATGTGCTTGACCTATATAGGAAACTTCATGTAGCAAAAAAATAAGGAACAGAGGTAGCTTTTTGAAACATCTCTCGCCACAAATAATGCACAAAAGCTGAGAAATCATATATGAACGTTTTTGAACAAAGTGTTCAGAATTCATTTCAGTTATGGAATTTGGTAAACTCTGATTTAATTTTTCCAAATGCTGTTACATTTTATCCATCTGAAATTGTTCCGTAATGTCTACAGGCAAACCACTGAAGGGAACAACCCTCCATCATTTACTCCTCTCTCATCTTTAACCAATATTGATCACTATCTAATGTTAGCAAATCTTTATAAGTCAGCCAGTTTCATTGTAAAGAAATGCCTCTTCTGAACATTTAGTGTGGCTGGTAAAGACTGAAATAAGAACATCACCTTTGCAGAACATTCACTTTATGATACTGCTATCAGCAGTTTAAACATTTTGTCAAAAATTCAATTCCTATACATTCATATTTATATTTCATTTTTCTCATTAGTCTGTACTTTCTGTACTTTTTATGTTCTAGCCAATTTTCCATTGATCAAAATCTGTCTGAATAATTTGTGAATGGTTTGCTGTGAGTTTTCCACACTGTATGTTATGTTCCAGAAGCATTATCTCCTGACGTTTCGCCTGCATCTATGGCAGGTATCCTCAGAAGTTGTAAGTTCTGTTGGAAACTGAGCAAGTGGGGTTTATATATCTGTGGAATGTCCAGGGTGGGAGAAAGAACTCCAACATTCACACCTGCCTCAAACAAACATGAGTTCTGTCTCCCATCTTGGACATTCCACAGATATATAAACCTCACAACCTCTGAGGATGCCTGCCATAGTTGCAGGCGAAACATCAGGAGAGAATGCTTCTGGAACATGGCCATACAGCCCGGAAAACTCACAGCAACCCAGTGATTCTGGCCATGAAAGCCTTTGGTAATACATTAATTTGTGAATGTTGGTTTCGAATTTCATCTCCAAAATTGCCTACATAAAAAAGGTGAAGGCACATTGTCAAAGGCATTTTTTGCATCCAAAAATATCAAAGTTATTTGCTTTTCATTATGGGCCTCATATTATTCCAACACATCTCGTGCGGTCACTTTGATATCAGATTGGACCATTACAAAGCAAAACTTGTATGGCAGCATCTGTCACAAGGGATACCTTCCTATGTATGTTTTTTTTGTTAAGCAACATATTGCTTCGGTTAAGCAGCACATGTAATAAGCTCATTGTATGGGACATACATGTAGCTTTACCTGCAAGAATTGTTGTGGATGCTGACCCAACTGTGTCTGAGCTGGTTGCTGAACAGTAAGTTGCTGTTGTTGTTGTTGTTGCTGCTGCTGCTGCTGCTGCTGCTGCTGCTGTTGTTGTTGTTGTTGTTGTTGCTGCTGCTGCTGTTGTTGCTGCTGTTGTTGCTGCTGCTGCTGCTCCTGCTGGTTTTGCTGCTGCTGAGTTATTGATAATGTCTGTGGCTGTTGTTGTTGCTGCTGCTGCTGAGCAGCGAAAGTGGGATAGGCAGTCACCACCTGACCCATAAACATAGTACTTGGTACCATTACTGCTCCACAGGCTACAGGGGCAGTGACCAATTTTGTTACAAGCTGCTGACCTTGAGAAAATCTGTGAAAAGAAAGGTGTGTTAGTTCTCCATCCCAGGTACACTAAACAAGGTTAACACTACAAATCAATTTGCAGCACAATATTTCTATGGCCAGAAATTTAAAAGCCAGGAAAAATAAGATCTTTACCTGGCACGAGAAAATTGTGACAGTACGTGTCAACCAAGCTTCCTTGGAGAGAGTATCCCCGATTAGATGTCTCAAAGGTCTTGCTTGCAATTTTTATAAGAAGAAGCTGTTTGGATTGCAAAACTTTGCAATTCAAATAGCTTCTCCTCTTAGAAATTCACAAGCAAGACTTTTAAGGC
The DNA here is from genome assembly GCF_037176765.1 of Anolis sagrei. Lineage (NCBI taxonomy): Eukaryota > Metazoa > Chordata > Lepidosauria > Squamata > Anolidae > Anolis > Anolis sagrei. The sequence continues at coordinate 73,657,807 of NC_090025.1, read as the reverse complement.
AACAGCCAATTATTACAAGTTTCACCCAGCAACTAACATATACAGATGTATCATCGGCTTGGGAGAGTTCACTTAGCCATTGTATCTAATAATCCCATTATTCTGGCCCTTCCTCCCTTCTTTTCCTAGTTTGTTTCCAAGTGAGACACTCAGAACATAAAATTAAGTGTAAAAGAAAGTAATATCTTTCTAAAAGGAACTATTATAAATAGCAACAGTAAACTCAGTTGCTGAATGATGATGACGACGATAATAATAATAATCTTTATTTATGCCCCGCCACCATCTCCCCAAAGGGGACTCGGGCGGCTAACATGAGGCCAAGCCCAAAAACAATACAGAAAAATAAAATATAACACAACAGAAAGATGACATCACAACAAAATACATAAAATAACAAAATAAAATAGCAGTGCAAAATAACATAAAAGTCAAACACAGAGGGCGGGGAAAGTGCATCAAAGGACAACTGTAGATGGAAACAAACAAAATGGATTAATTAAATGGTCACTCTCCAAAGGCATCCACGGAAGAACCAAGTTTTTAGATCTTTCTTAAAGGCTGCTAGGGTGGGGGCTTGGGGGCTGAGTGATGATAGCCAAACTTGAATTATGAATACTAAACTTGTGGGAAGCTAGCAGTATCTACATACTTGGAAGAAATGTAAAAACAGCACACATAGGAAAAAATATATAATTAGGAAGGAAGAAATCACAGGGACAGACAAGATAATAGTTGCAGGCAAGAATGAAATGTAATATTCAGTAAGAAGGCAGAGTAGACTGGCAGAATGATAGGAGCGCTCAACTCTCAGCACTTTGTGTTGCAGATCCCATTTGTCTCTCAACACCCACCTTATTTGTCTGTCCTGGCCAAATGTGGTAATAGCAGTATTCTGGTTATTAGTCTGTTGTAAAGTTGAAGGAATCTGGACTACGTTGCCTGGAGCCGGCTGGGAAATCACCATAGTGTTATACAATGGGGTTGATAGCGCATTCTGAGATTGAGTAGCAAGAGAAGTCTGTTGGCTGTGCCCACTGAGAATGGCTTGTTGACTATGCTGCAGAAAGAAAATATTTTGATCAACAAGTTGATTTAGTATGAATACATTTGTACATATGCAGACACACCACCACTCCATTAAGTAATAACTTACGGAATCCTCCAACTAGCATAATCAAAGAACAGGTATTGACAACTGAATTGTTGGTCTTTACCTTAGCCCAACTATGAGAAAGCCTAAATCTTTTTTTATTCTGTCAAAGTTTGGCATTTGTTATTTACAACTGCAACACAAGAACAGTTCTAATCAAAAATTTAATTGAAAAATTGCAATTAGCAATAGTTGTTGTTAAATCATAATTATAGTTTCTATAGATGCAACAATCACCTCTAGCTTTAAAAAATGTAAAAGACAAGAAGAAAACCTTCTGATACAGGTTTTTAACAGCTTACTGAAACAAAGAACTTCTCTTATATGGCACTGTATGTCACAAAAGACTCCACTAAGCGCTGACCTGTCAATTAATATATATACCATGCCAACAACACTGCATCACTACAGATTATGGTTTACCTAAAGGCTCCCTGTCAATTCTTCCCCAGAACAGAAGCCTGTTTATTTCTCAAGAACTTCGTATCATAAGTATTTTGCTTTTTCTAGACACTGTCTCATATTTGCCTAACCACCAAGCTGATTTTCTATGCCAAGCAAAATCCACCCAGTTTCCAAAGAAATTTCCTAATAGTTAAGCTTTGGCACATGAGTCACATACTCTTGCAGTATCTTCATAGAATGGGCAACTCTGGGAGGCTCCATATCAGCCTCCCAGGAGACATTTTTAGTATCTATTGGCCTATTTAGAGAGAGAGCGAGAGAGCTCAACCAGCTTAATTACCTGTGCAGCAGTATTCTGAAGAGGCTGTTGTTGAATCATGTGCTGACTACCAATATGCCCAGTGTTTAGGCCACCTTGGATCTGATTAGTTTGAACAACTTGACCTTGCATGTTTATTGGTGTTATCTGTTGAATATTTGATGGGTTTCCAGAGGCCAGCTGCACAGAACCAAAGTTTAATCCAGGAGTTGGCTGTGGCAAGAACATCTTTCAGAGGAAAACAGAACACATACCAATGTTTAAAATATTATTAAACACTGAGAATATAATTTATAAAAAACAACAATTCTGAATTCTTATGACTAGAAATAAGAGGTGCCCATGTTATTAAACTGTCTAATAATATTGTTTGTCAGAAACATCTCTAGTACATCAACGGACACATGAATCTTAAGCTGCAACCCCTGTTAAACTTACTTGGAAATGAATTCCTCTGAACTCAGTGAGATTTACTCTTGAAGAGACAAGTATAATAGGCACCTATGATATTCTAGGGAACATCATGACATTCTAAATAATATACTGTATCTCCTGTTAATGACAGAATTCGCAATATTAATTTTACAGATATAACACTAATTACCGATATCAAACATAATCTGCTCTCCACATTTGCTGGTTTGACATTTCATTAGTCTTCATGATTCTCTAGGCCCTCTAGTCAATTTTCATAAGAAGTTCCTTGCACCATCATGCTAGAGAGCCTAGAGATTCTAGAGAAATGTTCTCTCAGGTTAAAAAAATATCTTTTTTACTCAGCTTTTTCCACATTCATGGAGGTCCTGTGTCCCTAACCCCGGCGAATGTGGAGGGCTGACTGTATTTCAGCAAAATATGAAACTTTATATTAAAGATTACTGAATTAAGTCGTACAGCATAATATGTTTCCATTTATGCTTTACAGTAGAGCCTCACTTATCCAACATAAACGGACCAGCAGATAAGTGAAAATGTTGGATAAGGGAGATTAAAGAAAAGCCTATTAAACATCAAATTACGTTATGATTTTACAAATTGAGCACCAAAACATCATGTTTTACAACAAATTATCAGAAAAAGCAGTTCAATACATAGTAACGTAATGTAGTAATTTTTGTATTTACGAATTTAGCACCAAAACATCGCAATATATTGAAACAGTTGTGGATCCGGGCAAGAGGCAGACTGCCTTGGATAATACAGAACGTTGGATGAGTGAAGGCTGGATAAGCAAGACTCTATTGTATTTGCTCATATTTCCCCTTTCACTCATATGTATACACATATACACTGAGTAAAGAATCATTAGTCATGGTAGTATTTGCAAAGCTTTAACCAACCTGGAGCCCTTGCCCATGGACCATTTGGAGTTGTTCCTGAATCTTTCGCAACTCTTCCTGTTGGCGATGAATGTTTGCTTCTATCATCCGTGTTCTTTGTTCCAGTTGGTCCTTTAAGTGTTGCATAGCTCCAAGTTGAGCTGAAAACTGAAGCATTGGCTGCAAAATAACATTGACGCAAAATATAGGTTTTGATTTTGTAACCAATAGGATGTAAGAAAAGTAATAATCTGCTATACTAATATCCTGCTAATAACACACTGAATAATACAAAAATTGAAATTTAGAATGAAAACTAGAACTGCTGAACCAAGAAGAGACAAATCAAATAATAGGAGGGACTTCCTTTCACAGATGTACAAATCCATGGAGATAGAAATACAGGATAGAATTCCAAAATAGGAGTCCTTGCTTAAGCAAATGCATCCACATATTACATTATGTAATATGATTTTTGTTCCTGGGTTATAAATGTCATTTTCCTGTTGGCAATGAATGTTAGCATAAAACACGGAAAAGGTTTATTCAACTGCAAAAACATTTTGCACATTTATAGCACATTTTCCTATGGTTTTTCAATGAATGTCTCATAAAAGAGTCTCAATCAATTCAACACAGTTTGTGTCAGCCATAAAAACAAATTTTCTGGAGTATAACAACTACTTTCAAGGTAAGAATCACACAATTAAACAGGAAATAACACTTTCAAACCAGGAAAATACATTTTTTTCAAATTTTGTTACATAGTGTTATCTCTGGGATGCAGATCCAGTTAAAACCATGCAATTTTAGATTTGACAGTACAATATGGTAATTATTACAAATTCAGCACTAAGATGTTTTAATAGCAATAGATTGAAAACTATAATCAACAGTGTTTAGATGATGGTTTTAACCTCAATATGCAATAGATTTCTTTTTCTTTCTGTTCTGTGATAAGCCCAAAGTGACCGATGAGTTTTTTCAGGACTGACTCATATATAAATTCTTAGGTTTGGTCCAGGAATGCGATTTAATTAAAAGCAGAAAATACTGTGTCAACCCACAGGAGTGATTTTATACACAGGATGGGCTAAAAACATGTTTGCAATGATATGGGGATGTAAAGCAATAACAGAAAAGGGAAAGTTTGTTTTTTTTAAAAAAAAATTAGAACTTGTAACAATGTCAGAAAATGTAAAGATAAGAAGCAGCAAAAAAAAGGCAGTAAAGGAAGACAGGAACTGAAGACTAATAAGGGTATGAGGAAATAAAGATGATTTGATTTGGGCTGAAACATAAAGAAGAACTAGGTCTGGAGGCTAAAGCAATATGGTCATGCAACTCCAATCTGGTCTTGGTGGCAAAGGTCATTAATCCATTCCTTCTTGCTGTCTGGGAAGCAGATGGTAATGCCAGATTATAGCAAAAAACTTATATGTATGAAGTATTATACATATATGTCTTCTATCACACCCTGCGCTCTAATCAGGTAATCAACACACAGGGACATTCTAAAGATAACAATATAAATTAAACTACCTGTTTCGGTTAACTACAATTCTATCCAAATTAAAAAAATAAATCCTACATGAAATAAATATACATTTCTGGTTCCCTGCATGGAAATGTAATCATTTTTTAACTATGCAATTCAGACTAAACTCTTACCTGAGACATTCCTTGTTGGATCTGTAAAGTTGCAGGCTGAGGCATCATTGGCTGTGCTAATGGCTGTCCAATCGCTTGTGAATTTAAAGACTGGGATTTAAAAAGATATATATATATATAAATACATAGCAAGTCCAAGTGCCATCATGGCTAATTGCTTTTTTATTTAAAAGGGAACAACTCCAAAGGTTCCTGGATGAAACTGAATATCAAAATCCATCCCAGTCTGGTTTCAGGCCTGGCTATGGGACAGAGGTGACATTGGTCGCCTTGGTGGATGATCTATGAAGAGAGCTAGACAGGGGGAGTGTGTCTCTACTAGTTCTCCTAGACCTCTCAGCAGCTTTCGATACCATCAACCATGGTATCCTTCTGGGTCATCTTTCCAGGATGGAGCTTGGGGGCACTGTTTTTCAGTGGCTTCAATCCTTCCTGGAGGGTCGGACCCAGATGGTGGTGTTGGGGGACACCTGTTTGACTTCTTGGCCAGTGGCCTGTGGCATCCCTCAGGGTTCAATTCTGTCCCCCATGTTATTTAACATTTACATGAAATCACTGGGAGAGATCATCTGGCATTTGGAGTTCGGTGTCAAATTTATGTGGACAACACCCAACTCCTTTCCACCAAATACCAAGGATGTCATTTTGCCCCTAAACCAGTGCCTGTCATTAGTGATGTACTGGATGTCTGAAATTACATTCAGACAAGACAGAGGTGGAAGGCGGATCAGGGTGTGGGATTACAGCATGTGTTGGATGGGGTCACACTCCCACTGAAGACACAGGTCTGCAGTCTGGGGGTGATCCTGGACTCATTGCTGTCCCAGGAACCCCAGGTGTCAGTGGTTGTCAGAAGCACCTTCACACAGCTAAAACTTGTGTGTCAGCTGCGCCCATACCTTGAGATGCCAGACTTGGCCATGGTAGTCCATGCCTTAGCCACATCCCACCTAGATTACTGCAGCACTCTCTACATAGGGCTAACTTTGAAGACAGTTCAGAAGCTTCAACTGGTTCAGAGATCAGCAACCAGATTACTAACTGGAGCCCTGTACAAGGAGAGATCCACTCCCATGCTAAGGCAGCTCCAATGGCTGCCGGTCTGCTTGCAGGCTAAATACGAAGTGCTGGTTATTACCTTTAAAG